>NC_091770.1:36298939-36601969 GCF_029378745.1 Bos indicus
ACTTTCTACTTCTCCCTGCCATTTACAGTAATGATCACTAAAGCATTAAAAGGAAAGAGAAATAAAATGCTTAAAAAAAAAAAAAAAGAATCAAATGCCAAGAAAATGATTACTGAAAAATAGACAAGAAAAATCAGAGCATTTTAACAAAGCAGTGTTTGCACTAAAGTTTGAATTTAAAAAATGATTTTGCTTACTGTGAAGTCCAAGCCAATTGTTTCATATTGCCGATGAATCTTTTCTGCAAGATCATCAAACAGCCTCACTATCGATGGCTTTTCCAGGGACATTGCTTGGCTAAGCCCAGAAGAAACAATTGCTGGCCAAGTCTGTACAATACAGTCCCAATCATGAAGGTTTGCCAAGCATACACCACTGTGATTTCCAAGGAGACAATACAAGGCACCCTGCAGGGAAAAATGAAGTTGAAAACTAAGGCATGGTTTAATTGTAGCCAACAAACCTACATGTGGTTTTCACATCTACTCAACACTGATTATTTAAATGCTTGGTATTGGTTAGTAAAACAGGTTCACACATTTAACATGTTACTTAAGTGCAATCCATTAATATTTTCTCTAAGTCATTTAACAGATGGTTAGCTCAAAGAACGGCTATTAGTATAGAAATGTAAAGATTTGCTTTTATTAGCTTCCATTCTAATTCTCTGCTACTACATTTATAAAGGCTGTGAAATCTGCCACTCTTTGCATTTTAGGGTATAATGCCTGAAGTACTTAAAAAAACAGTAGTTAAATCTGGTTGCCAAAGATCTCCCTAATTATATAAAAATTAGGTTACTTAATTATACTGCATACTTTTTATTAATACTAATAAGGTCCATATAGTCAAAGATATTATTTTCCAGTAGTGATGCATGGATCTGAGAGTTGGCTGCCAAAGAATTGATGCTTTTGAACTGTGGTGCTGGAGAAGACTCTTGAGTTCCTTGGGCTGCAAGGAGATTAAAGCAGTCAATTCTAAAGGAAATCAATCTTAAATATTCATTGGAAGGACTGATGCTGAAGCTGAAGCTCCAATAATTTGGCCATCTGATGCATAGAGCCAATTCATTAGAAGAGATCCTGATGCTGGGAAAGATGGAAGACAGAAGAAGGGGATGACAGAAGATGAGATAGTTGGGTGGCATCACTGACTCAAAGGACATGAGCATGAGAAGCTCTGGGAGAAGGTGAAGGACAGGGAAGCCTGCGTGCTGCAGTTCGTGGCGTCACAGTCAGACACAACTGAGTGACTGAACAACAACAAATAGGAGTTCAATTAATCAAAATGATTCTGATGACAGTAGATTCCTCTTTTTAAGGTACCCTATTTTAGTGACGATGTCCTCAAAGGCTCAGCGAGCAAAGACTGCCTGCAATGCTGGATACACAGGAGATGCAGGTTCAATCCCTGGGTTGGGAAGATTCCCTTAAGGAGGAAATGGCAACCCACTCTAAATATTCTTGCCTGAGAAATACCATGGACGGAGGAG
This sequence comes from Bos indicus, assembly GCF_029378745.1. Lineage (NCBI taxonomy): Eukaryota > Metazoa > Chordata > Mammalia > Artiodactyla > Bovidae > Bos > Bos indicus. The sequence continues at coordinate 36,300,435 of NC_091770.1, forward strand.
CCTAGCGGATTACACTCTATACGGTCGCAAAGAGTTAGACGTGACTAAGTATGCATGCATTTTAATAAAAAGAGACATTAGGATCAAATCATTTTATTTCCTGAACATTCACAATTCCAATCTGGCTTCTTAACCACCTTGGACTCTAATCCTCTTTAAGGTTCTTATAAGGTCACTGTAACTTCGATTTTACTGATTTCACAGTTTCCAATTTTAATCTTACTTGACCTGTCTGATTTTGTCCATTTAAACTGCTCTCAACAACATATCACCCAGTGAGTTAGACTGTCTATAACCATCTTGAATTAGATACCTGCCTTGGGGGTCAGCAATTCCATCACTGTGAAATTCTTTCAACTTTTCTCCACAGCTGAAAAATTTTGCAGTAAAAACAAAAACACTGTACCTTGAACTGCTGTTGAGTGACATCTTGTCTATCAGGTCGTAAGAACCCCAAAACCAAGGGAATGATATCTCTGCAACAGAAGTTATACGCTCCCAAGGCAGCAAAAAATGTTTGCTGGGCCTTATTTCTGACCTAAAGAAAGAGTAATGAACAGACGCTTATTAAATGGCAGAAAAACGACAAAAAAAATTCCATATGAATGTTTAAAACAAAGCAGTAGTAATTTACATGCTGTTGTAATAACAGAAAAATATACCAAAGCACATAACAAAAATGAGTAAATAATCATCTTTTTATCAGAAGGAAAGCAAAGTACCACCAACTACATCCAAAGTTTAAGTTACACTCATTCAATCATTTTTGGTAAAAGAGAGACTGAATGGAACTGATATGCATTTGTTCAGTAACATAATCAGCAGACTATTAAACTTTTTATTCTGAGTTATTCTTAATGAGAAAAGTCAGACTGTCTTTTGTGTCTACATGAGGAAAATCAAAGACTTTCCAAAACACAAAACAACTTAAACTTTTTAATGCAAACCTTAGGTATAGGCCACATATTTTGAACCCAAACAAAAGATTCAGTATAAATTCATAACCCATGAACTAAATGAACTAAATTACATTACTAAATGTAATGAACAACAGCTCATTATAGTAAAAAGCAATACACTGTACATTTTTCAAACTTTTAAAAATAATACTTCAGGCAAAATCTCTGGGTTAGACTGGTTTCCTAATTTACAGACTCACTGGCTATTTATAAATCTCTTATGAATTTTTGGTCCTATGCTACCTAAAAGGATGCACCCCACAATTCACATGGTATCAGCTTCCTAAACTCGGGCATAATGGCATGGAAGAATTATATGGTCTTCAAAGGCTGGTATTCATAATATGATTTAAGTGGTATCAACATTACACTAGCTACATTAGCATTATCTACCTTAGTTATATTTTTCAAAAAAAAAATTTGAGAAGCAATTATAAACAGCAAAAATAAATGTTATTCTAAAAAGAGAAGCAAAACTAATTTGAATATATTTGTAATTTAAAACAAACTTTTGGTGCTAATAAATTGTTTAAATCCCCTTGTTAAAATGGGGATACTTAATTTTTTAAAAAAACTTTTTATTCTATATTAGAGTGTAGCTGATTAACAGTGCTGTGACAGTTTTAGGTAGACAGCAAAGGCACTCAGCCATACACGTACATGTATCCATTCCCCTCCAAAACTTCCCTCCCATCCGTTCTGCCACCTAACACTGAGCAGAGTTCCACGTCTTTTACAGTAGGTCCTTGTTGGTTATCCATTTTAAACACAGCAGTGTACACATGACATTCCCAAACTCCCTAACTATCCCTTCCTTAAAATGGGGATACTTTAGATGGAGTGTTACAAAATGGGTAAGAGGGGGACAGGCCCAGAGTGTGTGGACTAGCCTTACCTGACTGTATGAACTTGTAGATAAACGAAGAAGATCTCTAATCATCTCTTGATGTATCTTTTTGTATTCGCAACCCTCAACAGTTAGTGTTCGCAGCTAAAAAAGAGACCAGTGTAAATCAAATCTCAGAGTTTTTAGTAAAAGTTCATTTAATTATGACATAACACCAATAATTAAATATGTATCTGAAAAAACTGTCATTTAAAAAAAGTCATCATGGTGAGTTCCTTGGTGGCCTAGTGGTTAGCATTCCAGGTTTTCACTGCTGTGGCTCAGGTTGAATCCCTAGCTGGTAAACTGAGGTCTCACAAGCCGCATGCAAGGCATGCCCCTCCCCGCAAAAGGTATCTTGATTTGAAAAAGCTATTTACCTCATGCTGCAACATTACTCTGTCAATCAATAGTGCTCTGATATGTTGTTTTTTCCCATGGAGCTGAAAAAAAGAGTAGCAAACACTTCAACATCTTCCATGAATGCCTCAACAATGGGGTCCTCTGAATCCCTTAACAAAAAATTAGCTCAAAGAAGGTACAGGAAGGGCTTGTGGGCAGTATTTTGTAGGTATTTCACTTATACTAAAATAATGAGACATATTTAAAAATATTTTATTAATTTTATGGCTAATTATAGGAATATTCCCTTTAAATAGCTCATCCAACACTCACTTTTTCTGATGATTTATTAACAAATCCATGTGTGGGAGAGCAGTGCAGCTGGTCTTTATTCACCCAAATACAATACTAACACTATAAATACAACACCAGCCCCTAAAAAAAGTTGACTCTATTACATTTATAAATAGCCTTTCTGGGTAATTGTATATGTTTACTATGGAATATAACATCCTTTACTTTTGTAAAAATTATCTTTAAAATTTTCCCCTACCCTCAATCTTCTACCCAGTCACTAAAGGAAGAAGTCTGGAACCCAGATTCCTCTTTATCTCATTGGTTATTAGTTCAGTTCAGTTCAGTCGCTCAGTTGTGTCCAACTCTTTGCGACCCCATAAATTGCAGCACGCCAGGCCTCCCTGTCCATCACCAACTCCCAGAGTTCACTCAGACTCATGTTCATCGAGCCGGTGATGCCATCCAGCCATCTCATCCTCTGTCGTCCCCTTCTCCTCCTGCCCTCAATCCCTCCCAGCATCAGAGTCTTTTCCAATGAGTCAACTCTTCACATGAGGTGGCCAAAGTACTGGACTTTTCAGCTTTAGCATCATTCCTTCCAATGAAATCCCAGGACTGATCTCCTTCAGAATGGACTGGTTGGATCTCCTTGCAGTCCGAGGGACTCTCAAGAGTCTTCTCCAACACCACAGTTCAAAAGCATCAATTCTCTGGCACTCAGCTTTCTTCACAGTCCAACTCTCACATCCATACATGACCACAGGAAAAACCATAGCCTTGACTAGATGGACCTTTGTTGGCAAAGCCATGTCTCTGCTTTTCAATATGCTATCTAGGTTGGTCATAACTTTTCCTCCAAGGAGTAAGCGTCTTTTAATTTCATGGCTGTAGTCACCATCTGCAGTGATTTTGGAGCCCAGAAAAATAAAGTCTGACACTGTTTCCACTGTTTCCCCATCTATTTCCCATGAAGTGATGGGACCAGATACCATGATCTTCATTTTCTGAATGTTGAGCTTTAAGCCAACTTTTTCACTCTCCTCTTTCACTTTCATCAAGAGGCTTTTGAGTTCCTCTTCACTTTCTGCCATAAGGGTGGTGTCATCTGCGTATCTGAGGTTATTGATATTTCTCCCAGCAATCTTGATTCCAGCTTGTGCTTTTTCCAGCCCAGCGTTTCTCATGATGTACTCTGCATATAAGTTAAATAGGCCGGGTGACAATATACAGCTTTGACGTATTCCTTTTCCTATTTGGAACCAGTCTGTTGTTCCATGTCCTGTTCTAACTGTTGCTTCCTGACCTGCATACAGGTTTCTCAAGAGGCAGGTCAGGTGGTCTGATATTTCCATCTCTTTCACAATTTCCCACAGTTTATTCTGATCCACACAGTCAAAGCCTTTGGCATAGTCAATAAAGCAGAAATAGATGTTTTTCTGGAACTCTCTTCCTTTTTCCATGATCCAGTGGATATTGGCAATTTGATCTCTGGTTCCTCTGCCTTTTCTAAAACCAGCTTGAATATCTGGAATTTCATGGTTCACGTGTTGCTGAAGCCTGGCTTGGAGAATTTTCAGCATTACTTTACTAGCGTGTGAGATGAGTGCAATTGTGCAGTAGTTTGAGCATCTTTGGCATTGCCTTTCCTTGGGACTGGAATGAAAACTGACCTTTTCCAGTCCTGTGGCCACTGCTTAGTTTTCTAAATTTGCTGGCATATTGAGTGCAGCACTTTCACAGCATCATCTTTCAGGATTTGAAATAGCTCAACTGGAATTCCATCACCTACACTAGCTTTGTTCGTAGTGATGCTTTTTCTTTTTTTAATTTAAATTTATTTATTTTAATTATAGGCTAATTACTCTACAATATTGTATTGGTTTTGCCATACATCAACATGAATCCACCACGGGTGTACACGTGTTCCCAATCCTGAATGCCCCTCCCACCTCGCTCCCCATCCCATCCTTCTGAGTCATCCCAGTGCACCAGCGTAGTGATGCTTTCTAAGGCCCACTTGACTTCACGTTCCAGGATGTCTGGCTCTAGGTCAGTGATCACACTGTGATTATCTTGGTTGTGAAGATCTTTTTTGTACAGTTCTTCTGTGTATTCTTGCCACCTCTTCTTAATATCTTCTGCTTCTGTTAGGTCCATACCATTTCTGTCCTTTATCGAGCCCATCTTTGCATGAAATGTTCCCTTGGTATCTCTAATTTTCTTGATGAGATCTCTAGTCTTTCCCATTCTGTTGTTTTCCTCTATTTCTTTGCATTGATGGCTGAAGAAGGCTTTCTTACCTCTCCTTGCTATTCTTTGGAACTCTGCATTCAGATGTTTATATCTTTCCTTTTCTCCTTTGCTTTTTGCTTCTCTTCTTTTCACAGCTATTTGTAAGGCCTCCCTAGACAGCCATTTTGCTTTTTTGCATTTCTTTTCCATGGGGATGGTCTTGATCCCTGTCTCCTGTACAATGTCATGAACCTCCGTCCATAGTTCATCAGGCACTCTATCTATCAGATCTAGGCCCTTAAATCTATTTCTCACTTCCACTGTATAATCATAAGGGATTTGATTCAGGTCATATCTGAATGGTCTAGTGGTTTTCCCTACTTTCTTCAATTTCAGTCTGAATTTGGCAATAAGGAGTTCATGATCTGAGCCACAGTCAGCTCCCGGTGTTGTTTTTGTTGACTATATAGAGCTTTTCCATCTTTGGCTGCAAAGAATATAATCAATCTGATTTTGGTGTTGACCATCTGGTGATGTCCATGTGTAGTCTTCTCTTGTGTTGTTGGAAGGGGGTGTTTGCTATGACCAGTGCATTTTCTTGGCAAAACTCTATTAGTCTTTGCCCTGCTTCATTCCGTATTCCAAGGCCAAATTTGCCTGTTACTCCAGGTGTTTCTTGACTTCCTACTTTTGCATTCCAGTCCCCTATAATGAAAAGGACATCTTTTTGGGGTGTTAGTTCTAAAAGGTCTTGTAGGTCTTCACAGAACCGTTCAACTTCAGCTTCTTCAGCGTTACTGGTTGGGGCAAAGGCTTGGATTACTGTGATACTGATTGGTTATCAAGCCCCTGCCAATTCTTTCGTTTTCAAGTCCCCTTAACTCCACCCTAGCACAGGCTATGCTTTCCCATCTGAACTATTACTAAAGCCTCTTGACTTCCAGGCTTGTTTGCCTACTGCTTATTCTTACAGCAGTGGCAGAGCTTTTTAAAATCCACTGAATTTAATATTGATCCTTTCAATATTCACATCAGATCTACTCAAGAACTTTTAATGACTTCCCCACTGCTGAATGTAAAACTGGAGCACATTCTTGGGACAAAACTAGAACTGACCTAGTTTACCTCCTGCCACTCTTACCTACAACTAGTGTTCCCTAAGGCATGCCATGTTGGTACATCTCCCTGCCTTTCCCCATGTCAATCTCTTTGTTTAAAATAAGAAGTACCCCATGCCTAAACAACAAACTCGTAAACCTTTACAGTCTCAATTTCCAAAAAAAGTCTCCCAATGAAGAACTGTGCTATGATCATCAAATGGTTGATTTAAGTTATTCTTTCTTCCGTGCTTCCAGGAAATCTTATATTGATCTCTCCTGGAGAACCAATTAAGATTAAATAAAACACAATGCTTTAAATTCATGCCTATGGACAATTCCTACTTTTCATCCCTTTAGGCTCTTATATGATAGTGAGAATGCAGTTGCCAAGTTATCATACTCCAAATTGCCATTGAGAGTTCGGAGACTAGCACAGAAATTGACAGAAGAGGTTTCAGTAAAGTATATTTATTTCCAGGATCCTTTTGATTATACCAGGATATAGTATTTGAAAATCTACTATTTTTACGTACAGGGAAACTTCCTCTGTATGCTGAACAAATGCTAAATTAGGTGGTTATATCAGTATTATATACCTTTAAAATAAATTCTGAGTTTTAAGTGAAAATACTGACCCGATTTTCCATTGATTTCTTTACTAGGTTAAAGCTTTTCCAACGAGAGTCAAATTCATGCTTGTGAGATCCTTGGAACTGCAAAAGGTCTCCAATAATCTGTGCCAAACAATTTCAGATTTTATATTTAATGAGTTGTCACATCAAATCTGGTCATATTAATAACCATGCAACTGTGTAAATAACAATTGTACCTTTATGATAAGAAATAAGGACTTGGTATCATCTTCTGAATTATTAAGTATGTGGTCTATAATAGGAGGAAAAGAATTTTTGTTAAAATATTTTAAATTACCATAGGACTCCTGATATACTAAAAAAGAACGGGGGAAAAAAAAACCCACCACCTGATATTCTCACCATTTATAATTTTTAAATGGTTAAGTAAAAGCACATATGCTATAAAATTTCTAAATACTTAGTAAAAAAAAATAAATATATGTATGTACTTACTAAGAAGTTTCCTTATGACCCTAGCAATTGTTTCTCGGTAGTTCTCTCTGGATAGATCTATTTTTAAAAAATGAGAAAAGGCATTTTACACACACTGAATGCAGCCCAGAGCTTTCAAGTTTATACTAACAGTTATGTCAAGAAGAGATAATGTATCCAGGAAGAAAATAAATGGGTCATGGAAAAGAATCTAAAAAAAGTAGATACATATGTGTAACAGATTCACTTTGCTGTACACTTCCAATTAATACAACACTGTAAATTAATTACAACTATATCTCCAATAAAAAAAATTTTTTTTAAATGGGTCTGTCTTTATCACAGTTGGTTAGTAGCTTGGCATGATACAGAATATCTTTCAAAACCTGCACAGTTATAAGAACCTGCTTATAAACCTTTATTATTAGGCAGGCAAGGAGGAGGGAGACAAAACTGTCTCTGCCAATATTTCAGAGGCTCTAGTCACTAATTACGGACCAAAAATGCATAAGATTCTTTAATCAGCTGTGGTGACCCAAATCAAACAAACAAAAATTACATTAATTAATATATGCAATGAACTCCAATGTTAATCCAGCAATAAGGAAGTGTTAAATTTATTAATGTTAGATTCAGAACATTAAATTAATGCTAAATGTTTTGCATAAATCGAATATATAAGGGTTTAGCTCAAGTATAAAATAACAATTCTAACCATAAGTGAGCATTACAATATATGGAAGTCTCCCTTTGCACATAGAAAGCATCTATCCTTTAATGGCTATTCTTTATATAATAATTTCCCACTTTCTCCAGAAAAAGCAAAGATAATATTGTGTAATTAATATTCATTTTACATAGAGACTAGAAAAGTTGTAACTACAGAATTATCCCATCTTAACTCTTATAAAGTAACTGATAAAAATAATCCACACAGATTTACTCAGATTAGGATTCACATACCATATTCAAGTCCAGTATATAACTTTGTCTCTTCCAAAGACACCATACTTGGTACCCTGTATAAAGACAAGAATGCCTGTATTTATTAACAATACCAAAAAGGAGGTTTAAAGGGAAAAATGTCATTGCTAGAATGTTTAGATGATCATCTTTAACACAGATCTCTCATCTTCAACACTTCAATTCTTTACTCTAGCCTTCTGAAGACTAATGGTCTATCTGTTTCAGTAAATACAGTATTATTCATCTTCAAAAAAATGTTAATGAAATATAATGACTTTTGGGGGGATTCACTGCCCAAATGAACATAACACTGATATTCAATATACAAGTGTAAAAGCTTAAGACTGATGATAAACATTTATACAAGAAAAAGTAAACTTTCAATGTTATAATAATGGTTAAAATAAACACCAAAAAAATCACCATCAAATTTTACTGTAAAATATACAGCAGACAAGCTTCTTTAGATAATCATTACTCTTCCTCTTACAACCAGCTAAAGTGATCTCTCCTAACATCTGCAATAAAATATCACTACTTCTGAAGATGTTCAGATGTAAAAATACTACATTCAAAGTCACATTTTAGGTACCTAAGGACAGATTCTACTGGGGAATATGAATTTTTATATCTGAAATATAAATTTTCTTTAATGAAAAACATTTTATTTCAAAATATGATTCAATTCAATAACTTTTTATAAACAAAGATTTTAATACTTTCTAGGAAAAGGAAGAAAGGAGCAAATTGCCAAGGAAATATGAGATAAGCATATCCTATATAGGCCTAATTAGTAATAAATAGAGGTTTTATAATTATTGCTTGTAATTCATGAACTACTACTTGTAAAGAAGAAAAACACTATTTTTAAATCAACACCCCCCGCCGATACTGTATTTTTTTTTTTTAAGTTGAGCTAAGTTATCTCTATCCTAATAATTGGTTGCTATGGATTCTGGGATTTATCTAAATGGGTAAATAACATTAAGATTACTAAAACCCAATTATTTAACTATGTTCCTTGCTATGATGTAGTGCCTAGGACGGCAATAGTACTGTCTCAAGTTTCAAAACTAAATCTACAGAATATAAACAAAGAATGGTAATATTTCTTAATATAAAATGTTAATTTGCTTTTCAGAGAATTTCAAGTTCAAATTCAAATTCTTCTTAAAATCTTGTTTTCACTCCATAAAGTTTCAGCTTTTGGCAACAGCGTGCAAACTTGAACATTCTGTAAAAATGTGTATGATTGAAAAATATATATGCATAGAGTCTAGTCAGTAAAAAATAAGATCAGATTCTTTCACAGTGAACTTCAAGGGGAGTTCAATATCTTTACTGAAATTAGATTTCACCAAGAAAGAGAAAAGGCTGTGCTCAAAGAATAACAAGCATTAGGCATAAAACTGTTAATCCCCAACCCCACAGAGCAAGGGAAGTACTTGTCACAAGCTATCACAGGAGAACACAGGTCTCCTCCTTGCTGCTAATAAACGTAATACAACTGTACCTTGCCCACCCCATGCCTAGTACCACATAATATTGAACCAAGCATGCATTCTAATTATTGTACAAAACTACTCTTAACAAATGAGTTTTTAAAAAGCAATCTCTATAATAAACTATCCTGAAAATTTTTGTACTGTATCAAACACACAACCAAACAAAAGGCTATCAGTTAGGAATCTGAAATATTTTTTTAATATGCCTTTCTGATTCTACTACTGCCAATTAGACTGCTGCTGCTGCTGCTGCTAAGTCGCTTCAGTCGTGTCCGACTCTGTGCGACCCCATAGACGGCAGTCCACCAGGCTCTCCCGTCCCTGGGATTCTCCAGTCAAGAACACTGGAGTGGGTTGCTATTTTCTTCTCCAATGCATGAACGTGCATAGTGAAAGTGAAGTAGCTCAGTCGTGTCCGACTCTTCGCAACCCCCTGGACTACAACCTACCAGGCTCCTCTGTCCATAGGATTTTCAAGGCAAGAGTACTGGAGTGGGTTGCCATTGCCTTCTCCGAATTATACTGTAACCATATTTAAAAACAAGTCTCATCTAAGGGTCCCAATGCTAATTGTAAAAATCCATGTGTCACTCTGAACTGTTTCCCTATCAGAAAATTGAAAATACTATCACTTATTAAACAATTATTTAGAAACATATCAACCTGTATGGGATTTTAAAATATTTAAGTAGTTTATTTAAATTAAAATGGCTTCAGCTTTTACTTTTAAAACCTGAATTAAAACACATCTTACATATCTCAAGTGCATAGAAGGCATCTGTTTAGACATATATTTCAGCTTCATCTGTTTTTATCCATCTCAAGTTTCTTTTATGCTTATTTATCTAAGATTCAGCTTTAATTGATCTCTTATTTAACAAATTAATTAAACTGTACTGACAACTTTGACACTGAATGTTTCTCAGTACAAATATTTATATTAAATATTTCTTCTGATCTTTCTTTAAAAGAAGAATTTTCTAAAAGAAATCTCTCTCCATTACTCATAAGACTCGTATCTCTTTGTGGCTACTACATTTTAAGTCTATGTGTGCTGGGCTGTACTCTCCCATACTTAAAACTGCTCTTGTAACTTTTAGTTATGTACATAATCTTTGCCAAGTAGATTTAAAGTGCCATCAACAATTATAGATCTGCATTCTGACTAAATACTGTAGTAACAATACATATAATTTAAATCAAATACCATGACTCCTCCACCTCAAGTGAAATTCATTCTACTCATTCATTGGTTCATTTTTACAAACAGTAATATAAAATTCTGACAAACTCAACACAGCGTATTATAAATAATAGTAACTATACAATAATAATCAAGTTAAATCAGGTTCACAGCAACTACACAGTACCACCAAGCCACCTAATTTGTAACAAAATGTGTTTAACATTTGCACCACTTAAAAAACAAAGTTCTCTACAACGATGTTATTTGTACCACAGGATGACAATCTTTAGATCTGATTAGAGTAGAACTATCAAAATAATCACTGGTGGGAAAGAAAGGATGATGAAAAAGGAAGAAATGACCAATAACATAAAAACAAAATATACAATACAAACCAAATACGCAAATGGAAGCTAGCTGAACTGTCACAGAACTGCAAACAATAATTCTTCCTGTCTGTAAGTGGAAGAACAGCTTACCCTTCCCCAAATCCCTCCCCTCCCAAATGAAAACAAACATAAAAGGTATAAAAGCCAAGCCCCTAACAGATCTTTTTTTTCCCCTCAAGGTAACAAGTGTTTCACAACAGACAACTGACCTATTTCTGTGTTCTGTTATCCTGTTCAATCCTGGGCACCGGCAATAGCTATAAACACAAATGAAAGGCTGGCTCTTGCTCTACCATGTGAAACGGTTTGCCAAGTAAAGAGAACCTTACATACCGCTAGGTTTAAAATGAACTCGGAGCCTAAGAACTACTTCCATGTCTGACACACAAATTTTTAAAAATCAATGAAAACAGTCAGAAGGTGAAATAAGGAGAAAACAGGGTTACTCACCGTGGAGTAGTAACTGTTTCCTTTTCTGTGTGCAGCTCCCCCAGCAGAGCTGGGTAGTTTCCTGGAGGTGCCAAGAGAGGTTAGCTAGCCCTGCCCCTCAGCGCATAACAACACATCCTTTCACATATTCATGAAATGGTCTCAACTCTTAGACCTTAAGTATGAATTTTTTTCTTTCCAGTAAAAAGTTAGTAAAAGCTGAGATCCTAAGAATGATTTAACTAAGAATGACTTAACAGATCTATCAGAGAAAAGGGGGCACAAAGTAAAGAAGAAATATTTGAGATGAAAAATGATGACTCCTCTACCTTGAGTAACCCTGTTTTTACAGATGTTAGTTTTTTGCGTCCTGCGATAGCTGGTTAGACCTAAAAGAGTCTAAAAGAATGGACTGCAAAAGGAGAAATTAATGACGATTTGAGGATTAAAGGCAAGTGTCCAAAATTCCTATATGACCCTGAAAAGACATAATCCAATTTCCACACCTTTAAAGGCAGAACTATGAGTATAAATTATATCACAGGTATTTCTATGACATCATTAACTAAAGGTTCCAAGAGCAAAATAGAGAGGTCACATTTTAAGATTAATTCAGTAACCTTGGTATCTGACAAAACTGTTAAAATTTCACACTGAACTAAAATAATTTACTCTTAATTACCCTCAAAGGCCCTTATTTCATCCATCCTTTGAAACAGTAAAATTTATAGTATGTACAAGATACTTAGTAACCTTATAATGCAAAAGGCCAAAAAGTACAATGGAGATACCATTAGGTATGTAATTAATACTTAGGACAATCAACTCATCTCATCTAAGCTTTTCATTTTTTTTTTTTTCAGTCTCTATAATTACACAGCACAGAAAATTGTTTTTCACATGTGGTAGCTATTTCCCTCAACAATGGGGTTTTGAGACCATCCCATATACTTTATCAGGAACTAAGAGTTCCTTACAGGAAAATTCAGAACTGAACTCATGGTTTTTTATTTGCCAGCAGACTAATACTACTAATACATGTGCAAGACAAACTTAATAATAAGTGATCTGACAAAAAATAATTAAAGCAGCTAGAATATTTTACCTGAGATTTATGTAAAAAAAAAAAAAAAAATGTAAGGTTAATTTTTTTTAAAAAAGAACTAAGGTGCTAGGTGCTTCCAAAAATTGGTCTGGTATTTCAGAAAATGCATTATGTCCTACAATAGCACAGCCAATTACCACAGTCACTCTTGACATTAACAGGAGTGACTTCCTCAGACATCTCAGGCATTACACTAAAGCACTGGTCACCGTTACGTGTTTCCTTTTCTCCCCAACTAGGTACATTTTATTCTATCTCCTTTGGAGTAACTCATGTCCAAAATAGAGAGTTCTTTTCATCTCCTAGTTTCCAACTGACCTGCTACTGATCATCTCCAAGAATTATGCTGCAGATCTTCTTCCTTCACACTAGGCAGTATGATTTACCATCACAACAATGCACCATCAACTGACACTATTTGTTTAGCTCTTTCAAATCAATTTACACTGAAGAGATTTTAATAATTATTGACTGTACTACGATAAGCGTTTTAGAAATTTAAAAGGCCAACTTTGTTTTATTATACTTTGGTGAAAACTATCTTACTATCTGCAAAAAAAAGGTGAAATGTTATATAAAGTCAATGTAAAAACTCACACATTGCCAAAATAAATTAAAATTTCAGACGAAGGTGATCCCAGTTAGAAGTTGGTTTAAAAAAAAAAAGAATTCTGTTACAAACTAATTCAAGCCCAGGGAAGACTTTACAAACTCTCTTTTCTTACAATTCAAAGGCAAAGAAATGCTCATTCATCTCTGACTGTCCTTTGTATAATCATGACCCTGAGTAGGGTATGTAACTACAAAGAACCCTAAATATGTGTATCGTTCAAGGATTAAAATGACTGAAGTTTTCCTTGTTTTATATTTTATTTCATTACTATGTGCTATTAAATATACAAGAAAACATTTTATATTTAAAATCAAAACATTAAAATATATATAAACATATTTATATTAACGTAATTTTGTATTACTTCATTATATTTTATTACGTTAAATTTTTACTCTAAGTGAAAATTCTAAAATACAACATGTTGAACAAATATTTATTTATTTATTCATGGTTGTGTTGGGTCTTAGTTATGGCACAAGAGCTCTTGGGTGCGGCGTGAAGGCTCTCTAGGTAAGAAACATGGGTTCTGCAGCCCCGTGGCAAGCGTGATCTCGGTTCCCCAGCCAAGGATGGATCCCATGTCCCCTTAATTGGAAGGCAGATTCTTAACCCCTGGATCATCTGGGAAGTCCCTAAACACCACACTTTTAAGTCTAAATTATCTTTCCTGGAAAAAAACCTATAAAGGGATACTCGTGTCAATTTTATAGCTTATAATGTACAGTAAAGGGGGTCTTAATACACTTTTTATAATTAGGCACTGTTTTCCTTATTGAAAATGCATTTCATTATATACAAATCTAACTAGCTTTGTAATAACCAAATATATGGAACTTTTGTCCTGATGCACATCAGTCAAGAGAGGATAAAGACTTTGCTTCCTTTTACTAACATAGAGCACTTGGCTCTATGCTGATATGGACTTCAACCGAAACCTCGAAGCCTCTTGAGCTGACCCTTCAGAAATGTATCCTAATCATCATTCAATACTAAAGAGTCCTCTAATTACATACACAAAAGGTACATGCCTTTGTTCTTTGACAAACTATTGAATTAAAGGACCACCCTTCTCCACATGTTTAAGCAGAACTAAGTTTACTGATATAATCAATTGACGTGTGAAGCAGCTTTTTGGTACGCCTTAGCCTTAAGTTATGTTCTCACTATATTATATATTGTTAAAGAGCATCAGGAAAATCAAAACCATTTCTGTAGGTCTCTCACTTTAAAACAGTGTTTAGAATCTCTTGAAAAAGTGAATTTTGGTAAAGTTGCTCTTATATCAAACTATAAAGCTTGATAAAAAACAAAAGTTCTTTAAAAGAATTCAGTAAATTTCTAGACAAACTTAAAATTGATTTCCTTACCTGAAATGACCCTCCTTCTCCCTCTTAAATCTAATGAGTAATTTAAAAAGTTCAGTACCTAGAAACAGTTTTTAGATAAGTGAAATAAGTGGGAATTATGAATAAAGTATGACTCCAAATGACTAATTATGTAGGAAACAGAAAGACAAGCAAGCCATTTTAAAACCCCTCCTTGAAGCTTAAGATTCTTGTTGCAAAATCAACAAATGATTCTCCCCTTGTGTTCTTCTCAGAAGGCAAGGGTTCCTTCCTTATTTTTGTGTGATTTTCAGTAACTTTCTCAGCAATAAGATATTGGAGTTCAGAGAAAATGATCTAAGATGGGATGCTGAGACTAGCATCTACATACTTGGTAAGTGACCTACAAGTTGGATATTGCTGATTTCATTTTAATTTTTTCAACTTAAATGGTAGTACTGACAATGGGCTAAATCAAGGCATTCATTCAAAATAATACTCTGAAAAGCACTTAAATTAATAAAAGCAACTTGGTGGGTCTCAAAGGTTCAACATCCATGAAAAACAGAGAACAAATTGTTATTAAAAATAAACTACCCCAGGTTTTTTGCTACAAAATCCTTACCAGTGGTAGACAAAAAAAAAGTGCTTTTCTTTCTTTTAAAAAAGAATTTATCTCAATTAACTCAGTAACCTAACAGACTTAATAGCTGTAAGTTGATATTTTATAACTGATTATCACTAGAAGTTATTTGATCCTAGTACCATATGCAAAACCTGAATAAAGCCCTAAAGTTTATAGACCTAAACTGTGCTCAGTTATTTTTAGCCTAACATTGACAAAAAGGTTAAAGTTATACAGAAACAAACCAATAACAGAACCAGTGACTCATTATGTGACTAAGTCTTAAAATATATGCCAAATGGCAAAATAGCAAAATATATAAAATAGTTATCTTTACTTACAAGTTAGTAACCGGCTCTCCTTTCAATGGAGGTAGGAGGTTTCCTGAGCCAATTAAACAGTTGTGGACTATAGTCAGACTCTGCAGAACATCATCTCTAGAAGAAATAAAAACCATTTTCATATTTGAGAAGACTCCAAATCTCTATTTAACAAAAAGCCTTGCAGAGTCTAAGGTGAAGTACAAGAACTTTTTTATCAAGTGGGAATATACAAAATTAAGCCATAAAAATGATGAACATTTTCAGTTTACCCACTTAATAGTACAAGATAATTAAACAGATATTTACTGATAATATCAGACCTACTTACATTTAAATAATCTAAATAATCACAAGTAACAACAACTGCTTGCCCTTTGTGAAGCAATTCTGAATCTAATTCCCTGTTTATCCAAAGATCACAACCATTAACAAAAGGGAAAACTATTATAGAAGATTCCCTACTACAGTCTATCTTTTAAAATGGATGAAATAGGGCATGGCAAGCCACTCCAGTATTCCTGCCTGAAGAATCCCCACGGACAGAGAAGCCTGGAGGGCTACAGTCCATGGGGTTGCACAGAGTTAGACACGACTGAAGTGACTTAAGACAGGGACTGCTCTGGCGGTCCAGGTTAGGACACAGCACTTTCACTGCTGAGGGCCCAGGTTCAATTCCTGGTCAGGGAACTAAGATCCCACAAGCCATACAGCAAGGCCAAAATTTTAAAACAGACTAGGTAAACATTTACTCCAAAAAGCAGTTCAGAGTAACACACAGCTGACATAAGTCAACTATACTTCTTCCTCTTCCAAGCCCATTCCTAGTGGATTTGCTTATTAAAAATCTCTTGTTATTTGATACATACTAATTTTCTTACTATATATAAAGCAGTCTCAAATAACTGTTTGTTGTTAAAGCTCTTTGGGACAGAAAAAAAAAAAAAAAATCGCAGGGATATTTCTCTAGGTAATAGTAATACCAAAATATGAATGTCTAAAAAGAAATGAGCCAGTAAAAGCTACAGTGAATCTAGAAAAACAGGCATTTCCTTACAAAGCAGGCATATTCATACACACTTCCCAAAATATGCACAAGTGAAAATGCTAAGCAGAAGGCACTAAAAGCAAACTAGAAAAAACTCCGAGCTTTCCTATTTCAGATCTTTAATTATGAGAAACTTTCTGTTGCTAAACTATAAACCATCTTAAATGATTTTCTAATCACATTTATGGGAGGCATCCAAAACACACCTTGAAAATGAATACATCTGATATGCCACAGAGAGAGGGAGAAGTGTGAAAAGAATGTTTTAGTCCACAACTATACACCACTAACTGATTATAAAGGAAAACTAACCTAGACATTTCGAGTTCTCCATCCCCACAACGCTGGAGTTTGATGAGCTCAGGCTGAAGGAAAGAGTCCAACAGATAGAAGGCGAAAGCCACCTCTTCAGAAGAAGGAACATGCCACTGGATTCCCAAATTCCACAAGTCCCCTGGTTTACCCCAGTCCTACAAGACAGCATTTAACCAGCAATTTGAGAAGCTGAGGTGGGGGGAGGGGGGAAACACACACACATAATTTCAAAGGCTTAAAAGAAAATGTATAAGCAAACCAAACCTAAGGCAACAAATGCACACCAAAAAAACATTAGACATCACATGATTCCTTCATTATCATTCCTAAAAAAGGCCTCCCTGAAGAGCCACTCAAATGTGAGTTTACTGAAACAGTCACAGTAAGTTTCTGTGAGGCTATTATTGCACTCTGCCCTCAAGTTACATCTCACTTTTCAAGTTTAAAACATTTTAATTATAGTTTTAGTAATCTATGTTAAAAATAAAGAATTTTTTTTTTTAAAAAGCAACACATTTGTACACAACAGGGGAAAAACCCACACTTTGAATCCCTTAGAAAAATAACCCAATATATTCTGGAATCCTAGATTATTGAAAATGCTTGCCTTGATAGGAAAGTATTCAGAAGGAGGCTTGTCAAAGCCGCCTGGCACACTGCAGTACTCGGTAGGGTAGATAAGTGTAGTAGAACGAAGAAGGTGATGCAAAAGGTTACAAGACAGAGTGTAACCCTGCTTACAGGTTAAATGTAGGGTTCTTTGGAGAATCTTTACAAGCTGCTCCCTATAAAGAAGCAACTTCTTCCCATCCACTCGAGTAATCTAGGAAGAAAACATTTGAAGATACTCTGTTTAGAAGATCAGGAATCAATATTTAAAGTCTATGTTTGGCTACTAAAGTTGTCTAAAATAGTGACAATGTTTCTTAAAATGGATTTAATTAATTTTAAGATTGTCATTTTAATTATATTCTAACAATGAATCTTTCTTAACATCAAAAACACATTTTCTGTGTTTAGGCTCTTAAGTGCCATAGTAACATCCTTTTCAAGAGTGTACCCCCTGAAGAGACAAAACTTAATTGGATTTCTCTGTTCTTTGGTTCCTGAACTAAATTGTACAGGAAACTGAAGTTTGATTGATGGCCAAATTTAAAATATGGGGAAGGGGAAGATGCTAAATCTGATAAACTTTTCAATTAATGAGTTATCCACATTAGAGTAAAAAACATTAGGCATGAAGTAGTCAACCATTATCATACTCCTTTCAAAACAAGAAAATGGGATTATCTGCTTTTTGTAGTCAGATTCAAGTCTTTCTAACTTTACATGTTTGAAAGTCAATTTTTCAAAAACAGAGGATACATCCTCAGAGCAACTCAACATTTTCACAGAAATATTTTCTTATTCCACAGATTTACAATACCTCAGACAAAAGTTGAAGATTCCATAGTAACTCCTTATCTAGCTCTTCTTCATTTAACACATCATCATCTAAAAACAGCAAAATAGTATCAGTGGGGAAAAAAAACAACATCCAATGAAATCCATCATTTAAAAATATTTATATTTAATACTTCTAATAGCTGAGAAAAGTCTGTTTTAGGAAGCTTTTCATTCTTTCGTTGTTAAGCTGGGCCTGCTCCAGCGGAGGTGGAAACTCAATTTTCAAAAGATAAACACACCAACCAGGACTCCTGCCCCTTCACGTCTCACAAAATACCTTTTATTTTTATGGCAACCTCTGAATGGTTCTTGTATGTATGAAAACATTAATTTAATAGGGTAAAATTTCTAAGCTACCTGTCAATCTGGATGATAACCTTGTTTTAAGCAATTTCACCCCAAACTGCAAAATTAAAACACCGCACAGCTTAGAGAATCTGTTTTCATCAGTAGAGTTGTAGACACCAAGAAAAAGTTCCAAAATCATAAATATAGATAATAACCTTAAGACTTACTCATTGTAAGCTGAGTTATAACACCGCAGCAGTGGGGAACAAATAGCTTCAAAGATTCCTCTGGGCAGCACTGAAAACATATTTGTTTGTATAAGTCAGTTTTTTTTGAGAGGCACAAATATTTAACAGTCACAAGTACACACCAGCACTATTTTCAGAGACAAATAAGGGCTGTAAGCAGGTATGAAAGAAATATGTGTATTTTAAGAATGACAAGCATGTCTAAAATAATTAACCACATAAAACTGCTGGCTACTGATTCATTACTTCATCGGTCCAAAAACCCCAACTCACCTTGACTGCAGCACGGCACATGTCTGCCACCATGCGTCCTGCGACTCTTGTTTCAAATATATGTGAAATAGAAAAATTAAAAACCTTCTGAAGGGCCACCTATTAAAAGATAATGTAAAAATGAAAATGTCTAACTAGCATTTTTTAAAAAATGAAACATCTTTTTAAACATGAAAGAAAATGTTACTCAGACTATACTAAAAAATAATCAAGTAGGAAAAATTTAACCACCTGAATATATAAAGATTTAATAATATTACATTCAGGTCTATAGAACAGCCTTTGTACAAGACCCTAATGTGACCAAAACACTTGAGGCACAAGATTTTATTTGCTATAGAAATGCTGAACACAAAACTAAAGCTGCTGGAAGCAAATGCAATTTAATTATCTTGCTGATCAATTTAAAACAGAGGGAATATTGAGGAGTATCTAATATTTAGTTTGTTATTCTGACAACTACAAACTGTAAGTATTTCTCTCTCCTCTAAATGATGTGAAGCATTCTACTTAATTTTACAATTAGATAATTTTAATTACTGAATGAAGGAATTAGCTCTAGACATGGATTGACAAGGCTGAAAATTATAAACAACTCCTTTCAGAAGACTCTGGTTAAATAAGAGATTATTTATGTTAACTTCTTTATACTAACATAATCTTAGTAAACATCTCATGCAGCTGTAAGGCAGTTTAGCTTTTAACAAGGACAAACACTGTATAATGATAATCTCAGATGGAGAAAGAACAAACAGAAATGGAAACAAAGTAAAAGGAATAAAAATATATAAAGTTTCTTCACAGTCAACTCTTGTTATGTGTAGTAGTTATGCTCTACAAAATTGCTGTGGGCACTGAATTAGCAAATACTGAACCAAAGTTCTTAGTGGAAACACAGGATTAAGTTCCCATAAGCCTCTCATTACATTTTCATCAACTGATGGATACATAATTTTATGTTTCTGTTTGAAGATGCCTTTTTTAACATATATTTATTGTTATTATTTCGGCCATACCACACAGCATGTGGGATCTTAGTTGCCCACTGGGGACTGAACGCATGCTCCATGCAGCGGAAGCATGGAGTCGTAACTATCCAACTGCCAGGAATTCCTCATCTTTTTCAAATTTTCAGATGGAAAGGAAGGAGAAGCTGGTGTGATATGCACACAAGTAACCTGAAGTTCAATTTTTAAAACATCAAATAAAAATACAAGTTGGAATTTAGCTCTCTGCAGCAATTCACTCTTACCATAAATATTTCTTTGGAACATTGTGTGAGGATTGTACTAAACGTAGAAGACAGACCTAATTCGACCAAACTCTCCAAGTGAGTCATTTTCTCAGTCTCTGTCTCTTCTCTTGTTTGCTCCAACGTGCTACTTTCTATGAGTCCAAAGCATCTAAATAACCCAAAGAAAATAAAATTTTAGCAACTAAAAACTGGCTTAACTTTTTTGGTTGATTTGATTAGATGAATCTCTATTGTCAAGATAATGCAAATGATAGGTATTTCATTTGTACATGGCTCACAAATCAATTGTCCCTTTGTTACCTCAGAAGAAGCACCACCCTTGCATAGTAATTAAGTACAGGTTGCAATGCAGAGCAAGGCTAAAGTCTGCTGAGACAGGACATTGTTATTTTTTAATATCTATCAGATATTAAATAGATCTATTTAAAAGATTTAAAAGATAATATCAGATATTTAAAAGATAATATCAGATATTAAATAGATCTGAGGTACTTGCTTACCTGTCCATAAACTGTAAGACGAAATCCTCAAATTCAGCTGTGGCAGAACAAAGTTCTCGCTCTACCTGTAATATGTCAATGTGCAGAAAATTTTCAAATAGGCTTTCATTTTTTCCCCCAGAATAAAACTCAACTATAGTCTACAAAATATGTCTAATACTACATTATTACACTGAGCACTGTGAGAAACAGCACCAAATTCCCCTATCAACTTAGAATAACTCATCTACTTCCCAGGAACCAAAATAAGTAGTAATTAACATATTTTGTAAGGGCCAAAAACAGAAGTTCAGGCAGCCATATTTTAAAAATCAGTAACGGTTTTCAAACTGCTTGTGCATGTATAAAGGATTATCTCACTAGCTAACCATCTAAATGCCAAAAGTAAGGTAATAACATACATGTCACAAAGAAAATAGTTCTGAAAAAACCAGACAGTAATGATGCTAATTTCCTCAACAGATTTATTCCTAACATAAAATGGAAAAACAAAATGCCATCACCTTTTGCTTAACAAGACAAAAAGTTGAAATACACCGTTTCATTTCAGTTGTTTACTGGAATAGCCTATTTTCACCCACCCTCTTTGGTGGGTGCTCTGCAGACTATCCTACCAGTGATGACCTGGCCCTCCATTCATATCATTCTAGTCACAAAACAGTAATTTTAATTTGTCAGCACCTCTGCAAAGCTGCTTTTAAACTTTCAAGTATTACTATTCATATACAGTAGGAATTAGAACTCAGCTGACCAATCTTTTTACAAGCAGAAAGCATCCTTACTTCTGTGAGGTCATTCCTTTCCTGCAGTACAGATGAACAATCTACTAAAGGCACCAGGGTGGAAAATGTTGCTATAAACTGGAATGTGATCTATGGAAAGACGCAAAAGAGCAAACATTAATTACACAGAGTTCTAATTCCAAAGTACACATATACCATAAGCTACTATCAAGTGCCAAAGAAATTATTCTGAGGGAAATACCACAACAATTTTTCTGAAAGCTTTTTGCTTAGAACTGAACATTTTAAGGTTCCTCACAATTAACTAGCTGTTAACTGAGTAATGAAGTTGTACTAAATTTATTTTCATACAGTTATTTATTAGATTTAAGCACAAAGTTCTCTAACCTTTGGTCACTAAGAAGTTACTTGGCTTCCCACCAAAAATGTAATATTAACTAAGTGCAGATAGAAAATGCTAATGGAGAAGCTGGAGACCAGGGAAGAGGGAAGATGAACAATATGTAAGTCAGGTTTGTACATTAAGGGAATCTAGCAGTTCACACCCAGTAATTTTTATCATGCTCCTTGTGACCAGTGCAAAGAGAAGTACAAATAATCATATGCTATCATTTTTAATGGACCTGCTTACACAGAAGAGGAAATCTATAATAAGTTTAAAACACTGTATGATCATAAATGCATTTAAGTTACGGGAAATGACCTAACCTAAGGAAGACCTGATATAGGTCAACTAAGTGTTCATGGATATAAGCTTGGGCATCTACAGGTATAATTCTGCTACCATTGAGAAATTTTACACTTTACTGTGTTCTAAAGAATATCTGAAGAAAAAGTAACAGGATATCCACTTACACAATTAACACTTACACAGCAAACAGAATCACAAACATGCTCACCATGCATTTACTGAAGTCATTCGGGTCCACCCCCGGCAGCGCTCTCATCAGCAGAGGTAGCATGTGTGTTGGGCCTTCAGGAAACCACCTGCCCCCGGACACCAGACTGCGGGCTACTCCAATGACACAACTTAGAGTGGCTGTGAGCTGGTGGGGTTCTGTTAAAGTCTCTAGTGCAGGATATGTTCTGCGGTTTGAAAACAGAATTAAAAACATTTTCCATGACAGATAAACATATGTAACACATTGAACAATTTTACTAAATTCATAAACTGCATCTTGGATTAAAGGTTTGTCCGCTAGCAGAGTATTCTGAGTGAACATTTGCTTTCAAGGTTAACAGAATCACAGAAATAAAGGAAAGGTACATGTTTCCCTAATTCCCTGACATCTCACCACAGTTCCTCATGCCGATTCCACAGTATAAATAATATTAGCTGGTAGATTTCTGTATTCTTTCAGCATCTTAACCCGTTCCCACATTCCAACAGGACTGCATCTAATCTAATCATCAGTGATTATTAGAAATCAGCAATAACACACAACTATTCCACTCTTCCCTTTTAAAGGAAAAAACAATCTTACTAAAATGTTCAAGTGTTTCCTATTTTATACTTTAAAAAAGGATTGTGTTCTAAAGTTGGAAATAACTTCTCAAAAACAGAAGAGAATATTCTTAACAGTAGAGTGAATAAAACAGGGGGACTAAGACAGATGCAATCTTTGATCACTAAGTCAGTATTTAAGAACTAAGAACACTCACTCTATGGTTCAGTGATTTCACTTTTGAGACTCTCTCCTACAAGGGAAAAAAGTCCGAAATGCACTCAGTTTAAGTTCTTCTTAATAGAAAAGGTAAATAAATAATAAGGAAATTTCTAAATAAAGTAGGAAAAAAGGAGGATTTCTAACTAGAATTAAAAAATATAACCAAACCTATGTTTATTTTAAAAGATGAATAAAACAAGCCAAAAATGCTTTAGCAGAGATGTCTTCAGGAGATATAAAATCAAGTGTCTAAAATTTTTTACTTTTTAAAAGACTTTAACTTGGAGATTCCCTAGCAGTCCAGTGGTTAGGACTCGATGCTTTCATTGCCTTGGTGGCCCAGATTCAATCTTTGGTCAGGAAACTAAGATCCCACAAAGCATGTGGTGTGGTTAAAAAAAAAAAAAAAAAAGGTTTCTGTTTTTCTAAAAGAGAAAAAAAAAAATCTACAAAAAATGCTAGCCAAGCCACTTCTAAACAGGACAAAATTAAAACTAAGTCTCAAAAAGTATCATTGCATTGTCAATTTTGTCAATTTAGCATCTTGGTTGAGATTAAATTTGTCCAAAAATTAACTACTAAAGAAAAACGTGACAGATAATCGTATTTGTATTTATAAGCTTTGTTCCTTCAACTAAAAATTTATCTCACCAGTCATAATTCACCACCTGGAAAAACAATGAAATAAGGCAAAACAAAGGGAAAGCAAAGGAATACCAAAACACCACCTCAGAGTTCAAAATTTTAAATCTGCAAACAACTGAAGTCGTCCCTTGAGGCAAGTCTCTCCTCTCCAAAGAAAATCAGGGGACTCGCCACTGACCAAGAGCTCCTGCTGCCACGTGGAGACCAAGCGGCAATGAAGAGTGAAGGCTGAAGATAGAGCAGAAACTGCCTAACTTTCTCATCCCATTTCCTAATTAAGTTGGACACACTCGAAGTTTCAATGCCCTAAGACATGTACACAAAAAGACAGAGGAGGTTGGAATAGTGACGCCCAACTTAAGTATTTATGGCAAAGAAGACAGGGCAAGACAGCACAAGCAACTCCAATTACAAATAATGGAGCCTCATTTTGGTAGGATACCCTTCGCCAAGTAAACGTCACCAATTTTCCTTTCTCAACAGTGAGTCAGAAAACAGGCTGTCATCTGCATGCTGCCAGTAAGGACCTTGGACAAATCTGAGTCTTAGGAAACTCAAGCCATTAGATTCCTCTGGGCTCCAAAATCTAACATTCTTCTGCTTTTAACAAAGCCATTTAGAGAAGAATCCTAAACCTGAAGTTCAGGCAGCAAAGAATGAATAAAAGAAAGCTTAAGCAATCTGCTCATGAACACTCAAGACCACTGAGAGTGGCTCTCTCCTGTGAAGCACACCAAGCTTGTATTATGTCAGCCATGAGGCAAATGGAGAACTATTTTTGTTACTATTCCAACATACAAAACAAAATGAATACAATGAAATTGACAAAGTAGAAATGATTCACACAAAGTTATACATACAATACATGAAAATAATAAAGCTAAACAAATTTTCTTCTCTATCACTGACCCTAAGAAGCAGACATCCAGAATTATTGTCACTGCCATGTTCTCAATATTTAGTGACACTCACATTTTGTGAAACAAAACAGCCAGAGGTTTATTTATGAGCAAAAACTTCAATAACTAAAATGAGCACATAAGTCAAAATATTTTACATAAGTCAAAATATTCATTTCATGTCAATTTTTTCTCGTCAATAAATCTTTATCAAGTTACCAATCATTAGGTTAAAATATCTTGTTTCCTCTCTAGAAACAGGAATAAGTACCAAGATAGCAAAACAAGCCACAGAAAAGAAAAGAAAGCCAAGCTGAAGAGTAGAAGAGACAGATAACCAGAGTAACAGTGAACACAGCTGAGGCTTCAAGGAAACATGTGAATCTACACTTACCTTTCAAGTACAGGGGGTATTACTAACTCCGGTCTCATGAGTGCAAGGTTCTGCAGAGCCTGGGCTGCTTCTAAACTACCAGTTTTGCTAAACATAGCCAAGAGGACAGGCTGAATAATGCATTGTACAAAGTCTGTAACATCTTGATCTGTAAGCTTATGGCTATCAGGCACAGGAGTTAACCAAGAAGGTTTCTTGTATCTTTCACGATGTAATCTTCTAACAACACTGTTTGGCAACCGCTGAAGTAGTTTCATTAACTTGTTCTGGGGACACAGAAGCAGAAGGTCCTAGGTAGGTTGTCGTTCTCACAGAGATACTCACAGTTCCTCTCTACTGTCCCAAGTAAAAATTTTTCAAATAACAGCTTGTATAATAATTTTTAAATACAACCTATCTTTTTATTTTTTTAATTTTATTGAAGTATAGTTGATTTATAATGCTGTTAATTTCTGCTGTACAGCCAAGTGACTCAGTTATACACATATATTCCTTTTCATATTCTTTTCCTTTACGGTTTATCACAGGACATTAAATATAGTCACCTGTGCTACACTAGGACCTTGTTGTTTAACAGTTTGTATAATCTTATTACAAAGAACCTGTATGGTCTAACTAGGTAGAATAAAATACTCTTACCGATTAATCATCGATAATAATAAACACTTTCAAATTTCAGTTTTAATTTCTAGCATCACATGAGTCTTTCATTACTTGAAAAGCCATAACCCAGCAACTTAAAAAAAAAGCATACACACAATAAAACCGAAAAGATGATTCCACTGTTTTGTGGCATTCTGTCACCAGTTACTAGTATTTATTTCTATATGTTCTATAAACACGGCACCTTAATGTAAACATAATCATGCTCACACAGGAAAAGCTTAGTTGAACGACAGAAAATGTACACAATAGGCAAGTAGTCACATGTGACTATATCTTAAAATAAAATTCCAAGCCGTCAGAGTAAAATATGAACATTACTCACCAGCCAGCGGCCATTATTTGAAGGATGGTAAAAAGATGTGATGCTGTTAAACAAACCAGCCAAGTGCTTTTGCACTAGCTTACTTGGTCCACCCTGTTCAGACAAAAGAGCAGCAACATTAGTACCCACGTAATTCTGTAAAATTCAAGGGGTGAACAGGCCCAGGCCTATACACAAATCACTAACGTGGCTCACATTCATCCTGCTGGCAAAAACCAGTTCTACCTCTGAATAAAAGTCAGAAGCAATTCCCAGATGAATTTCATACAAGTCAATTCAAGACAGTCTACTAAAAATAAGGGCAACTTATTGAAATCGAATTATAAAATGGAAAAGATATCTTTCAATTCAGAGTTAACAGTATCTTTTACTGTTTGCAGTTAAATAACTTTTGCAGCTAAGGTATTCATCTTAAAATAACCAAGTATGCCACAGTAAGCATAAAAAGCATTCCTTAAATGACTGAAGAACTGAAGAATTTCTCATTGCAGGAAATATAGATTTAGACAAATGCATTCACATATTTATTAGTACTTCTAAATGTTTAAAGTGATTAAACTTGTTATATTTGACCATATTTTGACTCAAAAGAAAAAGATTTTTTTTTTCTTAATCTATTACCAAAACAAACACACAAAACAACCAACCAAAAGCAATATAACTAGGGTTGCAGGGGGAGGGGGAAAGGAGAAAAAGGCTAACATTCACTTTACCAAGTTGAACAACCTTGGGAATACAGGACTAAAATATAATAATAAAGGCCTTGAAACTGTCTGTTTCAAGATGATCTTTTTCAAGAAACAGCACAGATTCATAATGTATGCAAATATCAAGTCACTGTGTCACATACTCAAAACTAACATAGTATTATACATCAACTATATTTCAGTTAAAAAAAGAATCAGCACAGACCTAAAGTAGACTATCCAGTTACACCAGGAGCATTTCTTTCTGCTGAAATGAAACCCACACTCACATTTCCCAATTTAGATCAAACTATTGAGACCATAATTCCATAGCAAAATACCAACAAAATTTTCAAACTTCTAACAGTAATTAGCATTGTTGACTTTTAATTATATTAAATGTTCATATTTAACAGAAAATGAAGCTGCCAATACAAACAATTGTGTGAGCAACAGTAACTAAAATGATACCAATCACTATCTAATCCTGTGGCCCCTAAAGTCCAAGTTTCAACTCACTGCTTAAAAAAGATAATAAGTATCCAAATGTTTTTGCTCTTACAGAATATCAGAAAGAAAATGGAATTTCCCCTCTGTTTAATAATAAAATAACAACCAAAAAAAGAAAAGCTTGAAAGTTTCTTTTCTTTTAATCTTACAATGAAATTTACTATCTAAACTTCTGAGTTTCTCTGCTGGCTCTGTGGTAAAGAATCTGCCTGCCAATGCAGAAAATACAGGTTCGATCCCAGACCTGGGAAGACCCCATATGATCTGGAGCAACTAAGCCCGTGTGCCACAACTATTTAGCCTGTGCTCTAAAGTCCGGGAGCCACAACTCCTGAAGCGCATGCGCCCTAAAATCTATGCCCCACCACAAGAGAAGCCACCAAGGGAGAAGCCCGCACGCTGCAGCTGGAGAGCAGACCCCACAGCTACGAAAACCCAGCACAGGCAAAAATAATATTAAATAATTTAAGAGCCGAACTTCTCACAACCATTCTGTCTTTTCAACAAAAACAGCCAACTGAGCAGTGCAACCAGGGAGAAAATAGCAAACACAGAACAATATCAAGTTATCACATGCTGCTGCTGCTAAGTCGCTTCAGTCATGTCCGATTCTGTGCGACCCCAGGGATGACAGCCCACCAGGCTCCCCCGTCCCTGGGATTCTCCAGGCAAGAACACTGGAGTGGGTTGCCATTTCCTTCTCCAATGCATGAAAGTGAAAAGTGAAAGTGAAGTCGCTCAGTCGTGTCTGACTCTTAGCGACCCCATGGACTGCAGCCTACCAGGCTCCTCCATCCATGGGATTTTCCAGGCAAGAGTACTGGAGTGGGGTGCCATTGCCTTCTCCAGTATCACATGCAGAATAATTCAAAAAGGAGATAACTGTGAGGCAATATGAATGAAAACTTAGAGAATTATGGTATAAAAGTTGTTCTAATACTCTTATATGAAAGATGATATAAAAAGGTAGATTGTATTTTTACTTCTCTTCAATGATGTCAGAAAAATAATCCTTTATGTTTCTCTCCCTTCACTAAAATTATTTTGTCAACAAGCTTTGTGTTCAGTGTAATGTTTTATGTGAACACTGACAATAAATGCATTAATACTGAGAATATGCTAAACTCTGCTTTCAAATCTCACCTTCACCAATTTGACTTGGGAAAGCTCTTTTACCCACGACTCTGGTTCTCAGTCTGTAAAACTGTTACAGACATTCTGAATCTCTTGAAACTCTGCCCCCCTACTTAGAGTATAACTGACCTACAACACTGTTAGTTCTCGTACATAACATAGTGATTTGATTGTTCTATACATTACAAAAAGATCATTATAATCAAAACTCTGAACTTCTGACCCTTTAAAGGTCCATTATTTAAGGAGATTTATAAATGGTACATTATGACTACATTCTGAGTCTGAGAAACATAAGTTTACTGCATCAGAAAATATCCAAGAATCAAATGACCAACTAAGCCACTAATTTAGACTTATGCAATTATGCAGAATTTCTGTATGGTTAACCCCAAATTTATAGGAACTATATAAAACAAACAATGTACTACAAACCATCATGGCAGTGATCCATACTACAGCATGTCCTATATCATAAGCATTTGTTAAAAATCTTGGAACTAACACTTGACTGCTTCCCACTGGGAGGTTCAAGCTTCTCAGAATTCTTGTAAATACCTTTAAAAAGAAAAAAAGAATTAAGGATAACTATTGACAAATAGAAAGTAATTCGTTCATTAAATAACCTACGTGTTGTATATTGGTGTTACGGTATATATTTTCATTTGATTGGTTTTTATGACATATTGTTTGGTAATCTGCTTTATTCCTTAGGAATTCATATAAATAACTGTATACCTTTTTAAAATGACACTCTGAGGTCACAGGCATGCAGTTACGAAGCACTCATATTCAGGTACCCCAAAACAGGCCAGTGGCACATAGTTAAGCATAAAAAGGCAAACAGTAGGTAAGTGTAATTCAATGTGAAATATTTTGACTACTTTCTGCCTCTCTAAATGCACACAAAATTATTCTTCCTATGCTTTCATTCCAAGCCAAGGATGCACAAAAATATTTTCTAGCTGATTTCTCTACCTCTTTCAACTTTAAGACTTGATTTTCCTCTAAGAATCTGCATTTTAATCAGTCATGTAATATCTTAATACAATTAGATTTATATTTAAAACATAATTAAATATGTCAAATATGGGGGCTAAAGGTGGGAGAAATTTACTTCTCCATCTTAGTTTCTACTGGCTGGCAACAGCGGAAGGCAGCACAAGCACAGGCACTCGGAGCATTTGCCTTCCGCTGCTCCCCAGCCCTGTTCTAGTCCCCGTGTGCACCAGAACCAACCACAGCCCGACCACGCTCCTCCTGAAGCTCCAAGGTGATTCCCTGCATGGTAAACAATACCCAAGATGCAACACCCCTAGAGACATTGTCCAGCTTTACTTACTCTAGGAAGGTATACAATGTGATTTTAAAAGTGGGGAGTACTCTAGAAGAACTAACAATATAGTACAAAAAATTCACTGGAAGGGACCAGTGTATGATACCTTGAATAATATTCTTAGTACTTTATAAATTACTCACTCTGAAACTTAAAGAGTTCATGCCCTCCATTGGTAAGACAAAAAAAAAAATCAAACACTTATGATAGCTTGATATGATCTAATTACTTTCTGAAAAGAAATGACCCATCCTTATAAATTACTTATGTTTTTACTAACAATCAAAGCATTTGATTTTTCTGTGGTGCTAGAAATCAGCAACCACACACACTTCTCCTTAAAGATATGAAGATGATGTCAGTGCTATTGTACTTGTTCAAATGTTCTTACTTACCTTTGGTACATATGGATCCCAGTCTATGTATCCTATATTATCCGTAGCCAATCGAGCAAAGAGATTTACTAGTTGCTGAAAGTAAACAAAAAAGAAAGACAGTTAAGTAAATACATTTGTTGTTTTTAGGGGTCACAGTCACATCTTTTATCCATTTGTTCTTTTCAGAACAATTGTTATTGGCACAACTGAATTTAATATTTATATCTCAGTCTTTTCAAATCTCCAAATTTAGGTCCTGATTCTCATCACCCATATAAAATCAAATGCAGCTGAAATGCTGATTTTTTAAAAAAGGAGATGACAAAGCATCATCCACAGTGCAGAAAACAGGTAAAGAAGCTTTTAATCAAATACACGTAGAAAACATCCACCAGGTGTCCAGCACCACACGAATGGGGGTCCAACAGGGCCTTCCTCTTCACCTACTTCACAGTACACGCGTATACTTCCAGATGGTGATAAAACCAAAATAAAGAAATGTCTAGTTCTCTTGCTGCTAAGCCGCTTCAGTCGTGTCCGACTCTGTGCGACCCCAGAGACAGCAGCCCACCAGGATTCCCCGTCCCTGGGATTCTCCAGGCAAGAACACTGGAGTGGGTTGCCATTTCCTTCTTCAATGCATGAAAGTGAAAAGTGAAAGTGAAGTTGCTCAGTTGTGTCCGACTCTAGCAACCCCATGGACTGCAGCCTACCAGGCTCCTCCATCCATGGGATTTTCTAGGCAAAAGTACTGGAGTGGGGTGCCATTAGAATACAGCAAATACAATTCTAAAAAACTGATTACAACATCGCTAGTAGCCAATTTTAAGGAACTGAGAAGGGGACAAGGAAGGATGAGATGGTTGGATGGCATCACCAACTCAATGGACATGAGCTTGAGCAAGCTCCAGGAGTTGGTGATAGGACAGAGAAGCCTGGCTTGCTGCAGTCCATGGGGTCGCAGAGTCAGACAAGACTGAGTGACGTAAGTTACTTATCAAATGATCTGATAGTTACTTCCAAACTAAAATGTATATAAGAAAAAAATGGGATACTCACCCCCTCCCACTGTGGGAGATTTTGCACTGAAACCCAAAGGCCAATTAATTCATCAAACCAAAGTCTGAAAAGAAAAATGTTATGAATAGCAAGTGATTTACAGAAAGTGGTTTAAAGCCAGGTATCTTTTGTATTTTTTTTTAATCTATTTTTCTTACTGATACTATACCACCTAGAAAAAATAACACTGAAAGTTACAAACTTAATGGAACAAAAGATTACTTTTGTCTGAATATTCCCTTTTCAATTTATTTAAGCTAAAAGGAATAATCTCATCAAATTTCTACTTCATTGCTAAATAACTGTCTGTCCCTATCTAACACTGTTAAGCTTCTCCTTCCTCTCCATGCCCTTCTCCTTTAAGGCTTTCCTTTTACTACCTGTTCCTGCAACTCTCCCTTACTCTTTTCTTTAATAGGCCAACTAGTAATTACACCATTAACTAGCACTACAGTAATAGTTCCATAAAAGAAATGAGTCACAAAGTGTTAGAAGCAGTTAAATTAAAGTGGGAAAAAATATCTCAAAGTAAAGAAAGTGAAGAGAATACAGGGGCAAAAACACACTTGAATATTAACAAATTTTCACAAATGTCAAAGAAATTAAAAGTTTTTAGAAGTTTGTAATTAAAACTAAAATTTCATAAATATATAGCTAGATACAAAATTTCTGACTTGACAGATATAAAAGATGTGACATCTCACTATAGAAAACATAGAAAAGAGAGATGGTGGGAGGGCCAAGCATAATAGCCCTTCCACCCATAATATACTGATATGTTCTATTATCCTTCTAGTTTTTTTTTACACCTGTTACTTTTTTCATAAAAGTACAACCTAAGTATTTTTCATTCTAGGGTTTATTATATACCTGCAGTTATGAGAGAGAGAGACCCAAGAAAAACTATACTACATGATGAGAGTTAAAATCGAGGTTTAGAAAAATATTTTTCCCTTCCCTAAACTCTATGCAATGTAACCTTTCCATCACTGCCTATTTATTGAAATTTTCAATTCCTTTTTGCAGTTATCATTCTTCCTTTCCCAATATCTTTGAAAGCCCACATCTTATGTGGCTTGATATATAAATGCCTTATTTTCTCTTTATCTGCAAACCGATATTTAATTGTTTTAGCTTTCACACACATTTCAAGTGTAAGAAACATAATGCTTGAGTTGGTAATTTCTTTTTTACTTATTACTGTACTAGTTTGCCTACATACATACATATATATATGTATATGTGCATGTGTGCATACATACACATATGCATTCCTTACTATATTCTAGAATCTATCGATACACATACACACACGCATATATATATATACACACTTACTTAAAACCTTTATGATGAAGTTCTGGAGGAAGGGAGGTAGGAAGAAATATTTCAAAATAAGTGATGGCCTTTTGCATTGTTACATCAAAAGGACACATTAAAGGCCGCCATTCTTCTAGCATCTCAGCTGTGGCATCTGCTGGAAAATACCTAATAAAAAAGAAAGTTTTCATGTATTTGGTCATTGACTAAAAGCTCTACATCATTATATGACTGACAAAAAAGGGGGAGAAGGGGAATGTACTCATAAGATAATATCACACATTACCAATGTCAAGTTAGCTGACAAGAAACACACATTTTTACAATTCTAAAATAAACAGCCTGTCACACTTAAGTTAGATAAGGTAAATTTTCTTCTTGTCTTTGGACCTGGAAAAATGCTATAAAGCTGATAAATCTCAGATTCAAATCACCTACAAATTTAAAACATGATTGCTGTTATTTTTTTCTTCCTGTGTGCTATATAACAGCAATAAGAAAAAAAAAAAATCCTGTCACAGGGAACCCAGTCTATATAAGAAACAGATAATCAGCAAAGTGAGAAAGAATATCAGCCCAGGAACCTCTTGGCACCTAAGGAACAAACCATTTACCCTCACTAGACCCTGAGTTCTCCTGTGTGTAAGAAACGACTGAGCTAGATGATCTGGTCCTACAGGCTCTAACATTCTAAAACCCTAAGACATGGGCAGGAGCATCCCTGGGGCACGGAAGATTCAGAAAAATAAAAGCGGAAGTGTACAGACAAACACAAAATGAAGACAAGGGATAATGAGGACCCATTATCCATTTGGGTATGGAACGGATACCCAAATGGGGAGGCAACTGGGGTTTAAAATAATGACAAGCATCTTAAAATTTCAGATTTGAATATGGGCCAAAAAAAGGAAACCCTTTCAAATACACTTGGAGGTTTGGCCTATACATTGTATTATTAATCTTATTATATCTTTATATCTCTGTGTTACTAGAATCACACTTCACTGCCTATCTTCAGAGATCTTATACACTGAATCCTCTTCCAAATTTTTCATAGTCAACTGTCAGCCAAGTAACCCAGAATAAAAGCTTGGCATTCTACAAATTACCTAAGAACCTAAAAACCAGTAAATACCTCAGTGATGATCAAATTTCACAAAATAACAATGCTCACTAGTAGCTTATCGAATAACTTAGGTTAGTTCTTAAGCTTCTTAAAAAGGAGACATTCTATATCTTGAAAATACATTTGTCCAAGACTGAGTAGTATAGTAGGTCAGCAACAAAATCTGATCTATAAACTAATTTCAACTCTTATAATAAGCATATGATAAATACACAAATTTCCATTCAAAAGAATTCACTGCATTCATAGCAGAAGTACATGTCTTAGAACAGCCTGATAAATAAGAATGAAAAAATAGTTCAAGACCATACATCTAGACTTTAATTAAACTAAATTCTATCCACATTTATCTTTAAACATCAGAATATGGGATATTCAAAGTCAAACATTCTACTGAAATGGAAAAAAAAAAACATATGGGCCATCTTCTTATTATTCATATTTATATAATACCTACAAGGCTCATTTTGGAAAATAATTTTGACTTGAGTAACAATACTCCAGGGATATCTTTCAAATGAAGCCAGTTATACACACATTATTGCATTCTTACTTTCTAATGGGTGACTGACACCCACACCACTTAAACCTTTCTGAATTTATAAATGAAATCTGAAAAGTTCAGTTCAAGAGTTGGAAATAATATTGTGCTCAGTGACTAACATCACAACGTCAGACACTATTTATATCTTTAATTTCCTTTTCAAGGCATACTAGAGATGGGGAAAAGTCCACAGAAACAATAAGAAGATTTATAAATTGAGAAGCTACTTACGGTCGGCAGCTCTTCACGAGTGTTTTGAGAACATTTTCTACAGAACTGGGGGGAAAAAGCCATTTGGTAAATTAGGTTGGTACATTTTAAGAACAGACATAATTCAATTAATAAATATCTCTAAGATACACAGTTATATATTATCTGTGTACACGCAATAACTAATCCTTCTCCTTCATATGCATAAAAGTCTAATGACTACCTAAATGCTGTAATCTACTCTTTCCTTTGTCTTCATTTTGTTCATTCTGTACAATGAACGAAAGGGAAGAAAACTGGAAAAAGGGCAAATCATCTTCAATCTTTACAAAGTGGGCAGCAATGACCATACTTATCAACACATCAAGAAGTATGCTCAGAGGCTTCAAACAAACAGTAAAGTCTAGAGTGCTTCTATCAGCAGCTGCCAGAGACTAGTTTTCTGTATCCTACTGGTGAGAATTTTACAACCCTCCAAGGCACTTTATTGCCAGGAACAATTATCAAAATAACAACAGCCACCTTTTTGACCAGCTACTTAAAAAGTTAGTTGATGAATATTAAAGGCTGTAATTTATTTTCCAACTTGTAGGTGGTTCAAGTGACTTTAGTAAAGCAAAATAAACACTGGTATATGAACTTATAAATAACACTTCTATTTTAATGAAAAGTCTAGTGTGTACTAGTTTAAACACACATCACCAGAATGGAATACTTAAAATATTAACTAGGCCACAGTCAAAAGAGGTCAAATACAAATCAACAAAACAAAGAGTGATTTCGAACTGGAATTTTAAAATAAATCTGTGCCTACTTATACTGTGATGTATACAAGTAAAAATAAAGCTAGTCCCTACATCTCAAAAGAACAAATTATGGGGGAAAGAGGTAACTTTTAGGCAGTGCTTCCACCTGACACTTTCTCATTAAGCTTCTTGGAATTCTTAAGTCCAGAAGTCTATCCAACGTCTCTGAAAGCTTAAGAACTAATCTTAAGAAATTCTTCAGGAAATTCTAAGGAATAACACAAACCAAACTCAGCACAAGTAATCGATGTAGTATATAACCGAGAAAGAAAACTACTAACTTCATTACTTGAAGCAGTAAGAATCTTCTTTAATTTCAAAAGTAAATATTTAGAACAAAATTAACTGAAGAGGAAACTGGGCTACTAATTACATGAGGTAATTCTAAAATAAAGAAGATGACCACATGGCTAGAGAGCCATCGTGGAGCATTTTCTGATTATCAAAGAGAGATATTAACTTCTCTCACATAAAAAAACTCACCAATTCAGAAACAGTTTAATTGAGGGAACATCTAAGCTTGCCTAGTTTTTTTTTTTTTTTTTAAAAGGTGGGGAGAGGGTGGCAAACTTCTCTCCAACTACATTTACAACTCCCTGAAGACCACAACTATGATTTTTACTCCTGGGCATTTCTGAAGGGCTTATAACAAGGCTGTGTTCATTTACATATATACATATATTACTAATATATTTATATATTTATTCATTTACAAAGCTCTATAAACCTTTTCTATCAGGGCAATAAATAAAAGCATGGATCTTTGGACCTTCTTTTAGTTTGGACTGAAGACCCCCACTGAGAAACAAATTTTAGAACTCATAGATAAGATGTGAAGGTCCATCAGGTTACAAACAAAACAAGAGATCAATTTAAATATAGATTTAAAAAAAAGGTAATTCTAAAAAAAAAATATTCTAAAATGGTAAACTTATGATTCAAGGAAATAAGCAGAAGATCTATAATTCTACACTTCCTAATGTCTGTTTTCATGTTAACTTTACATTTATTTTTAACTATTTCTGTGGCAGTATTTCTATTTGATAGTACAACACAGAAAACCTGCTATGCTTACTGGTATTCTACCAACAAACTTTCATATAATATGAAAAATGATTCTAGAAAACCAGTCACAAAAGGCTGCATAGCTCTACTTTCTCCACTTCCCCTCACGCTTCAGAAGAACAGGTGGTTAATTGTAAGACTTGATAGCTGTCACTTCACTCACTAGAGGAATGGGGTGTGTGGGAATGTGATTCAGTTCGTCTAAATGAAGTCAAATTCAACCTCTCCTTATATATAGGCCTGTGCCAATGGATTTATGCTCTTTATCCAGAAAAGGGTACAATCTCTCTAACCTGTGATATCTGTATAGTGACCTTTTGTGATTCTTGTAATCTCTCAAGATGAAGGGAACAATGTTTCTGTTTAAAAATAAAATAAAAGGTTAAGGCTAGATGCTACTAGATTATATTTCACTAATTTTTAGAGGGAGTGAATAATCACTAAAGTTTTCCCAACTGTTGGAAATTTCTAATGTTAAAGTGACAACAATTCAAAACATTTCTTTTTTTTTAATCAATCAAAAGGGATCTAACAGAGGAACTAAGCTTTGGGTGGGTTTTCTCAAACCCTCTTCCCTCTTAGTAAAGGCATGTTAGGTTGGAAAGAAAGCCACAGTATATCATGTAATGAATGGTTCACAGCTTGGGCTCAGAGTCAGACAGATTTGAAGGTGAACACTTGTCCAACTATCTACTAGGAGAGAAATATTATATAACCTCATATCTGTATAAGAGAAGTAATACCTACCTCTCAAGGCTTTTATGAAAATTAAAGATAATGTAAAGAAAGCAGTTACCTGGCCCAGAATTAAGCACAATAAACGTTAACTATAATTATTTCATATTTAGCCAACATAAATTATATTTTCAATCTCAAGAACTAAAATTTTGTACTAATTTTGCTTTTACACTTGTTCTACTGCCTCTGAGTAGCTATTAATTTATATTTAGGAAATGGCATCAAAATAGTAAAGTCTTCCCCCAACTGACACCCTATTTATCAGGGCAGAACGTAAGTTCCTGTCCCAATTCTTGAGCTCTTGTCCCAGTTTCAACAAATGACTCTGTGTGAATTTTTCTTTTTGGGAAGCAAGTTCCTTATGATTCCTTATGTTAATAAAGTAAATGCCAAATATGTAGCCGAGAAGCCTGAGGAAAGCCAAAAGCTTTGGCCTCGAGTTACTGAGATAGTGGACTTATATAAATCTGGACAATGTTCATGACGAAATCAAAGAAATGTACAGCAAATGATATAGTCAAAATGAGAGTAGATGGACTGCCCATGGCCAGAAGAACATTCAGCTTCACTTCACAATTCTTGAGCTAAAAATTAACTTCAGAGTAATCAGACTGGCTTTCTTATAAATGAACTAGGAAACTGTAACCCTGGTATATTCTACATACCTCTCCTTCAACCTCCCTGTAACTTAAT
Source organism: Bos indicus (assembly GCF_029378745.1). Taxonomy (NCBI): domain Eukaryota; kingdom Metazoa; phylum Chordata; class Mammalia; order Artiodactyla; family Bovidae; genus Bos; species Bos indicus. The sequence continues at coordinate 36,338,097 of NC_091770.1, forward strand.
ACATCCATTGTTTCCTGTTTTTCCTAAATCAAACAAATGTACCATCAGTTAGTCAAACACTAGCCATCTCAAAGCTAATCTTTTAAAATCTAACACTGCTTATCAGCAAGTAGTCATCCATCACAGCCACTTCACACAAAATTTTGTTGTTGTTCAGTCGCCAAGTCGTATCTGACTCCTCGTGACCCCATGACTGCAGCATGCCAGGCCTCCCTCTTCATCACCATCTCTCAGAGTTTGCCTAGGTTTATGTCCATTGAATCTGTGAAGTCATCCAACCATCTCATCATCTGCCATCTTCTCCTTTCCTTAGTGAGCTGCCTACATTTGTAACTTGTAATATGCTACTCCAATTAAGTGCATGGAACACTGTTTCATGACATAAAACCATGACCCGAAGATTCAAATGCTTCTTTTATGAAGTAAACAATAAACAGCTCTTAAGTTGCTAGTATTAAGTTCACAGCTACCTAGATCTTCCCCAATTTTTTCTATTGAATAATAATAAACAAAACCCCTACAAATTGTTTATCCAGTAGGAAGTAAGACAGATGAGAATAAAAAGGGTATCTTGCCCCTGAGGCAAAAGGAAAGGAGGACAAAGAGGGAAAGGAAGCAAAGGAGGAGGAGGAGGATGGGACAGAGAAGACCAAGGGAAAAGAGAAGCAAGTTTATAATCCTTGTTCCAAACAATGGAACCAGCTTTTAAAATCATGTTGAAATGCATGGCATTCTAAGCAGTGGTTTCAGTAAAGACAAATACATAAGGCACAGGAGTTTAAGACTTGAAAGACAAACAGTTAACAAATGAAGCAACCTTTCACTTTTGATTACTAAAATAGTATTCTAAAAATAGTTATGAACACATGCAGTCAGCTGACAGAACTGTTTCAAAATGTGTCAGAATACATCTAAGACGAAAGTACTCAAAACAAAATACCAATTCCAAAAGCATGTCATATTAAAGGGTTCTTTAAGAAATTTTCTAAAATAAAATGTTTATAAAAAGTCACACTTCTATCCCTTGTTTATGAACACTTGCTATTCTACTGTATTATTGATAAATAGAATCTTAAGTGGAAAGTACGTTTTTAAATGTTTTCAGTGACCCCACATCTTAGAAATTCAGTGGACAGAGACTATCCATGAGGAACCAAAAGTACTGTTATCTGGCTCTCCAAATAGTATCTCTAATATTTCTGCATAAGAACCAAGACCATTAGATTCCTCTGGTATTAAAAATCCAGGTAAATGTGATGAAGAAAAGTCCAAGAACCAATGAATTAAAAAATCTTTCAAAGTTAATTGTTATAACTTTATACAGTGTGACCTGAATGGAAATACTATAACAGGTTCTCCTTTGCAGAGAAGTAAAATATGATAATAACAGTAAAAAGATTACAAGAAATGAGAGACAATGAATAAAAGAATTATAGTCCTGAAAAACTGTTTTAAGTATAATTTTCTACCTTGTTTTTTAAACAGAAGACACATTAAGCTTCACATTTTGTCCTACAGTGCGGCCTCTCACCAAGAAAGTGCCCCCTCAAAAGTAGTTCCCAGTATTATCTCTGATTCCTTAAAACTGGAACAATAATCACCAGTTTTAAAAAGAGGTGCATCAACAGAGCTGCACTTCACAATGTGTGCTCCTTTTAGTGGAAGCATACAGCCCGGCATGTAAGTACTTCAAGCCACTAGGCCAATATAGCTCATCTTCTTGGAGCATCAACTTTAGTTAAGAGATACATAGGGAAGAAATTTTTACTTATGAAAACATGACTTAATAATGAATGTTTATTAGGCCAATATAGCTCATCTTCTTGGAGCATCAACTTCAGTTAAGAGATACATAGGGAAGAAATTTTTACTTATGAAAACATGACTTAATAATGAATGTTTAAGATAAAATATAAAAATTCCAAGAAATTTCTCATACCATACCTCTTAGGAAACCTCTTTGGGGAAAGGATAGGAGGTATTAAATGGACAGTCTGAGATGCATAGGAACAGGAAGAATACTAGTTTGGAAACTAAAAGACCTGCATCTTACAGAATTAAAAACAGAAAAAAAGAAAGTGCTGGACTAGTGGTAAGAAAACAGGAAGGGCTGATTTATGAGGCAGGAAACTTTAACTTGCATGGAAGCAAGAAAAGAGAGAACAAATCCCTAAGACTTTAACCACATGCAGGGAGCATTCTGGAAATGTTAAGGGACATTTTTGATTATCACAATTAGTAGGGAGGACTCATTGAAACTTTAGTGATTAAAGCCATGTATACCAGATAACCGGCAATTCACGGAACAGCCAAACTCAACAAAAAATTATTATTGCAAGACTTTCAAATATCTCAATACATGGTCATATAGATTAAAACTTTTTGAACATAAAAGATAACTGTTTTAACATTAACTATTTTTCACAGTTTATTAACAGACATCGAATCTCTAGGAATACAACTAACATATAAATTGAAGGAAGTCTGTACTTTGTTTTGCTGAAAATTTTACCTAAGGTTATTCATGATTTCTAAAGAAAAAAATTACAGCATAATGACAGTTCTGCTGCCACATCTGATTTGCCAAAACCAAATCCTTGAGCATATACTGCTGCTACTGCTAAGTCACGTCAGTCGTATCCGACTCTGTGTGACCTCATAGACGGCAGATTTGCATATAAATATTCCCTGGTAGCTCAGACGGTAAAGCATCTGCCTACAATGCTGGAGACCTGGATTCAATCCCTGGGTTGGGAAGATCCCCTGGAGAAGGAAATGGCAACCCACTCCAGTATTCATGCCTGGAAAATCCCATGGACCAAGAAGCCTGGTGGGCAACAGTCCATGGGGTCGCAAAGAGTCGGACACGACTGAGTGACTTCACTACATGTAACTAATATTAATGATTAAGTCTTAGAACCAAGTATCATTGGCAGTTAGTGATATATAAAAAATGAGGACATCACAGAACTTCATTAATAGTTTGTTGTTGAAATGCGTCATGTTTTTTTGGACTGTCATCTTTTTTGGATAGGGCACAAAAGGCTATTCATGCTGTAAAAATTGCACACTGACATTATTTATGTTGGCAAAAGTCAACTGCACAAATTTTATATGGCTTCATATACTAATGTGTCTTTTCTCAATTCATCCTTTGCCTCTATTTCTTTCACATGTAATAATGTTCAAAAATAATCTTTGGAAATACTAGTAACTATCCCACATAATTACATAAAGAATCACTGTGACACTATGTTATAAATAGGGGCTTCGCTGGGGGTTCAGACCGTGAAGAATGTGTCTGCAATGCGAGAGACCAGAGTTTGATCCCTGGATTGAGAAGATCCCCTGGAGAAGGGAATGACTACCCACTCTGGTATTCCTGCCTGGAGAATTCCATGGACAGAGGAGCTTTGTGGGCTACAGTCTATGGGGTCACAAAGAGTCAGACATGACTGAGCAACTAACACTCTTTTTTTCACTATGTTATAAATAAGGCCAGCTCACCTGCCAGAGTATCTTACTTCCTTTTTTCCCAGGCAGTAGTCTGAAGTTAAAAGTTATTTCTCTCTCTCTCATCAGATGTATGATCTGTAATTTTGTATCCTAGTACTAAATTTTATTTTAATGTCCACTAAAATACTGCTCTTACCTTTTCTTGTACTTCTGATACAGAATGTTTTGACCTTTTTTACTTATAAATTCAAACTTACTCATTATAAATAGATGTAAAATCTGAATACCATACTGTTTTACAGTGTAATAGTGCATACATGTTTGAAATACAGATTGCTTCAAGTAAACTTTGTTGTTGTTCAGTTATTAAGCTGTGTTTGACTCTTTGCAATCCATGGACTGTAGCACATTGGCTCCTCTGTCCTCCACTATCGCCCAGAGTTTGCTCAAATTCATGTCCATTGAGTCGGTGATGTTATTTAACTATCTCATTCTCTGCCACCCTCTTCTTTTGCTTTCAATCTTTCCCACCATCAGGGTCTTTTCCAATGAGTCGGCTCTTTGCATCAGGTAGCCAAAGTATTGGAGCTTCAGCTTCAGCATCAGACCTTCCAAAGAATATTCAGGACTGATTTCCTTTAGAATTGACTGGTTTGATCTTTGCTGTTCAAGGGATTCTCAAGAGTCTTCTCCAGCACTACAATTCAAAAGCACCAATTTTTGACACTCAGCCTTCTTTATGGTCCAACTCTCACATCTGTACATAACTACTGGAAAAATCATACCTTTGACTAGATGTACCTTTTTCGGCAAAGTAATGTTTCTGCTTTTTAATACGCTGTCTAGGTTTGTCATAGCTTTCTTTCCAAGGAGCACGTCTTTTAATTTCATGGCTGCAGTCACCATCTGCAGTGATTTTGGAGTCCAAGAAAATAAAGTCTGTCATTGCCTCCACTTTTTCCCCTTCTATTTGCCATGAAGTGATGGGGTCAGATGACATGATCTTCATTTTTCGAATGTTGAGATTCAAGCCAGCATTTTCACTCTACTCTTTCACCTTCATCAAGAGGCTCTTTAGCTCTTCACTTTCTGCCATTAGAGTGGTATCTTCTGCATATCTGAGGTTATTGGTATTTCTCCCAGCAATCTTGATTCCAGCTTGTTCTTCATCCAACCTGGCATTGGCACAATGTATTCTGCACATAAGTTAAATAAGCAGGTTGACAATATACAGCCTTTTCATACTCTTCTCTCAATTTTGAACCAGTCAGTATTCCATGTCCAGTTCTATCTGCTGCTTCTTTACCTGCATACAGGTTTCACAGGAAGCAGGTAAGGTGGTCTGGTATTCACATCTCTTTAAGAATTTTCCAGTTTGTTGTGATCCACACAAAAGCTTTATTTAGCATAGTCAATGAAGCAGAAGTAGATGTTTTTCTGGAACTCTCACTTTTTCGATGATCCAACAGATGTTGGCAATTTGATCTCTAGTTCCTCTGCCTTTTCTAAATCCAGCTTATACATCTGAAAGCTCTTTGCTCACATACTGATAAAGCCTAACTTGAAGGATTTTGAGCATAACCCTGCTAGTATGTGAAATGAGCCTAACTGTACAGTAGCTTGACAATTTTTTGGCACTGCCCTTCTTTGGAATGAAAAATGACCTTTTCCAGTCCTATGGACACTGAAAAGTTTTCCAAATTTACTGACATAATGAGTGTAGCACCTTAACAGGATCATCTTTTAGGATTTTAAATGGCTCAACTGGAATTCCATCACCTTCACTAGCATTGTTCATAGTGATGCTTTCTAAGGTCCACTTGACTTTATACTCCAGGATGTTCGGCTCTAGGTGACTGACCATACCATGGTGGTTATTAGGGTCTTTGACCTTTTTTGTATAGTTCTTCTGTGTATTCTTGCCACCTCTTCTTCATCTCTTCTGTTTCTGTTAGGTCCTTACCTTTTCTTTCCTTTACCATGCCCTTCCTTGTATGAAATGTTCCCTTGATATCTCCAAGTTTCTTGAAGATATCTCTAGTCTTTCCCATTCTATTGTTTTCCTTTATTTCTCTGCACTGTTCATTTAAGAAGGCCTTCTTATTTCTCCTTCCTAGTCTCTGGAACTCTGCATTCAATTGGGATATCTTTCCCTTTATTTCTTTTCCCATTATTTCTTTTTTGGTTAAAACATAATTTATATTTATTTTTGAGTGTAGAAAGGTCACGTTACTTATGAATTTCACTTTGGAATAGTTATCTATAGAATACAACAGGAGTTGCTGAGTCTATTTGAGTCAAGAGTCATGGCTTTAAAGCAAAAGATTTTGGCAAAGACTCGATGTCTCCTCAAAATACCAAGAACAGTTAAGGTGAAACTTTTAAGGAAGGTTTCCATAACAACAGGGATAATGTGAAGTTAAGGAAATAACTTGGTAATTAGTACCAAGATGAATGGGAAGAACTACAAACAATACCTAACACTAACAGTTATAAGCTTTAACAAAATTTCCAGGAAAACAGTGGCATTGCTGGAGAGGAAAGCCACAGGTATTCATGAATAACCATATAATACTTAAAAAAAAAAAAAAAAAGTGGCTGTCTCTGGAAAGTTACACCTGTCAGGACAGTGGCTGCCTGTGGAATGTTACACCTGTCAGGACAGGAGGTATGACACTTGGTTATAAAGAAGCAAGTAAAAGAACTACTGAAAAAGGAGAAATTACTGAAGGAATTGCTTTCTCTCCCACATGATTTATCAAACACTTTCAGAGGTAGTCAAAAAATTAGCCAGGAAAATTTCAGAAAGATAACTGATTTGAACACAGTTTAAAGGTTTCTGAAATCTATGAAATGGTGATTCTAATCAAAAGTTCAATGGGCTCGTATTTTAAGGTCTAGTCAATCCAGTCTGTGCCACGCTCCTTCCAGCAGAAATAAAACTCAAAAGTAATCCTTCATGTTAAATTTTGAGTTTTCATAATAAATATTAGTACAAACACATTTGGACATTTTACCATTTAGTTTTATGACAGGTTTTGCCATTTTTATCACTGAAATGGGTTTCTTTGTTTTAACACATGGAGTCTTCAGGATATAAATGCCTTCTGACCATTATATTTGTGACCACTGTCCAAAAAGAGTTAGGGCCTAAGTTCACAATTACCTATATTTATTTACTCTTTTCATTAAATCATTTCACTATTTACCTATGACATGAATATCTTTTAGAGTCTGCCATTTGCCGTCATTTTCCAAATAAATTCACTTAAGACTGCTGACTTAAGTGAAGCCTAATAATTAAATGCACTGACCTGGGTAGGCATGTAAACATGTCTAGGACTGAGAGAAAAAAGAAAGAAGTAAATGTTTAAAGATTTAATTTATAAAAGAGAGAAAGGAAAAATACAGGCATATAAAATGATGTTCTTCAGGAAATGAGTACATATATATATATAAAACAAACTACTCTAGATAATAAAAGGAAATAGCTATTAAAAGTTGAAGAAAAGATTTCCTAAAAATAAACCTCAATTACAAATTCAAGTAAAACATGCAAAGATTAAGAAATTTAAGGGGTAGATCACAACCAGACAAATTGTTAACAGGGATAAATGACACTGTGCAGTCAAGTCTGAAATCACTATTATTCAAAACAGGACAGATCATCACACTGTGCTCTGTAAAGGTTCTGAATAAAATATAAAACGTACCAAAATGAGAGATCTGGAAGAGTCAAGATGTATGCACAAGAAGCCATAAACACCCAGAGATTTATAATCTTGGAATGTCTAAACATTACTAGGAAATTATATAAACCAAGGAGCACATTTGACCGTGCTCTGAAACTGATGCTTCTTTAACTATAAGTGTTTGTGCTCTGGGATGTGGGTCCCCCTGGAATAGGCAAAGCTCCTCTCTGAAGCATTCATTTTAGCTGAAGAATTAAAACACATGTGGATATACTATGAAGAATGCCAAATGTGCATTACTTTTAGTGACAAAATACTAGATTTCAAACAGAAATCTCTCGTTTTCTTTGGCAGGTATGCTGATGAACTTTAGTTGTTAAGAAATACAGTGGTGGGAAATTCTTAACTGCAGTTTCAGATATAAGTTCAGTTCAGTTCAGTGGCTCAGTCGTATCCAACTCTTTGCAATCCCATGGACTGCAGCACACCAGGCCTCCCTGTCTATCACCAACTCCCAGAGCTTATTCAAACTCAAGTCCATTGAGTCAGTGATGCCACCCAACCATTTCATCCTGCCGTTCCTTTCTCCTCCTGTCTTCAATCTTTCCCAGCATCAGAGTCTTCTCCAATGAATCAGTTCTTCACATGAGGTGGCCAAAGTATTGGAGTTTCAGCTTCAGCATCAGACCTTCCAATGAATATTCAGGACTGATTTCCTTTAAGATGGACTGGTTGGATCTCCTTGCAGTCCAAGGGACTCTCATGACTCTTCTCCAACACCACAGTTCAAAAGCATCAATTCTTCGGCACTCAGCTTTCTTTATAGTCCAATTCTCCAGCAGTCCATACATGACTACTGGAAAAACCACTGCTTTGACTAGATGGACCTTTGTTGGCAAAGTAATGTCTCTGCTTTTTAATATGCTGTCTAGGTTTGTCATAGCTCTTCTTCCAAGGAGCGTCTTTTAATTTCAAGAGGGCAATAAATGGTTTTAGGAGTCAAGTTACATAGAAATGAGCACATTAAAATGTATATTTGATTGCTTATCTCAAGTAATCCAACATTTCTCAACTAGTATCAAGCCCCAAAAGTGCTCTCCCAAAAGTACTTTAAATGGAAATACTTACTTAGGAAACCAATTTAATCCCAGGTGTTCTGTCTTGGAATATAATATTCTTTCCACCATGTCATAAAGTGGTCGCCAAGGTAACTCCAAATCATCTCTTGAAAGAAGTTCCTTTTTCCTAATTAAAGAAAGAGTGTGCACATTACACACTATACAGGGCAGGCAGTTGTTAAATGCTGCTGTCATCACAGTGGGTTTTGCTTTCCCCCATCCTCAGCCATTCACTGGTAAAACATGTCAGTAGGAAGAACAACGCACAGGACTTTTGCTGCTGCTCAAACCTCAAAGGGCACCACATAAAAAGAGGCATTACACAGCCATTATGGAGAACAGTGTGGAGATTCCTTACAAAACTGGAAATAGACCTGCCCTATGACCCAGAAATCCCACTGCTGGGCATACACACTGAGAAAACCAGAACTGAAAGACATGGGTACCCCAATGTTCATTGCAGCACTGTTTACCATAGCTAAGACATGGAAGCAACCTAGATGTCCATCAGCAGATGAATGGATAAGAAAGCTGTGGTACATATACACAGTGGACTATTACTCAGCTACTAAAAAGAATGCATTTGAATCAGCTCTAATGAGGTGGATGAAACTGGAGCCTATTATACAGAGTGAAGTAAGTCAGAAAGAAAAATACCAATACAGTATATTAACGCATATATAAGGAATTTAGAAAGATGGTAACAATGACACTATATGTGAGACTGCAAAAGAGATACAAAGAACAGACTTCTGGACTCTGTGGCAGAAGGCAAGGGTGGGATGATTTGAGACAACAGCATTGAAATGTATATTATTGTATGTGAAATAGATCACCAGTCCAAGTTTGATGCATGAAACAGGGCACTCAAAGTCGGCGCACTGGGACAACCCTGAGGGGTGGGATGGGGAGGGACGCAAGAGCGGGGTTCAGGATAGGGGACCTGAACCCTATAGGGACACAGACACCCATGACTGATTCATGTCAATGTATGGCAAAAACCATTCAATACTGTAAAGTAATTAGCCTCCAATTAAAATAAATTAATAATTAAAAAAAGAGGCATTACAATTTGTGCCACCATTACTGTAGATGAATTTCATACTTTCCCGTACTATCTATGGAGTACTCCCTGTTTCTGGAATTGTGCTTGGTGTCCAGGATAAGAAAAGAATAAATGATCCCTGTCTTCGCAAGGAACTTACAACTTACATAAGGGAAGCTAATTAGTATAAATGAAACAATCAGACAACATATAGTTCAGTGTGTGTGCTAGAGAAGAGAAGGCTTCATGGAGGAAAAAGAATTTTAGTTAAAAGGTTAATTAACACATGTAGTTTAAACTTATGATAAAGTCTTCTACAATCTTTCTCCAAAATGGTAACCTGGGACTTGGTCTTACCAAAGAACACTTGGCTTTCCTCATTCCCTTAGATCTTGAAGAAAGAAAAAAATCTTACCAGAAATTACAACAAATGGACTTACTTTAACAAGTTGATCAAGAGACGGGCAAATCCCTGCATCATGCTGATTTCCAGTTTTGGAATTGATACCAGCTCATATAATAACTTGATAAAAAGAACATGATCTTCTTTGCTAAATTTTCTCCCATAAAGTCGAATATATCTGGAAAAGAAAAATTGATACAGACTTTAAAAATAGATACATGGTGACACATTTTTGTTCACTGGGGCATTAGTCACATGCCCAAGGTGCAGAAGTAATGTAAATGTCCATCAACAGATGGATAAAGAAAATATGGGTGTGTGTGTATGTGTGTGTATGTACACACACATACACACACACATATATATGTGTAGGAATATTATTCAGCCTTTAAGAAGAAGGCCATCACATGCTAAAACATAGATGGACCTTGAGGACATTATGCTAAGTGAAATAAGACATCAAAAAAAGTCAAATACTGGATGATTACCACTTATATATAATATCTAAAGTAATCAAACTCACAGAAACAGAATGATGGTTGCCAGGGGCTGGAAAGGCAGAGACAGGGAGATAACAGGGTTTCAGTCATACAAGATGAAAAAGTCCTAGAGATCTGTGGCATAACAATGTACACACTTAACAATACCACATGCTGCTGCTGCTGCTAAGTCGCTTCAGTCGTGTCCAACTCTGTGACCCCATAGACGGGAACCCACCAGGCTCCCCCATCCCTGGGATTCTCCAGGCAAGAATACTGGAATGGGTTGCCATTTCCTTCTCCAATGCATGAAAGTGAAAAGAGAAAGTGAAGTCCCTCAGTCATGTCCGACTCTTAGCGACCCCATGGACTGCAGCCCACCAGGCTCCTCCATCCAGGGGATTTTCCAGGCAAGAGTACTGGAGTGGGGTGCCATTGCCTTCTCCAACATATTACACTTAAAAATTGTTAAAAGGGTAAATTTAAGAGCTTGCCACAATTAAAAATAATATGTATTGCTACACTTTAATTTCAAATGTCTTTGATGTTATTTTGTATCCATTCATCATTGTGCAGGAAAGATTTACTCTGGATTTTAATTGAGAGATTACCAAATAAGTATTTTATTGACAAGAAACCTCTCATGATAACTGAATTCTCATCAACCTTTAATGACCTGCAATCCCATTCCTGGGCATGTATCCAGAGAAAAACATGATCTGAAAAGATACACACACTCCAATGTTCATTGCAGCACTGTTTACAATAGCCAAGACATGGAAGCAACTTAAATGTTCATCAACAGAGGAATGGATAAATAAGTGTGGCACATATATACAATGGAATATTCCTCAGCCATTAAAAAGGATGAAGTAATGCTACTGCAGCAACATGGTGGACCTAGAGAGTGTCACACTGAGTGAAGTAAGTCAAATACAGGGGAAATCATGTATGACATCTCTTATATCTGGGATTTTTTAAAAAAACTGATACAAATGAACTTACTTACAAACAGGAAGAGACTCACAGACTTAAAAAAATGAACTGATGGTTGCGGGGAGGGACAGTCAGGGCCTTTGGGAAGGTCATGAACACACTGCTATATTCAAAATGGATAATCAAAGGACCTGCTGTATAAGCACATGGCACTATGCTCACTGTTACGTGCCAGCCTGGATGGGAGTGGAGTCTGGGGGAGAATGGGTATGTGTACATGCATGGCTGAGTCCCTCTGCTGTCCACCTGAAACAACCACAACACTGTTGATTGGCTATACCCCAATACAAAATAAAAAGTTTAAAGTTCGGGGGAAAAAAATTCTAATGACCAATTATAACACTGATGCTTTATTGTTGTATGGTCTTAACTGGCTTTTTGTCACAATAACCTGAAAAGAATCCCTCTGGACCTTTCCCTTATTAAACAATGCTCATTCAAGATAACAACCTATTTAAGGACTTACTGAAACTAATTTAAAACACCACATCAAAGCACAATAAAACAGAAGAAAAGAGTATAGACATAAAAGTTTACTGTTTTAACCACAAGAATCTTTGATGCAGGCTTACTAAGAATCTAAAACAATACAGCAAGTTATCTAACTTGTACTATTTGTCTCTAGACTCATAACTATAATAAAATTAAATTGCTACAAAAAGTACAGTTTTTAATCTCAAAATTGTACATTTTCATTCTTTTTTTTAACTTTAGAGACTCAATGTAATCAAAAGTGTCAACTATAAGCAAACTGAAGGAAAAAGTGTCCCCAAAAGCAAGAATGACCATGGCATAGTTAAGGATTAACTACTTAGAAACCAAACTTAAACTTAGAACAAATTACTGGATGCCTAAAATCATAAAATCCTTTGAGGAAGACCATTCTACAGACAAATACACAAATCAAGAAAAAAGCATTAATATTCCTTATATGATTTTTAGCACTTCCCATTAACTATGATCAAATTAAACTCACATTTAATTTCTAAAGTGAGAATAATTGTTTTTCTTTTTCTAGAAAATCCTCAAAATTCTTGGTTCAGTAAAAGCACTCTTTATTTTCTCAGGCAGCTGCATATTTATTCAGCTCTTGTCTGTCCATCCAAGGTATAATCCCATGATTTCACCTTAGTACTAGACAACTAACCAGTACAGGGTAAGCAGCAATGAGACCAGAGATGTTTTACCTTTCAGTGAATGTTTCTTAAGCACCTAGGCCAGGGAAAGTAACTGGGCTAATGAAGACAATACACAAAGACCCTAAGCCCAGGGCTGCCAGAGGTACTTCAAACTGCTGAAAAAGCCTGGTACAAACTCCTGAAGTCTCTCTCAATTTCACTCTAAATTGAGGAGTAAAAGCTAGAATCATCTAAATGCTACTTTCAAACGAAAACAAACCATATCCTTAAGAAACAGTATATATCTTAAAGATAAAACAGAATTTTGCAAAGAAACATCTCTTGTTCCCAGTGGCTACCTCAGGCCTTGTCAGGGCTCCAAGTGCCCTTGTGGTTAGGCACTTACTCTCCCCTGTGGCTAAGACATTTCTGTGGAAAAACTGGAGAAACACTGCTCTAAGCCTTTGAAATAATTTACCTACAAGCACATCACTTTTGCTGCAGTATATAAATTGTGTAAAAATGAAGGACATAAAATTCATAAACTCCAAAATTCAATACTATGAAGAGACCAACAGGGGAATCCTCAGAGGAGCTAGGACTGCTAACAAAACCAAAAACTTTAGGGGGATTACTCAGAAACTTATTTCCCCTGTTAACAGCAAATAGTTCTTCCCAACCAGAAAGTAATTCCTGTCTCAGAATTTATCAAAACACAGCCCAAGAATGCTACTTCTGAAAAGCTCAGAAGTACTAAAAGAAGAAAGTTAACTGGTCTTCATTAAAATCAGGAACTTCTATTCACAATTAAATACCATGAAAAGTGAAAGACATTTCGAAGATACTTGGAATCAGATATTTGGAACACATACCTATCTGATAAAGCACTCACTCAAACTGCATTAGAACTCCTACAAGTCAATAAGAAATAGCACAAACAAATTAAAAAAAAAAAATGGGCAAAAGACTCAGGTAGGCACTTCTGGAAAGCCAACATCCAGATGACTTGATGAGCACATGAAAAGACACTCAACATCATCACTTATCAGTAAATCCAAATTAAAACTACAATAGGGTACCACTTCACACCACCGTACTGGCTGAAATTAAAAAGCCCACAATACCCAGTTTTGGTGAGAATAGGACAAAACCACTTTTTATAGCCACTCTGGAAAAACTTGACATCACCTCATAAATGTTCACTAGACATTAGACTGTTTAAGATACACATTCCTGGGCTCTATCTTAAAACTGTATGTGTTAATCACTCAGTTGTGTCCGACTCTTTGCAACCCCATGGACTGTACCCTGCCAGGCTCCTCTGTCCATGGGATTCTCCAGGCAAGAATACTGGAGTGAGTTGCCATTCCCTTTCTCCAGGGAATCCTCCCAATCCAGGGATAGAACTCAAGTCTCCTGCATTGCAGGCAGATTTTTTACCATCTGAGCCACCAGAGAAGCCCATCAAAACTAGTCCATCAAAAATACCGGGAGTGGTAAATGCAATAAAGTTGCTTCTTTTTTCTTTCTTGAAAAAGGAAATTTAAAAAACTATTCAGAGTGGAGACTGAGAGTCTTCACTTAAAACTACTCTAGTTGTTTTTTCCTTATATTTATTCAAAAATTCTACTTTAGATTGTATTTAGAGACAGTCCATTCCCTTTTCCCAATTAATTTGCACATTAAATTTTAGGACTAAAAATTTCTATCAAAATACTTCAAAACCTTAATAACAGTCATGACTGAATTTTCAAATAGGATATTTTCTTAAACTATCCAGAATATATAGGTGACAAGTCATTAGGTTCCATCCTCCCACAGGAGGAAAACACAGTAAAATACAGAAGCACTTTTCAACTGCTTCCTCCTCACAACCTTATAGTGTTATTAGTAAAACGCTTTATGTTTTAATCTCAAGTAAAGACAGCAGCATACCAGGAACAGTCATTATATAATCAAATGTGCAATGCTGTCACGGTTTTCTACTATACATCCTGAAGATAAGTTTACTATATATTTCTAGAAAATTTAAGTAAAAAGTATAAGATTATACAGTACTATTGACATGAACTAAGAATTAGAGCTTAACTAGAGGCTAAAAATAATTGGTTTTCAATACAGGCTTTGTCGTTCATCAATTATTTTTCTTCAAGGCAATCACTTGGTTTCTAAGGTTCTAAATATATCCACAAATAAAAGTAAAATTAACATCATTTTAAAGCAACATTAAGACTGTGTTATTATAAAACATATAAGACATTTGGCAAAGAAATTTAATCTTAAGTAAGTGCTTTACTTTGGGTAGTCCTACTTAAAAGACAAAAAATGAAACTTTAACTTGAAATTTTAAAAGCCAGAATTTAAATACTGTCATTGAAAAGTACTTAAAAGCATTTGTGGATGATTTAAAAAAAAAATCACATCCAGCAATATGCCCTAAATAAAAATTCAGAATATCAAAGTCAAAATACCAAAAATCTTTTCAATGCACATTTGCAATAATAAGTATTTCTTGGGAAAAAACCTAAAAGTCTGATAAAGGAATGATTTGTTAAATTCATTTGTTAAATAAATTTGTGGTTTGTGCCTTTAGACTACAGTGCAGTCATTTAAAATTGTTTTCAAAGAATTTTATAGACGTCAAATGTAACATCATATAAAATATCATGATATAAAACATTCACAATATGTAACTAAACAAAAAGAAACATTCATGCATTAGGATTAAAAAATAAAACAAACACTATAAAATATTACTTCTTGATGATCATACTGACTCATGTTCTTCTGTATACCTCTGTTTATACAAACTGTTTTAAAGGAAACGGGCATTATCTATTATAATTAAAATTAACATGTAAAAATATTTCATATCAACTTCTGCTGTACAATGCTTATAACTAGATAATTAATATTTCTGCATTTCTACTATTATCTTAATTAAAAGACCCTTTATCAAAGACTACTCAACTCCTACTTAAAAGGGCACAGGAGAGATTCCTTGGAGGTCCAGTAGTTAGGATTCAGCACTTTCACTGCTGTGGTCCAAGTTCAATTCCTGGTGGGGGAAGTAAGATTTTTCAAGCAGCACAGTAGCCAAAGCAATTTTTTAAATAAATAAGAGCATAGGAGTCAAGTTGTTCTCATCAGCCAAAAGTGAGACCATAAATCACAATAAATGAAGTGAAGTTGCTCAGTCATGTCTGACTCTTTGCGACCCCATGGACTGTAGCCTATCAGGGTCCTCTGTCCATGGGATTCTCCAGGCAAGAATACTGGAGTGGGTTGCCATTTCCTTCTCCAGGGGATCTTCCCAACCCAGGGATTGAACCCGGGGCCTCCCGCATTGCGGGCGGACGCTTTATCATCTGAGCCACCAGGGAAGCCCCATAAATCACAATAATTAACTGCAAAAGATGTTCAAATTAAGTTCATAAAGAATAAAAGGTATCACCATTTTGCAATCTATAACAGATGCAGGATGGCCACTAACATCACAAAAAGAGAACATCGGAGGTTACTCATCTCCTGATACAATTATACAATATCAACTATTATACAGTCCTGAAACAGAAAATTAAACTTTATGTGCTGAAGAACAGCAACAAAATCAATTAGTGTGTCTTTACCACTTCAATCTGACTTCCACTAAAGCAGAAGTGGAAATGTAATTAGAATTATATAATTAATAAAGCTGACTTTAAAAGACACAAATAAAAATTGTAAACTTACAGAAACTATGCCTTTTTTTCGATCTTTTTGTGGAACACCTATAAACACTGGTTGTAAAATACACTACAAACAAAACCTTACTTAATTCTAACATGTGGATATTACATTGGCCTGAGTCTGATTACAATAAATTGTAAATTAGAAAATATTAACCAAGTGTAACAAAAAGAAACCAAATCATTTAAAGGCATGCATATGAGTCAATTAAATAATCCCTTTCAGACTTAAGGTAGACTCCTCCGTGAGGTACTTCCTTTAAAATCATATTCAGTCAATAATGACTATTCTTACTGTTATCAATCAGCATTATTCTGAATCTAGATTAAAAAGTAAACTAGGAAACAAAAATAATGAAAATTGTTTCAGGAAAGGCAGAATAGTATGACTTCAATGCTATAATTATACCTAAAACATCTGAAAGTATTAGTCGCTCAGTCGTGTCCAGCTCTCTGGGACTCCATGGACTATAGCCTGCCAGGCTCCTCTGTCCATGGAATTCTCCAGGCAAGAATACAGGGGTGGGTTGCCATTCCCTTTCTCCAGGGGATCTTCCCAATCCAGGGATAGAATCTGCATCTCCTGTATGGCAAGGGGATTCTTTATCATCTGAGCCACCAGGGAGCCCTGAAACAATCAACTAAAAAACTGCTTTTAGACTACATAAGAAAATTTGCAGAACAGTTTTTGTAAAAGTCAGCAGGCTTCCTGTATGGCTCCCAAATAAAAAAGAACAATAGTTGAATACTGCTCCATTCATAATACCAACAAATGATTAATTAGAAATATCTCTAAAGAAAAGTGCAAGAGTTAATCTTAACATAATAAAAACTACTAAAATGTAAAATATTTGAATAAAAAGTGAGGCATAACAGGGAATTCTACTCAATACTCTATAATGGCCTATATGGGAAAAGAATCTAAAAAAGAGTGAATATATGTACAACTTACTTTGCTGTACAACTGAAACTAACACAACAGTGTAAATCGACTATACTCCAAGAAAAACTTTTTAAAGAGGCACCCACAAATGCAAAAAAAAAAAAAAAAATTGTAGACAACAGGAATTTTTTTAAATGTGTTTTAATACCTGACAGCTAGGGCTCAACGACAAGTATTTTATAGCCAGGAAAACTGAGATGATCAATGAAATCCTTGACCAACTCCAAAATTAATTTATTTCACACAGTAACTTCAATTCCTCCCTCTACCAAAAAAATAAATATATATACTATCTCTACACCATATCAGCTCCAGTCTTTCTCTTCTGTTCCTAAATACAAGTCGCTCAGTCATGTCCAACTCTTTGTAACCCTATGGACTGCAGCCTGCCAGATTCCTCTGTCCACGGAATTCTCCAGGCCAGAATACTGAAGTGGGTAGCTGTTCCCTTCTCCAGGGGATCTTCCCAACCCAGGGATCGAACCCAGGTTTCCTGCACTGAAGGTGGGTTCTTTACCGTCTGAGCACCAGGGAACCGCTGTTCCGAAGGTGCCACGAAATAGAAAAAATTTAAAAAGGTAAAATTATCAGATAAATCTAAAGGAGAATTACTTTGACTTCATTCCATGACTAAGTCCTGAAATACATTATGTTAAAAACGTAGATATAGCTTCTCACTGCTAGAAACAGTAAATGAACAGATAAAATGAAAGGTTTCCTCATAAACCCACCTCTCCTCTTTTCGCTCAATTATGTGTTTATTCAAAAAGCATTTCTACAACAAATGACATGTACAGTATGACCCAAATTGTTCCTTTAGGTCAAACTCAAAATCAGATGTAAGGAGACATTTACCAAAAAACTAAGTAATATACTGAAGGAGGGGCATAAATGCAGTTTATCATTAGAATTTTGTGATTTTTTTTAACCAAAAGTTTCATTATATATAAGTGATTACTGAACCCAATCTTGAAAGATTAGAGAGCTGTCATGACTCTGAATAGGGAACTAAAGTTCAGTATAATCTGAGCAGTTGGGGAAAGAGGTGGCAGGAGGCACAAAAGACAGCTCTAGGTAGCAAGAAAAGCAACCTTCTGTGACAAGAAGACACAGCTGGTGGGGTGGGAGGGAGGCTCGAGAGGGAGGGGATAAATATATACTTATGGTTGATTCATATTGTTGTACAAGAGAAAACAATACAACATTGTAAAGTGATTAAAAATTAAAAAAAAAGAAGACACAGCCAAAAGAACATTACTTGTTCTATTTCCCCTTCAAAAAAGTCAAACTGAGGATCAAGAAAAGGAATAGATTATCACAAACAACCAAATAAGGATTTTAATTCCAAGTGACTGCTGCTTGGGACGAAGGCAACAAAGGTGCTATCTACAGGGGAGGATGTCTTACTTTCCATGTTAAGTTGCTTTGCAACTCCCAACATTATAATCAACTCTGGATAGAGAGGACAGTTATGTATTTCAACACAATAGCCAAGCAAGCATGAACAAAATGGTTTTACAAGCTTGCTAAGACTTCAAACTGCTCTGTCAGTCCCATGGGCAAGTCATTTAACCTTCAGTGCATGTGTACGAAACCTGGGTTTCCTCACAAGGCTATGGGGATAGATAATTGATTAACAGGCATGAAAGACAGTCTTTGATTTAACTATGCTAGAATGGGGCTCCAGGTACCAGCTGTTTTCTTGTAAGTTTCCCAGATGTCTCACTATGTTTGAGAACCACTGCACCAATGGCACCTCACTCCAGTACTCTCGCCTGGAAAATCCCATGGACAGAGGAGCCTGGTGGGCTGCAGTCCATGGGGTCGCTAGGAGTCGGACACGACTGAGCGACTTCACTTTCACTTTTCACTTTCATGTATTGGAGAAGGAAATGGCAACCCACTCCAGTGTTCTTGCCTGGAGACTCCCAAGGACGGCCTAGCCTGGTGGGCTGCCGTCTGTGGTGTTGCACGGAGTCGGACACGACTGAAGCGACTTAGCAGCAGTAGCGGCACCTAAGCAGACTGATGGGAGCATAATTTATGCTTTTTAAAATCCACTTAAATCATTAAAAATATAACACTAATACAATGTTTCAATTTATATTTCTCTAACTACTTGTGAGGCTAAACATATATTCTTAAGATAATTTGCCTTTAAAAAATATAAAAAATTAATACCTTAAAAAAAGGGGGGCAACCCAGAGAATAAATAATGAGTTAAGTTATAGATTATAAGACAATGTTCCTTCAACATCTATACTGAACCATGCTGGAAATCTGTGGATGGGACAATAAACCTATACATTTTCTTCCCTTTATTTTTTTAACCAACTATAAGTTGCATCCTTGAGAACT
The DNA here is from genome assembly GCF_029378745.1 of Bos indicus. Lineage (NCBI taxonomy): Eukaryota > Metazoa > Chordata > Mammalia > Artiodactyla > Bovidae > Bos > Bos indicus. The sequence goes on from NC_091770.1 coordinate 36,357,433, forward strand.
GAGAGGAAAATATTACTGGGGAGGAGGGGAGTTATTATTTTATCAGGAAAGCAATATATACTTATTTAAATGATTCAAATAGTGCAACAAGCATACAAATTTGAAAATTGTTGCCTATGACTGTTAATAGCCTAGATAATATCCTTCCAGACTTTATTTATATACAAATGTACATATGTATATACTTTTCAAAAACACAAATGTAATGATAATACAGATATTGTTTACTGCTTATTTATTTTTTTTTACTCAACGGAAGCTCAAACCACTGTTCAATGCCTATAAAATGTGGTGGCAGGGACCTCTGTATCACTAATATTTCACTCTCAGCTCTTAACAGAGATGAAACAAGGTGAACACTGAGAAACTTTTTTGCAACCGACTGTACAAGTACACCTTGAGAAATACAATGACTTAAGTATTGTAGCTCCCCCACGGCTAGTTCTATTTTTAAAACAAAAAACCAAAAAACCTTCAAACTGACAATGAATATCTGACCAAGTTAAACAAACTGGTTTAACACACTGAGAGCAGGTTTCCAAAACCCTGAAAGCCAGGTCTGTCATCAAGTGTAGCATAATACCTCTGATGGAAGGCACTAAAGGAACAAAGAGACCCGAGGTTTACTCTCCTCTTTACCCCCACCTACCACAGGCTGAATAACACACTGGAGCTTCAGCATATTATATGTCAGAGTTATGTCCTCTACCACTTACTAAAATTGACACAACAATCTCTAGTAAAGTCATTCACTATTAACACCTAATGATGCCTCTATTTTTCTCCCAGTTGCTTCTCTCTTGAAGCACAGAAGAGCGGCATTCATTTCTTGAAATATTGTACTATCATTTAAGAGCCAGACATGGCAACAGGCAATGGAAACAAAAATAAATAACAAATGGCCCTACAGCATGCAGCCTAGAGAGAGGGACAGACAACTGATTATTTCAATATGATGGTCTGAGTACAGACTAACACGTGTGCTCAATTTGCTCCACCTCTGTTCCCACACATTAAATATCTTCCTCCAAATTCCTCCTTACCTAATCAAATCCTATCTCAAGGCTCAGCTGCAGTTTTCCCAGGTGATACAGCCCAGGCAGCTTTCCTTACTCTGGACATATGGTTAAGAGCAAAAGCCCTGTGGTCAGCAAGCAAATTGGCTGTTACATAACTTAAGATTCATTTCTTCAAAGGTAAAACTGAGATAATAAATGTCAGTCAGTGAAGTTGCTCAGTTGTATCCAACTCTTTGCAATCCCATGGACTGTAGTCTACCAGGCTCCTCCATCCAGGGAATTTTCTAGGCAAGAGTACTGGAGTGGGTTGCCATTTCCTTCTCCAGGGGATCTTCCTGACCCGGCGATCGAACCCAGGTCTCCCACACTGCAGGCAGACGCTTTACCATTTGAAATACCAGGGAAGCTGAGATAATAAATGTACCTACAGTTAATTGTGAAAATCAAATGAAGTAACAAATATAAAGCCTTTAGCATACTGCTGGCACATACTGAGCCCTCAACAGATGGTAGGTAGTATCTGTATCACTCATTTAACAATCTGTGGGGCTTCCCTGTGGCTCAGTTGGCAAAGAATCTGCCTGCAATGAAGGAGGGAAAGTGAAAGTGAAAGTCGCTCAGTCGTGTCCAACTCTGCAACCCCATGGACTGTCTATGGAATTCTCCAGGCCAGAATACTGGAGTGGGTAGCCTTTCCCTTCTCCAGGGGATCTTCCCAACCCAGAGATCGAACCCAGGTCTCCCGTATTGCGTGCGGATTCTTTACCAACTGAGCAATCAGGGAAGCAATGCAGGAGACCTGGGTTTAATTCCTAGGTCAGGAAGATCCCCTGATAAGGGAATGGCTACCCACTTCAGTGGTAATAGGGAATGCTCTCTTGTAAAATCCCTTGGGTTACTGACATTTTGGGGGCTTCCTTGGTGCCTCAGCGGTAAAGAATCTGCCTGCAATGTGGGAGACCTGGGTTCAATCCTTGGGTCAGGAAAATTCCCTGGAGGGGGACATAGCAATCCACTCCAGTAGTCTTGGTTGGAGAATCCCGTGGACGGAGAAGCCTGGCAGGCTACAGTCCACACGGTCACATAGAGTTGGACACGACTGAGCATGCATGCTCGCACTGATATTTTTAAACTGTTGAGACTTTTTATTTTCATCTTTTGTATCTTGATAGCTCAATAAGTAGGTGTGGATTATATAGCTAAAGTATTGAAAGAAACTTGAAAAATGAGTAGCTTTCAAAATTTTTTGGCCACAATCCACAGTAATAAATATAGAATGTAGCATACACAAAAACATATGTATAATTGAAACAAAGGTCATGATCATTCACCTTTATTACTTCTAAAGTCACTCTAATAATTTTAGTCTAGTTCAACAAACCAAACCAAATCACACCCAAAGTGGTTGAGACCTACTAAACTGAATTCACAGGTCTTTGGTCATAACCCCAAATTTGGGTTAAAACACTTAAAAATGAACCTTTGGATGAAATATGATGAGAATTTCACGCACAAAAAAAAAAAAAAAAAAAACACAGTGAAAAGGTCTTAGGATATCTGTCTGTTAAACTTTGAGTTTATTTTAAAAATCACACTTCTAAAATCATTCCTAGATTGTTAAATCACAACTTTTCTCCTGCTATACACCAAACAGGGACCTCTGTTTTGTATATGTTGACAGAACTTTGAGAACATTTTATTAACTAGGATCTCTGGAAATAACCTACCTTCCCTTAGAACACAAGCTATGCCAACTAAACTCTTCAGGAATGTGTCCAAAATACAAGCACTCATGAACATTCATAAAATTTCTTGCTATAAAAACTTCCTTCATCCCTGGCTTAAAAAAGGAAAATGTCATACAGAGAACTAGTGGTTACCAGTGGGGAAAGGTAAGAGGGAGGGGCAATATAGGAGGAGAGAATTAAGAAGTACAAACTATTATGTATAAAATAAGCTACAAGGACATACTGTACAATACAAGGAATATAACCAATATTTTACAGGATAAATGGATTCTTTTTATAAATGGATTTATAAATGGATTCCTTTGTGGCTAAGCTGGTAAAGAATCCACCTGCAATGTGGGAGACCTGGGTTCGATCCCTGGGTTGCGAAGATCCCTTGGAAAAGGGAAAGGCTATCCACTCCAGTATTCTGACCTGGAGAATTCCATGGACTGTATAGTCCAAGGGATCGCAAAGAGTCGGACACGACTGAGTGATTCTCGCTTCATAAATGGAGTACAGTCTTTAAAAATTGTGAATCATCTTGTATACCTGTAACATACATCGAAAATCAACTATACTTCAACTAAAAAAATTAAGTAGAAAGGAAAAAAGAGAATTGTCAGAAAATGAAATGAAACACCCACACTTAACAACCCAAAGATTACTAACATTCTATTTAAACTGCCTACCATTACAAGATTATAAAGCATTTTTAATAATTCTTAAGCAATTTCCAACTTACTTGCACTAAAATACTATTTTCACATCCATTTCACAGCTGCAATGGTGTTAAGGTTTTTTCTTAGAAAGGGAAAAGGCTTTTATTACATTTTCTTAACTCTAAAATTTAGGATCTAAGTATTATTATTATTTTTAAAGCCAAATTAGCATAAAAAGGTAATGACCATTACAAAATTTTATGGTTCATCTATCAAAAAATTGTAGTAACAATACTCTAAATTTTTAAACACTAAATATTTAACAATAATGATAGCTTTATTTTTAAATGAGGATTTCAAAGTCCCTGATGCAACCGATACAATCTGCTCTCTTCTCTAAATAACTGTTAAAACCCATTCCCTTTACACTCCCTCTCCCTTTAGGTTACACCATTCTCTTCCTCAACCAAGATGGCTCCTTCCCTCCACTTCTTTGGTTAAATATACACTTTCTTTTGAACCCAATATTAAAATAGAAGTGAAGTGAAGTTGCTCAGTTGTGTCCGACTCTTTGCGACCCCATGGACAGTAGCCAAGCTCCTCCGTCCATGGGATTTTCTAGGCAAGAGTACTGGAGTGGGTTGCCGTTTTCCTTCTCCAGGGAATCTTCCCGACCCAGGGATCGAACCAAGGTCTCCCGCAGTGTAGACAGACGCTTTACCGTCTGAGCCACCAGGGAAGTCAATATTAAAACAGATCTGACCCCAAATTCATTTTTTCTCCATTTTGACTGTCAAAGTAATAATTCATTACAAACTGCATAATGTTTTAGTTGACAACAAAACTGTTAATTCTAACATTACTGAGTACCTATGAATGTATATATGCTATCCAATATGCCGGGGGTGCAATGCTGCTGCTGCTGCTGCTGCTAAGTCGCTTCAGTGTGTCTGACTCTGTGCGACCCCATAGACGGCAGCCCATCAGGCTCCCCCGTCCCTGGGATTCTCTAGGCAAGAACACTGGAGTGGGTTGCCATTGCCTTCTCCAATGCATGAAAGTGAAAAGAGAAAGTGAAGTCGCTCAGTCATGTCTGACTCCTAGCGACCCTATGGACTGCAGCCTACCAGGCTCCTCTGTCCATGGGATTTTCCAGGCAAGAGTACTGGAGTGGGTGCCACTGGCAGTGCGATGAAGGAGAGGTCAATATCAAAGACTCTGAGCCCAAAAGAGCTCACAGTAGAGGGAAGGTAGGTAAACAAAGAACGTAAAAGCAGGAATAAGGAATCACAAGAGAGTACACTAAAAGGGAAGAAATGCCTAGGCCAAATATGGAAGTAGCCAACTTTAGGATTCCAAATGGGAATATTTACAGGATGTGCTGCTTTTAACACTCAGAGGCCAGTCTCAATGAATGCAGAGGGTTTTGGTGGTTGTTTGCTAGATGTCGCTCTCATTATCATGTTCTCAGCTTGCTTTTCACATGGTACACATGAGATTTAGGTCTAAATTTCCTACAAAGGTTAGAGGGAAACACAGATTTGAATTTTATATTTAAAATTGGGGAGGGAGGTTCACTAGAAATGAGTAGCATTTAACAGCAGAAAGAGAACCTCTAGGTTCTACAATGACAACAACAGGTTTAGAAGTCACTAGTAATTGCCCCTTAAAAAACATTAGGAATTTGCCTCTTTCACTTCAATTAAGACCATTTACTTCAAGACAATTTCATTTAATAAACACTTCATCAAGAGCACTTGAAGAAATTGTTTTTAAGTAATAAATTCAGATCTCAAAAGAAAACAAATGGTACTGTTCTACCAATTTTTTTCTAACTGCCTTTTTCAGTGTCTCAATGTAGGGCATGAAAAACATACTTGTCAAGAGTGTGAATTTTTAAGTAATGAGCTTAGCATTCATATTTTCTTCACCCTCCAATTTTTTGATGGAGTTATACCTTGCTTGCTCTGTTCTAAATGAACAAAAATGTGCACTAAAAGAAAAAGAACACTCTGGAACTTCCCTGGAGGGCAAAATTCTTTCACTGATATAATCCCATTGTCAAAAACAGTGCCCATCCCATACAAGGCACTCACAAAATAATTTGCTCAGACTCCTGCCTCTACTACTTTGCATCAGGCTGCGTATTAATGTATGAACCTCACAGTACAGCCAAAAGCAAAAAAGAGATAATTCAAGGCAGACCTTTGTTACCCCAGGACTGATTCTATGTCTTCAAAGTTGAGGGGGAAAGAAAGATGTTAAAATATGAAAACATTCATGAATGAACATTTCTTTTCTCTCTGTCCACAAGGTCTGTTTACAGTAAACCTTAAACAAAACCATGCAAATGAAATGGAAACTCAAGAGTAAAATCACAAATTCTACAAAAAAGTCAAATCAACTTCATGAGGCTGATCAACATAAATTGTTACTTTTTTTAAAGTTTGAAAATGCCATTGGTATTGATTTTTTGTTTCATTCCTTCTCCCTTAAAGATATATACCAGAAATATTTATGAATGAAGAATATGCTTCAAAAAAAAAAAAAGGTCTAAGGGTGTGGTGGTAGGAGGAACATGATTGGCCCTGAGTTGATAACTGCTGAACACGGGTGATGGGTACACCTAGGTTCATTATACTATTCTTTCCTCTCTTGTGTATGTTTAGCATTTTTCCATAATAAAAAATACTTAAAGAAAAAAGTCAGACAACTATTCACATCAGAATCTGTCAATGACAAAGGAGCCAAAAATATACAATGGAGAAATGGCAATCTCTTTAACAAGTGGTGCTGAGAAAACTGGCCAACCACTTGTAAAAGAATGAAACTAGAACACTTTCTAACACTATACACAAAAATAAACTCAAAATGGATTAAAGATCTAAATGTAAGACTAGAAACTATAAAACTCCTAGAGAAAAACATAGGCAAAACACTCTCTGACATAAATCATAGCAAGATCTTCTATGACCCTCTATGGAAATAAAAACAAAAATAAACAAATGGGACCTAATTAAACTTAAAAGCTTTTGTACAATGAAGGAAACTATAAGCAAGGTGAAAAGACAGCCTTCAGAGTGGGAGAAAAAATAGCAATTGAAGCAACTGACAAAGAATTAATCTCAAAAATATACAAACAGCTCATGCACCTCAATTCCAGAAAAATAAACGACCCAATCAAAAATTGGGCCAAAGAACTAAACAGACATTTCTCCAAAGAAGACACATAGATGGCTAACAAAAACATGAAAAGATGCTCAACATCACTTTTCATCAGAGAAATGCAAATCAAAACCACAATAAGGTACCGTCCCACCCTGGCCAGAATGGCTGCTATATTAAAAAGTCTACAAACAATAAATACTGGAAAGGGTGTGGAGAAAAAGGAACCCTCTTATACTGTTGGTGGGAATGCAAACTAGTACAGCCACTATGGAGAACAGTGTGGAGATTCCTTAAAAAACTGTAAATAGAACTGCCATATGACCCAGCAATCCCACTGCTGGGCATACACACGGAGGAAGCCAAAACTGAAACAGACACAAGTACTCCAGTGTTCATCGCAGCACTGTTTACAATAGCTAGGACACGGAAGCAACCTAGATGTCCACTGGCAGACAAGTGGTAAGAAAGTTGTGGTACATATACACAGTGGAATATTACTCAGCTACTAAAAAGAACGCATTTGAATCAGTTCTAATGAGGTGGATGAAACTGGAGCCTATAATACAGAGTGAAGTAAGTCAGAAAGAAAAACACCAATACAGTATATTAACACATATAATATGGAATTTAGAAAGATGGTAACAACGACTGTATACGCAAGACAGCAAAAGAGACACAGATATAAAGAACAAACTTTTGGACTCTGTGGGAGAAGGCAAGGGTGGGATGATTTGAGAGAACAGCATTGAAACTTGTATATTACCATATGTGAAACAGATCAGCAGTCCAAGTTTGATGCATGAAACAGGGCACTCAAAGTCGGTGCACTGCGACAACCCAGAGGGTTGGGAGGGATGGGGGACACATGTACACCTGTGGCTGATTCGTGTCAATGTATTATAAAAACCACCACAATATTGTGAAGTAATTAGCCTCCAGTTAAAATTAATTAATTAAAAAAAATTTAATGGGATTTGCCACTTGGCAAAATGTGACTTTAGCAAGCTATTTAATCTCTACTGGTGATAGTTTTTTTAAATCTTAACATGCTAAGTTCAATATACATGTAATCTAATAAAATGGAATGTTTCACTCTATCTTTAAAACTCAGGAAAAAAAAAAAAGAGTCTGTCAATGACAAATGAGACTCTGGCAGAAGCAGCCAGTTAGCTAGAGAAAAGAAAACTGACAAGACATGTTAAAAGAAAAATCCCTGGAAAATGGGAAGGGCCTCAAGTATTTTTAAAAATCGATGTTTGACATTGCTATGAAAAATCAAACGTATGCCTATGTAGGGACAGGGGGTAAATGAGAACTCTGCACTTTCTGCTCAATTTTGCTCTGAACCTAAATCTGCTCTAAAGAATAGTATGTTAATTTAAAACAAAACAAAAACGTGAAAGATAACTCATCATACAACTTTAGCAGAAAAATTCTTGTCTCCAAAATCAATTAATTCATTTATTTTGTTTTTCCCTATGAACAATCAACTTTCTCACTACAAAATTTAGGGTCCTGTTTTGAGTGTGGCCATTTAATAACAAAGACAAACTTTTTTCTATTTCTATCACTTTCTCTAACTGGTTCTCACTGACGAATATGGCAATTTGCCAAGATTTCAAGATTCTTTTACAAATAAAAAGCTTATCTTTATTGTGTACTTCACAATTTCAATACTCAAATATTAGATATTCTGTTAAGTACATCATATTAATGGACAACTGAGATTTAGTGTTTAGCATTTTCTTCTTTCTTCTCCAACAGAGAGATGATGTGATTTGGGTGTTCCTGTGGTCACGAATTACTTTCCAGAGAGGAGGTTAATATATTTGATAATGTTTATCTTGACTAAACAAGTTCCCAGTGGTTATATAATCTAATTAAATACATGATTCAGTTTAATCCAATTCCTATCTAGTAAGGCTACATAATATTCTTAATAATAATTAACCATGGGAACTACAGTTTAATTAGCAAATGAAATGATTCTCAGTGTAATACAATCATTTCATTATAAAACTGCAGAAAATTGTAACATTTCCACTGAAACAAAGCATCTAAATTTGTTCTATAATACTCCAAATTCACATATTCTGCTAAAATAAAAATTCTACTTAAAAATAAGAAACACAAAAGAAATGATCGAAATTTGTGTTTAATATTTTGCTTTTATGAAACAGTCTGCTGCTAAGTTTAGGTTTGAAAAACCATTTCTAGTCTACACTCCCACTCTCCAGAAGAGGACTCTAAAGCTAAGAAGGGTTAAGCAAGACCAAGATGGCAACAGTAGCAAAGCCAGGTACAGATAAACCTCTTTTGCCTAGACTTCACTGCCTCTCAGGAAAAGTCCAAGAGGACAAGGAAGAAAACGCAAACTTCAAGATTACCTTTCTTCAACTCCTTTCATTCTCCACATGGGCCAAACCAATTATTTACAGATATCTTTTGCTCAGTGTCCAGGAGGTGTCTTGACAGCTATGTTCCAAAGACCACTAGTTTGTACCTCTTTTCTCTGATTTGTTTCCTTGCTTCTTAAAAACTAGTCCCCTGATGTATTATGTCACACAATCTCTCCTCAACATGCAGTACTAATACTTTAAGCTGTCTGAACAAGAGACCTTGAATTATATCACGAGGACAATTTCTAAAATACACAGAAATAACTTTTCTTCACAGAGAACTGCTAAAGAGACCTGCAAGTCTTAAGAAGGCTTGAAAGGTAATTACAGCCATCAAAATAAAACAGAAAGTAAAAAAAAAAAAAATTGGAGGGGAGAGTCTGAGTATTTCCTGAAGGAGAACTCTACCCAGTCCTGCAACACCAAGATTGGGGATGTACTGGTCGGGGATCCACTCCCAGTATCCCTGAACAGTATTTACATTCTGGGCTTCTTTGGGAATGCACTTGATCTGGGCAACTATTTCCAGTTCTTTACAAACTGCTCCAACAGTCCTTGTAGAAAGATACACACTGGCTTATTTTAGGCTTTACAGGATAAAAAAAAAAAAATCATACCAGAGCAGGAATGTTTCTCAGGAATTATTTAGTCCATCTCCCTCACTTCTCTCACACGCATACTGACACACAATCACAGAGCTAGTGGGAGAAATTAGATTTTATTTTCACTACTACTTTCCATTTTTCTACAAAGTACTACGTATGGTCACTACTAAGGCAACTACCAGCGATCATCACATGTTTTGGCCTCATGTAGATGTAAACTTGTGCAACACACACAAGGCTTAAAAAACAAGCACAACTACAAGCAGGTCACCTTAACACGACAGGAGAAAAAAATACACCCAAGATTACAACATGTCCCACCAAGTTCAAAATGTCATAGCGCAATCCCAAGAATCAGCTTGCAGAATTTAAACAAGGTTCCAAAATAAAATTCTATCTACTAGCACTTCTTCCTGGTTAATTAAAAAATAAATGGTTTGAGGTTTGCAGGTTTTTAAGCCTTATAACTGCAATCTTGCCCTAAAGACCAAGAACTGTTCTCCACTGTATTTAGCCCTTTCCAGGTAAAGATACCTAACAAGCCCAAAACAATAAATATCCTGGCGTTAATTTGCAAAGCTTAGTAACAATTAAAATGTCAGAAAAAAAGTGCTTAACTATGCCTGTGTAGATTCTCAATATATCCAAACCTGATACAAATTCACACACTGGTCTATTTATACATCCTGATGCTAAAAGGAGCTGTTTGTGTCCCCAAAATGGTTATTCTCTGAAAAATCTAATCTAAGTGATTAAAATGAGGAATTACTGGAACTGACAAAATAACTTTATTTTTACAGTGCCCAAGTAATGCAAAAACCTAGGAAACTCACTTGAAAAAAACTATGAATTGTAATCATTTATAAAACATTCTTCTGTTGTGACTAAAAGTGATTCTTTTCCCTACCACAAACTTCTTTACACTTTAATCAAGAGAAGAGTTGTTAACCTTGACATTTTATGGTCACTCTTTGAAAAGGGCAAACTAACTGTTTTAGTTTTACTCCTTAACTTAAAAAGTAATTATTTCCACCACCACAGCCATTTAGGAATGAGAAATTTGTCAGAGGCTCCCTAATAATTGGCCGGTAAGAATCATCCTGTGAGGAAATGTAGAGAAGACTATTGCATTGCAAAACCCTGAGTCATCACCCAGTTCACTCAGCAGATTTGGGTAAACACTGGATAAGTGACTTATGTCTTGTGTGTTCACCCATCCATACCCACAAGCGTGATCATATAATGTTACCGGATTTTATGTACAGTTAACCAAACAAGATACAGCAAAATTCTCTTTTAAAAAAGTTCTTCTGACACAGTGAAGATGCCCACCTAGCAAATAAAGTCTCTAACCTTTCCCCCAATTGTATTTTACTCTGTTTACAGCCAGGTTATGCGCGCCCCCCCCCCCCCCCAAAGTAACAAAGAATAGAACTGAAACTGATTTAAGTAATCTATATTCATCTGAACAGCTCATAAACTAACACAAGCCCGATACTAATAACGCCCAGGACAACCTGACAGCTCTCTTCTCTGTTTTCCTTAGTATCGCACATTTCCAAAGGAAATGTCACACAGGAGTAACACACTTTTCCCGAGGTTCTCAGACTCGCCATTCTCAACATCAACGTCTGGTACACGGCCCAAGAACGCGCTCAGGGCTAATTTTAAATCAATCTTTTCAAGCAAACCCACAAAGCCTGAGAAAGCCCCCAAAAGCAGAACCTACAAGTTCCCTACGGCCTCCTTCCCATTCAGAAAGTTATCAGACACGAATTGAGAGATAGGAAGAGGCAGGGAACCGTAGGGGAAGAAAGAACCGGAGGCAACACCAGGAAAAGTCAAAAGTTGTTCGCCCGAATCCTCTGCTCCCTCCCGTCACCCGCAAAGGTTCAAGAACCCTAGGGGGACCGCCCATCTCTTTCCCTGGGGGTCCAGTGGCCTTCCGGCTCCCTGGGGCCCCGCATATCGGAAGACAACAACCCGAAACCTTGGGGAGAAGCACCTGCGAAGGACGTAGCGGGCTGGTGAGGACCGGGGAGATCCCGTGGGAAAGCGGCAGGGAGGCTCGAGTCGCGACTCTGGGGCTTACTGCACAGAAACGATCCGCCCGAACCGAGGCAGAGTCGGGGGGTGTCCAGCGGTCCGCTGCGGACAAAGAGCCTCCCCCCGACCGCGGACGCCCTCACACCGAGCCTTTGCCTCCGGCCCATCCTGCAAGCCCTGGCACACTTACGTGGAGAGTTTCCTGGTCCAGAAGAGGCCCCCAGGCCACAGCTCTTGGAGCTGCACCGCCCGGCCCAGGTTGCTTTTGATCTGGGCCAGCTGCAAGTCGGACTCGGCGTCCAGCCGCTCGGCGTAGGGCAGCAGCTTGTTGTAGACGATCTCCTTCTGCGGGACGAACCCTTGGGGGTCCGGACCCGGGCGCCCGCCCGGCTCCAGGGGATCCCTGCCGCCCGCCCGTTCGGCCGGCTCCATGAGACCAGGAACAGCCCCCTAACCCCCTCCCACCCTATCCCTCCCCGGCCCCCACCCCTCTCCGGGCTCCGCCTCCTCCGCGTCGTCGTCGCCCTGCGGCCGCCGGCGGCCCGTCGCCCTCGGCCCGATCGCTGGGCCCCCTCCCCTGGCCGGCTCGCTGCTGTCCCCGCGCGGTCCCGGGTTCGTTGGCGGCTGCAGCGGCCGCTCCGCCCGCCCCGCACCGGCTAGGCTGGTGACGCTGCACCACCCGGCCGGAGGTTCCGGATGGGCCTCAGGTCACTTCCGGGGCGGGGCGGGGCGGGGCGGGGCGGGGCGACGGTGAGGGAGGAGGGGGCGGTGGCGGCGCGACGGTGGCGGCGGGAACCCTGGGTGCCGCGCCTTCCTCGCCGTGGGCCGGGCTCGAAGCCCCAACCCCAAGGTCTCACCGGCCGAGCGCGAGCCTGTCCCACCGGAAACACGAGGCTGAGTTCCAAGCTATTGTCCTTCCTTGCGTGGGGTCGCGCGCGCTCCCTGCGATTGCCTCGCGAGCCCTAAGTCGCCGTGGCCTCGGTAGAGGCAAACAGACGGCGTAGTGCCCCACGCCGTTTATGGAAAAAACCTAGGTACTCTGCCCACCCTACTTGTTGCTTATAGACTTTTTACCCTGTCCCCTCTAAACTCTCGTCTTTCTGGCGTTCTTCTGGCCGCCTTCGTTTCAGAAAAAGGAATTAAATATTCAACAAACATTAATTGAGCCACTGCTGTGTGTCAAACACTTTTAGGCCCTTGAGGTGCAAAGTTTCAGAACACCTGGTTTCTGCCTTCCAAGGACTTTACAGTAATGTGGAGCTGTTGACTAAGGAGTAAGCAATTACAAAACAGTATTGCTCTTAATGGCTAGATAAGTATAGAATGTCTTGAGAACATCTAAAGAGGACTTCAAACAGAACGGGGTGTCAGGTAGTTCTAGAAATGATACCTAAAGTTGAGCTTAAGGATTGAGTGCAAAATTTATTAGAAGAAAAAACAGCGTTCAAGAGGGAAGGGACATATACCTATGGCTGATTCATGTTGATGTTTGGCAGAAACGAACAGAATTATGCAAAGCATTATAGTTTAATTAAATAGGCAATTTAGAAAAAAAGAGCTGAGGAAGCAGCTCAGACTGCAGCCTTGCATTCTAGGAATTCAAAGTTCAAAATAAAGATTGCTTGCAGAGAGGGGAGTGAAGAATGAGACTTCGAAGGACATGCTAAGGGGTTTATAGAGCTGTATCTTAAAGGCAACAAGAAGCTGAAAAATTTTAAGCATAAGAGTGGTATGATTCTGAAGATTCTGAAGAATCACTCTGATTTTGTGTGGAGATGGATTAGAACAGACAGGGTCGGAAACTGGCAGATCCCTTAAGGAGATGTGACATAATGGTGGGCTGCATGTTGGTTGAAATGATTCAAGAGCTATTTCAGCAAGAATGGCCTGAGTTTCATAGTTGATAGGATATGAAGAGTGAAACAGGGAAAAAGTCAGGATGGTGTCAGATTTTTGGGTTGGGAAACAGATATAAAGCACAGCAGAAACATCAGTGGAGGCAGAATGCCTAAGGAATTAGAAAATATTTTCATGTATGGATCAGGAGGGTCATCTAAAAGGGGATATAGCATATAGGTGAATTGGAGGGAATGAGATACAGAGTATTGTTAAAAGATAAATGGAGGCATAGTAAAAAATTTAAGGATTTACATGAGAAAAATTGATTGGAATTGGGCAACACCAAACCTGGAGCAGGGACAGAAGCCAGGGAATGACATAAAAAGTGCAGAAGCAAAGGAAGGAAATTATTTGATTGGCTACAGCTGAAAGCCTAGTTAGCTATCTTTGATTGTTGTCTTTAGTGTTTAGATTTCATAATCTTGAGGCATGTACACACTTAGACTTGGGTTTGCTTACATAGCCCACCAAGGCATTAGAGACACCTTGGTCTAATGGCCTCCTTGTTTAATTAATTTAATAGTATGAATAGAATAGAGCCCTTGACCACAGTGTTAAGGAACTCCATGTTTAGAGATGGATAGAGAGGAGAGATGGCACCCCACTCCAGTACTCTTGCCTAGAAAATCCCATGGACAGAGGAGCCTTTTAGGCTGTGGTCCATGGGGTTGTGAAGAGTCAGATACGACTGAGCGACTTCACTTTCACTTTTTACTTTCATGCACTGGAGAAGGAAATGGCAACCCACTCCAGTGTTCTTGCCTGGAGAATCCCAGGGACGGGGGAGCCTGGTGGGCTGCTGTCTCTGGGGTCGCACAGAGTCGAACACGACTGAAACGACTTAGCAGTAGCAGCAGCAGAGAGGAGAGAGACTGCAAAGAATACTCACAAGAAGCAGTCTGAGAGGTAAGTGTTCTAGGAAAGTGAGCTTTTTAAAAAACTGTTTCAGTTAGAGGAATTGGTTAATAATAGCAAAGGTGGCTGGGAGGTTAAATGAGATCAGAGAATGGCTTATTGGAGTTACTGATAAAGCAAATAACAGTTTCAGTGGAATGTAGGAATGGAAAAAGCAGATTGCAATGATAAAGGATGAATGGAAAGTAAATAGAGACAGCCAAGGTGGACAACATTTTTTGATAGTTTGGGTGGGAAGAACAAGAGAAAAATAAGGTAGCTGGAATGAAAAGAATTTTTGAAAGTGGACTGTTTTGAAATATTGATGAGAAGGCACCAGTGGAGAGAGAGATTGAAAATATGTGGGTGAAGATGCAGAGAGTGGGAGAGAGCATGGATTCACTGGCCTTTAGCAGTAAACCATCCTCTCCTGTTGGCAGAGGAGGAAAGCAGGGGAAAACAGGTGCAAAAGCAGAGGGGTTTGCAAATTTGGTGCCTGGAAGTTGGGGGTCTTTCTGGTGGTTTCTATTTATTTTTATTTTTGGTGAAGCAAGAAAATGACAGTGATGGGAGGAAGTGGTGGATAGGAGATTTGAGGTGTTGGGGAAAGGGTTTGGAGTCATCTTAGAATTCAGAAAATTGACTAAAAAACCAGAATTGCTTGGTAGTTAAGGGTGGAAGCATGAATTTACCATTATCTGACTACATGACCCAGTGACTCCATTAGTGACCTATTATTTCTACAATAATGTTTAACAGTCCAGGATTATATGCTATACAGGCTGATATGATCGAATGACAAGCAAGAGGTTATATATGTTAGCAGTAGTGATGGTAGTGGTTTTAGCTGTCATTTCTTGAGCACTTCCCTCAGCCTGTGCTTTATCCTCTTTATCTCATTGAATAAGAAGAGATCTTGGAGTTGAGAGTATTTGAAAGAGAATGGTTAACATCTAAATTGGTTGAAGTCTAAGAAGAGAGAAGAGGTGAAGCAGTGGTTCCAGGTGATCTCTGTTTCCCTGGGAATGGATGTCTGAACTGGAAAGATCAAAAGAATTATTGGAGCAAAAAAAGATGAAGTCCCTGTTATTCTATGTGAAGTTTAATAGAAAACACCATTCAGACCCCTTCAGGTGAGAAAGGTAGGAGACCTTAAGTTTCTCCAGAAGACCAAGGCTACTCATCATTAGAGATGGTATGCAAAGTCTGGAGTTAATTTTCTCTTCTCAGACCAACTCCCAAGCATTTTTTATCTCCTAGAGCTTAGGATACTCTGCCAAAGGATAACAACTCAGTATGCTTTCAGCCAGACCTTCCACAGAGGGAGACTCTGACTTCTTATCAGACTCCTCTAGGAAACAGACTGTGATCACTTTTCTTGGAAGACCTTGAAAGTGGAGTAGCCCTTCATGAAAAACATTCTAAAGAGAGAGGCTTCCCCTCAAGCTGGAGGATTTGGCAGGGATAATTATCATCAGATATTTATGACATGGATGTACTTGCTGGCCCACTACATGATCAACCACTTATTAGTGAACAAAAATGACAGGTTGTTAGTTTCACGCCTTCTCCTGCCTTGGTTTTTTCTGTATATAATGTATTTGGGACCAGGGGCAGGGGTATTTTGACAGGTATTAATAGATGAATCTCTGTTGTCAGAGCATAATACTTAGAAATATTTGAATTCTATTAGAAAGACTCTAATCAAATACCTAAACTCCTGTCGTGCAACAGTTATTAAAGTCACAAGATTATTGGATTTGAGAAATGAGGGGTTTTTTTTCCTCTAGTACCTATATGATTTTTAAGTTTTGAATTTTTCAGCCAAAAACCCTCTAATCCACCCATAATACCCATTTTACTAATTAGAGTATATTTAGAACTCAATTTTTAATAAGAAGGCAATCACAGCTAACAATGAATTTTCCCGTGATTATTTTAGTTGTTCTGTTTCTTGGACATTTTACCATTTCACTACAATGGAGTTTGCTGTAGGTTGTTTTTGTTTTTTTTTTTTAATTTATCTTGCCGTGGATTTGTTTCATAAAAGATTATTATGGTTTACCAGGCATGCAAAATTTTCAGCTATTTTCACAATCATTTTGTTCCTCTTCTCTTCTTATCAGATCAGATCAGATCAGTCACTCAGTCGTGTCCGACTCTTTGCGACCCCATGAATCGCAGCACGCCAGGCCTCCCTGTCCATCACCAACTCCCGGAGTTCACTGAGACTCACGTCCATCGAGTCAATGATGCCATCCAGCCATCTCATCCTCTGTCGTCCCCTTCTCCTCCTGCCCCCAATCCCTCCCAGCATCAGAGTCTTTTCCAATGAGTCAACTCTTTGCATGAGGTGGCCAAAGTATTGGAGTTTCAGCCTCAGCATCAGTCCTTCCAATGAACACCCAGGATTGGTCTCCTTTAGGATGGACTGGTTGGATCTCCTTGCAGTCCAAGGGACTCTCCTTATAGAATTCCATTAGACCTGTGTTGTACTTTTCATTCTGGTGTTAAATTTCTTACTCAATATTTTGCAAGTCTTTGTCTCTCTATCTCATTCCAGACAACTTTTCAGTTCAGTTCAGTTCAGTGGCTCAGTCATGTCCAACTCTTTGCGACCCCATGAATCGCAGCATGCCAGGCCTCCGTGTCCATCACCAACTCCTGGAGTTCACCCAAACTCATGTGCATTGAGTCAGTGATGCCATCCAGCCATGTCATCCTCTGTCGTCCCCTTCTCCTCCTGCCCCCAATCCCTCCCAGCATCAGAGTCTTTTCCAGTGAGTCAACTCTTTGCATGAGGTGGCCAAAGTATTGGAGTTTGAGCCTCAGCATCAGTCCTTCCAATGAACACCCAGGACTGGTCTCCTTTAGGATGGACTGGTTAGATCTCCTTGCAGTCCAAGGGACTCTCAAGAGTCTTCTCCAACACCACGCTTCAAAAGCATCAATTCTTCTGTACCCAGCTTTCTTTATAGTCCAACTCTCACATCCATACATGACCACAGGAAAAACCATAGCCTTGACTAGATGAACCTTTGTTGGCAAAGTAATGTCTCTGCTTTTGAATATGCTATCTAGGTTTGTCATAACTTTCCTTCCAAGGAGTAAGCGTCTTTTAATTTCATGGCTGCAATCACCATCTGCAGTGATTTTGGAGCCCAAAAAAATAAAATCTGACACTGTTTCCACTGTTTCCCCATCTATTTCCCATGAAGTGATGGGACCAGATGTCATGATCTTAGTTTTGTGAATGTTGAGCTTTAACTTTATCATATCTATTACTTATAATTCTTACAACTTAGTTCACTTGTTTTTATTTTTTATTTTATTTTGTCTGTGCTGGGTCTTCATTGCGATGCACAAGCTTCTAGTTACAGTGAGCAGGCTTCTCTTGTCTCTTGTTGCAGAGCAAAGGCTGTAGGGCATGGTGGCTTCAGTAGTTGCTTTGCATGGGCTCTGTAGTTGTGGTACAGGGTCTAGTTGCCCCAAGGCACATGGGATCTTAGTTACCAGACAAGAGATTAAATCTGTGTCCCCTGCCTTGGAAAGCAGATTCTTAACCACTGGACCACTAGAGAAGTCCCAAACTTGGTTCATTTGTATTGATCTGCAGTTTAACTTCTCCATTGAGCTTCTAATTCCAAAGATTATATTTTAAAGTTTGGAATTTCTACTAAGTTCTTTTTCAGGTATCCTATTTTGTTTTTCATTGAGTTTTGTTCTTTATGGTTCCAATGACTACTTTGGAACTGTGACTACTTTGGACTACTTTATGGTTCCAACGACTAGGTTCCCTGGTAGCTCAGACAGTAAAGCCTCTGCTTGCAGTGCGGGAGACCTGGGTTTGATCCCTGGGTCGGGAAAACCCCCTGGAGAAGGCAATGGCAACCCACTCCAGTACTCTTGCCTGGAAAATTCCATGGATGGAGGAGCCTGGTAGGCTACAGTCCATGGGATTGCAAAGAGTCGGACATGACTGAGCAACTTCACTGACTGACTACTTTAACCATCTTGCTGCTGCTAAGTCGCTTCAGTCGTGTCTGACTCTGTGCGACCCCAGAGATGGCAGCCCACCAGGCTCCCCCGTCCCTGGGATTCTCCAGGCAAGAACACTGGAGTGGGTTGCCATTTCTTTCTCCAATGCATGAAAGTGAAAAGTGAAAGTGAAGTCGCTCAGTCATGTCCGACTCCTAGCGACCCCATGGACTGCAGCCTACCAGGCTCCTCCGTCTATGGGATTTTCCAGGCAAGAGTACTGGAGTGGGGTGCCATTGCCTTCTCTGTTTAACCATTTTAGACATACTTAATAATTTTCCATGCCCAGTCATGTCCAACTCTGCAACCTTTGGGCTGTAACCCACCAGGCTCCTCTGTCCATGGCATTTCCCAGGCAAGAATACTGGAGTGGGTCGCCATATCCCCCTCCTCCAGGGGATCTTCCCAACCTAGGGATCAAATCTGCGTCTCCTGCATTGCAGGCAGATTCTTTACCACTGAGCCATCTCATTTGGACGTTCTTTCTATTATTTCTAGTAATAATGTGTTGTGTGTTTGCTGGCTTTTGGTCATGATGGCTCATTTACTTGTGTTTTATAACTTTTTATATTCGAAATCATCTTCAAATGGCTTGTCCCCTTTCCGTCCCCCCACCCCCCACTGTGGGAGTCTCATGTGACCCAGAGTGATTTTTTGTTTGCTTATACCAGATCCACAGAAGTATCATAGATTTGTACTAACCAATATATATGTTCATTTTCCAGCTAGTATTAACTTGGATTTCTGTCCTATGCAAGTTACAAGCCTGGGAATTCAACATTATGGAGAGTTCTGTTTTTATGCATTATTTCACTTCCAACTCCCTTAGGTTCAAGACTTTAACTTCTATCCTTCAGTGGGTATTAAAGCCCAATTCACTTGCTGTTTCCAGATCAAATAACTACCCCAAAGTTGATGCAGGGTTAACTCATACACTTGTCACTCTGACTTTCCTTTCTTCTTTGTTTCAGCATCCAGAGATTTTCCTTTTCTGTGCATGAACTTATCTATGGTTATCACTTACTTTTATGTTTAATATACCATTCCTGTATAAGAGGGGTTTTGCATTAACTCAGTCTGCCATGCTACTGGAACTAGAGACCTTTAAGGAATGAACTTCTACTCTAAAATATTAGACATCATGGGAGCAAAAGGAAGTTGTTTAGTCTCTAAGTTGTGTTTGACTCTTTTGTGACCATGAAATGTAGCCCACCAGCCTCCTCTGTCCATGGGATTTCCCAGGTAAGAATACTGGAGTACTTTGCCATTTCCTTCTCCAGGGGATCTTCCTGACCCAGGGATCAAACTTGCCTCTCCTGCCTCTCTTGCATTGCAGCCTATTTTTTACCACTGAGCCACCAGGGAAGCCACAAAAGAGAGTAATTATGGGTAATTGGAGCCTGCACGGCTGCAGGCTGTAGGGTTTTAAAGAGTCACACACGACTGAAACGACTTAGCATACACACAGGCACGAGAGCATTTTTTAGAATCCTCATATCACATAAATGGCCATTGATGATATCTATCCATCAGCTCTATTTATTGATAATTTAAAAATAATCTATTTTTTATTATTTGTAAAAAAACCTATTTGATATTTAAATGCAAAAAAGGGTTTTTCAACAAACTGAAGCTCTTTGTTTTCTTCTTTTTTGACAAGCTGTGAATAATGTAGGAGGTCGTAGCTTCCCTCATGATCAAATATAGTAAAGAGATGTATTGTACTTTTTAACAGTAGTTGAAGAAATTAACAATAGAGTCATTGGAGAGATAATAACTAATGCACAAAGAGGATGTACACTCTTTCCACCTACCTCAGCTTTAACATAAATAGAACAGTCCTTGCTCATGGACGGAGAATGGGATTGTCTGCATGAATAATATGAATACCAGCAAGACACTCATATGTTATCATATACTTGGAATGCTACCCTTTGCAGTCTTTTACTTTGTACTAAGAAGAATCACTTTTGAAATTTACAGACTCATAAGAGGGGTACTGTAACAAATCTTGAATTCTCCATAGTGAATTATTGCCAGGGTCCAGCCCCGGCTGATCCAGGGTATTCAAAGCGGGGACGGCATCAGCAAGGATCAGGATACAATAGCTTCAATTAGATATTAATTAGAGATACAAAGAGTAATAGAATGAGGATAGCTCAGCAGGAAAATTCAGTTGAGAAAAGAGGCTGAGTAGCTTGGTTTACGCGGGAAACCAATAAAACTTCAAGACAAGAAGCTTGCACCACTTACGTAGGCCGCAGACATCCTTCCGTTCTCCCGAAGGAGAGGAGACACTGAGGCCTCCTCGGTCAGATCTTAGAAGCCCAGGCATAATTAGTAAGCATGGCAGGCTCCGTGCTCCAGATGGAGACTCAGCCAGAGTTTGAGGGAGAGAGAGACATGGGGAGACCAATCTTTCAAGGAACTGATCCCAATTCTTTATTTTCCATGGTCTACTTTTATACACTGAGATGTTATGCAAAAGTCATGCGGGGTCAGCAGTCCTGACTTTTATCAAAGTCAGGTGCTTCATACAAATGTATACAGAGGTCTTAGGGGTGTTATATCATCTTCTGGCCAGGGGGCCTGCTGACAATTTATGACCCTCTCCTTGTGACAGCGGTCAGTCAACCAGGACATTTATTTCTCCAGGGGTGATTATTCTTAAAACAGATGCCACCCAAATAAAGTTACATTCCTATAGGGTGAGGGTGTAGTGGGTTTTAGTTAAGGAAAGAATTTACTTAGCCTAAGGTCTAACATGGTTTATATGAAAGGTTAATACTTATTTCTTCTATATATTCATTAATGTGTGTAAGGGCAGGAGATGTGGAGACTTAGCAACAAACATTGGCTCAACAAATGAAAAACCCTTCACCAATACAATTTCTGATCAGCCCACTATACGTATACTAATGGTTTTCTAACTTTTCTAAGGAACCTGTTTTTAGAAGGTTTAAAGCATCTCATGCCTCTCACAGTTGGGAGGCTGTGAGCAATCACATGTGGCCGGACAAGCCTGTCAGGCAGGCTAGAGAACCTTCAGAGGAGTTTGTAGGTTAAAACGCTCTTGTCACGCCCAGGAGTTTTTATTAACTGGAGCTCTAAGTTAACTCCTTCTCCAAAAGAGGTGGTGGGGGACAGCCCCCCGTAAAGTCAGAGGTGTAGGTGAGAGCACAAAGTAGTAAAGTAGGCAGGCTCTGGTTATGGGGGTAGATGCTCGAGGATTTCCAGGGGGACTCCTGAGGCTTGATCCCGCCTTTGCGTATGTCGAGCCTCCTTCCTCATGACCTTTGCCATGGGCGAGTGCCTCATGCTGGCCTCCAACAAATTATATCAATATATTCATTCATTCAGCAAACATTTATTAAGTGCCTCTTGAGTACCAAGTTTGAGATCATAAGATGAATGACATAGTACTTGTCCTCAAGGGGCTCACTATCTAGTGGGCTGACAGACAAGTAAGTAGGTAAAATTGTAACCAAATGTCATCTGTGATCTTTCTATCTCTTAAGAGCTCTAGATAAAACTCATGTAAACCTCTCTATCAGACAAGGCAATGGCACCCCACTCCAGTACTCTTGCTTGGAAAATCCCATGGACGGAGGAGCCTGTTAGGCTGCAATCCATGGGGTCGCTAAGAGTTGGACACGACTGAGCGACTTCACTTTACTTTTCACTTTCATGCATTGGAGAAGGAAATGGCAACCCACTCCAGTGTTCTTGCCTGGAGAATCCCAGGGACGGGGGAGCCTGGTGGGCTGCCGTCTGTGGGGTCAGACATGACTGAAATGACTTAGCAGAGCAGAGCATAGCATAAACCTCTCTATAGACTGTGAGAAATCAATGCCTCATCCAATAGTTCTGCTCAGTTTTGGAGGATGGAGGCTTCTGTATTTATGGTCGTTCCCAGCTCTAAACTTTTGCCTCTGCTAAACTACTTCTGTTTACAAGGCTTCTGTTGTCCCTTTCCCAGTACCACTTTAAATCAAATATGGAATTCTGCTATCTACTTTCCATAATTTCCATATCTCCAACCATTCATATAAGGTTTTGTGTGTGTGTGTGTGTGTGTGTGTGTGTGTGTGTGTGTGTTGTGTGTGTCATTAAATGGAAACAGGTTCAAGGAATTTATATGCTAGGAATACACACAACTTAAAATTTAATGTAAAATATTTTCCCAAAAGATCTATGTCTGTGTGGCCCTTGACATTACTGAGCTCACTGTCTGATGGGGCAGTCAGACAGTAAACAATCCATTCTGTAGGTATATAATTATACTTTTGTTAAATGCTTTCATAGAATAAAGGCTGCTCTGATTGTGTAAAACAAGGAGACCTAGCCTAGACTGGGAGGCCTAGAAAGATTTCTTTGAAAAAGTAGTAGTTGGTGAATGAAGAGTTGTGGAGACAGATAATAGAAATGATCTGACTAGAAAAACAGTATGAAGGGAGGCTTGAGGTGGGGGAAGAACTTCTCTTGAGAAACTCAGAAAAGATCACTGTGCTTAGGAGAGAAGGTGAGAGTGGCAGATAAGGCTAAGGATGCAAGCAGAGTTAGATCATGTAATACCTTGTAAGTTGGGTTAAGAATTTTGGACTTTATCCTAAAAGCTATTTGAGATATACAAATACAGTATTGCGGGAAGTAACCAAATATTTGGGGGACCTGAATGGGCGCTGTTAGGGTCTTGAAGTCAACTGGATAGGTATACCCCAGGCAGAGTCGTCATTATGCAGAAAGCCCTAGTGTTTTCAGGAAGCCCAGTTAGGCCAGGGAGCAGTGAGTATAATGAGGTAAGAGCACAGAAAGGGTGGATAATGGCAAAAGAAGAGGCAAGACAGTAAGCTGATAATAGGTAACAAGTAGCCATGTGTCTGTGTATGACGGTGACGATGGTAGTAGCTCATGCCCACCCACAGAGAGTAGACTGCCTTTCCAAAGGATCCGCCTGCCAGTGCGAGAAACACAGGTTCATCCCTGGGTCGGGAAGATCCCCTGGAGAAGGAAGTTGCAACCCACGCCAGTATTCTTGCCTGGGAAATCCCATGGACCGAGGAGCCTGGTGGGCTACAGTCCGTGGGGTTGCAAAGAGTCAGACACCACTTAGTGACTAAAGAACAGCAACGAAGTCATGATCTGTGCATGGTGGTGTTGACAGAAATAGTGTTAGCGCATTCCCATTCACAGACAGTGGGCTGCTTTTCTGGACTCAGAATCTAATTCATTGTTTTCAGTTCTTGCTTTGTTTTGTAAATTAATCTTTTTTTCTTCTCTCTCTCTCTCTTTTTTTTTTTTTTTTTTTTGATGCATACCACAGCTTGCAGAATCTTAGTTCCTTGACTAGGGATCAAACCCAGGCCCCTGCTGGTGAGAGTGCTAAGTCCTAACCACTGGACTGCCTGAGAATTCCTATAAATTAATCTTTTTATTTTGAGATTTTATTTTGTAGATTCCTATATAGTCATAGAAATAATACAGAGAGATCCCTTATATGCTTTACCCAGTTTCCCAAAACTGGTATTTTTTGTGATCAATGTCAAAATCAAGATATTTACATCAATACTCTCAAGCAAGACAAGAACATTTTCATCACCACAAAAATCCTTCCTGTTGCCCTTAAGATTCCCATTCACTTTCCTGACCCCTCCCATGCCTCTAATGCCTGGAAAATTACTAATCTGTCCTCTATTTATAATTTTATCATTTATAATTAAATTTATAATTTTATCATTTCAAGGCTGTTAATATAAATAGAACAATGCAGGGTGTAACCTTGTGGGATTGGGTCTTTTCCTGCTCAGCATAATTCCATAGAAATTCATCCAGGTTGTTGCATGTACTAATAGTTTGTTCCCTTTTATTGCTGAATAGCAGTCCATGGTACAGATGTACCGTATTCTGTTCAGCCATTCACCGTTGAAGGACATCTGGGTTGGTTTTGCCTATTCTAAATAAAGCTGCTATGAATATTTGTCTACAGGTTTTTATGTGAACGTAAGTCTTAATTTCTCTGGGATAAATGCCCAGAAGTACAATTGCTGGGTCATGCTGGATTGCATATTTAGTTTTATAAATAAGAAACTACCAAACTGTTTTCCAGAGTAGCTGTACCATATTACATTCTTACCAGCTATGTATGAGTAATCCAGTTTCTCTGCATCCTTGCCAACATTTGGTGTTGTTACTGTTTATTTTAACCATTTTGATAAGTGCGAGTGATGTCTCATTGTGGACTTAATTTGCATTTTCCTTTTGGCTAATGTTGCTGAGCGTGTTTTCGTGGGCTTCTTGGCCACCTGCATGTCTTTGGTGAGATCTCTGCTCGTGTTTTTTGCCTGCTTTCTAATTGGATTGCTTGTTTTTTTTACTGTTGAGTTTTGAGAGTTCTTTATATATTCCAATTGCTATTCCTTTGTCAGATAGGTGACTTTCAGATATTTTCTCCTTGTGTGTAGCTTGTCTTTTCATCCTCTTATTAGGGTCTGTTTAAAATTTTTTCATTTATTTTATTTTGGTTGTGCTGAGTCTTTGTTACTGCAGGGGCTTTTCTCTAGTTGCAGAGGGGGCTACTCTCTAGTTGCAGTGCTTGGATTTCTCATTTTGATGGCTTCTCTTGCTGCTGAGCAGGGACTCTAGGGCGTGCGGGTTTCAGTAGTTGGGGAACATGGGTTCACTAGTTGTGGCTCCTGGGCTCTCGAGCACAAGCTCAATAGTTGTGGTGCAAGAGTTTAGTTGCTCTGCAACATGTGGGATCCTCCTGGGCCAGGGATTGAACTGGTGTCTCCTGCATTGGCAGGCAGATTCTTTACCACTGAGCCACCAGGGAGGCCCCTTAAATAGGGCCTTTTGCAGACTAAAAGCATTGAATTTTGATAGGGTCCATTTTGTCAATATTTTCCTTTCATGGTTCAAACTTTTGGCGTCAAATCTAAGAACTTGGCCTTGTCATAGATTCGAAGATTTTTTTCTAATAGTTTTATGTTTTGTATGTAAGTACATCTAGTCAAGGCTATGGTTTTTCCAGTGGTCATGTATGGATGTGAGAGTTGGACTGTGAAGAAAGCTGAGTGCCTAAGAATTGATGCTTTTGAACTGTGGTATTGGAGAAGACTCTTGAGAGTCCCTTGGACTGCAAGGAGATCCAACCAGTCCATCCTAAAGGAGACCAGTCCTGGGTGTTCATTGGAAGGACTGACGCTGAGGCTGAAACTCCAATACTTTGGCCACCTCATGCAAAGAGTTGACTCATTGGAAAAGATCCTGAAGCTGGGAGGGATTGAGGGCAGGAGGAGAAGGGGACGACAGAGGATGAGATGGCTGGATGGCATCACCAACTCGATGCACATGAGTTCGGGTGAATTCCGGGAGTTGGTGATGGACAGGGAGGCCTGGCATGCTGCAATTCATGGGGTCGCAAAGAGTCAGACATGACTGAGCGACTCAACTAAACTGAACTGAACTGAAATCCATGATCCATTTTGAGTTATATTTGTGGGAGGTATGCCTGTGAATGTCCAATTAATTCAGTTTTAAATAACACTATTTGAAGGCCACTAAGAGTTTAGTCAAAGTGGCAGTGTTCTTTACCCAATCATTTTATTTCATAGTGTTCACTCAAACATGCAGCGGAAAGGTACATACTGGCACCATCTACTCTTGTAGACCACTGTGAGCCAATACTTGTATGAAAAGACATATCTTTCCAGAAATAAGGAGGAAATATTTTGGACAGTTCTTAAGTCCATAATTAGTAATACAAAGGACATATTTGACTAATTCTGCCAGAATATGGTCCTGCCAAAGTTATGACCAACCTAGATAGCATATTCAAAAGCAGAGACATTACTTTGCCAACAAAGGTCCTTCTAGTCAAGGCTGTGGTTTTCCAAGTGGTCGTGTATGGATGTGAGACTTGGACTGTGAAGAAAGCTGAGTGCCGGAGAATTGATGCTTTTGAACTGTGGTGTTGGAGAAGACTCTTGAGAGTCCCTTGGACTGCAAGGAGATCCAACCAGTCCATTCTAAAGGAGATCAGTCCTGGGTGTTCTTTGGAAGGAATGATGCTAAAGCTGAAACTCCAGTACTTTGGCTACCTGATGCAAAGAGTTGACTCATTGGAAAAGACCCTGATGCTGGGAGGGATTGGGGGCAGGAGGAGAAGGGGATGACAGAGGATGACATGGCTGGATGGCATCACCGACTCAATACACATGAGTTTGGGTGAACTCCGGGAGTTGGTGATGGACAGGGAGGCCTGACATGCTTCAATTCATGAGGTTGCAAAGAGTCGGACACGACTGAGCGACTGAACTATCTGAAAAATACACCTAATTGACTGTATTCAGAACACTTAAAGTAGTGGGCATCTGTAACTGTCTGACTATGCAGCATCTGAACCCATGTGCTAGATTTAGGAAACTGCAACCCCCCCGCCCCGCCCCATTGCATAGGTCTTGGTGAGAAATAAGCTCCTCCCTCAGAAGCCTAAGGAGTCCCCCTCTAATCACTCCCCAACAGTCTTGTGATCCAGGTTTGGCCACCATGTACTTTGAATCTTGAGCAAGTAATGCCAAGATGAGGGAATGATGGATCGATCTGTGGTAGCTGTAGTGTAGGCAGCCTGGCATTCGTGGCTGTGTGTTCAGCCCTTCAGGAACAGTGACCATCTACAGTGACCACTGTGTCAAACAGAATATATGGCATACATTGGTGGTGTCAGCAGCATCTCAAGCAGTCTATTTCACTACCCTGACTCCTTTGACCCTGGTCTCTTGTCTGAGACTGTTCCTTATCATTTCTTGTCAAATCTGCGAGTTATCTGATGCTTTCCAATAAATTTATCTTCAACTTAATTAGCCCAGAGAAGATTACTGACAATAAAGAACACTGACATATTAGGAACCTTCACTGATACTTTCAGCAAATGAGCCTAAAGCAGGGTTTAGAGAGCTCCCACCCCCAGATTTTCTGATTCAGTAGGTGTAAAGTGGAGCCTGAGAATTTGCACTTGAACAAATCCCCACTGATGCCGATGATCAAGTGACCGCACAGTCTTCTTCAAGGTTAGTGTGATTTTATGTTTTCTCTCAAACACTTGCTGATTACTGTTTCATTGTTTGAAAATACCACAATGTGCCCATCCATTCATCTGATAATAAATGTTTCAGTTATTTCCAGTTTCTGTCTGCTACAAATAAAGCTGTTGTGAATGTTAATACATAAGTCTTTGTACTGACATTTATTTCCTTTCCTTTGGGATAAGTACCTGGGAGGTGAATGGCTGGATCATATGGTAGGTATATGTATAACTTTTTAAGAAACTGCAAGCTGTTTTCCAATGTGGTTATGCCATATTATGTTTTCCCAACACTTTATGGTCAGTCTTTTTATTAATAACTTTAGCCTTTCTAGTAGGAATATAGTAGTATCTCCTTGTGCTTCCAATTTGCCTTTTCCTAATAACTAATAACAATGAGCATCTTTTTGCATGCTGATTTAGCATTCATATATCTTTCTTGGTGAAGCAGCTATTAAAATATTTTCCCCCTTTTTGTTTTTTCATTATTAAGTTTTGATAGTTCTCTATATATTCTGGGGATAAATTCTGTATCATATATGTGATTTGCAAATATTTTTTCCCAGTCTATGGCCCCTTTATTTTCCTTCATTCTCTTCATATGCAGAGAAAGTCATTTCTTCAAAAATTATCAAGAGCCTCATCAATTTTTCTAACGACCTCCCTTCACTGCTTGATATTCAAATGTTGCCTTTTGGAAACACATTTCTGTTTCTCTGCTTCCATTGTTAACTGGTATGATTGTGGAGCCTCAGTTACCAATAGCATTGTATATGATTTGAAGAATTCTCTAATATCACTTTCATAAACTTCATGAAATCTTGTACCTATTGCAGAATCTGTAGTTAAATTCTTTTTGATTCATTTGATTTGTTTGGTTGATATTTTTGGATGTTTACCATAACCTCAAAGTTCAAACAATGAGCTTGTCAACTGAAGGGCCACTGAATGAGCTAGGGTGGGGAAAATAAGCACTAGAGTTTAGTATGGAAAAATATTTAAGTAGAGGCTTGTTTTATAAATGATCAAATTCGCTAGAGAATATTTTAGTGTTGTATGACTTTTGCTTCCATATGCCAGCACAGATTTATGTAACAAATATTCAAAAACAAGGCCCTGCAAGAAACACCCCCTACCTCTCTTAATATTTTATCTCATATCTTGATCCCTGCCCCTCTCCCCATGCCCATTCTACTCCAAGTACCCTGACCTTCACACAGTTTCTTGATCAAGTCAAGCTTTTTCACAATGCAAGAAAATCTACTCTGTCTCTAACTCAATAAGTGGGCCAAGAATCTAGATTTGCTCTTAAGTGCAATGGGTATCAGTAGAAAAGTTTTTAATCACGAAAATGACATCCTTTGATTTAAACTTTCATGGGATCTTTCTGACCCTGAATGGAGAATAGATTATTCAGAGATAAGAATGGTAATAGGGAGACTAATTACGAGGCCGTTCAGCAGTCCAGATGATGGCTTGTTTCAGACTGAGAAAATGAGACTTGGTCAGATTTGAGAAATATTCTGAGGTAGAATTAACAAGATTTGATTATAGAGTGTGGTGTGAGAGGAAGGAAAGAGTCACAAACGACTCCAAAATGTCTGTCTCTGGTAATGCATGTATGGTAGGTCCTTAAGATGGGACGAACAGTGTAGGACCAGGTTTGAGAAAAGCAATCATGAGTTCCCTACTGGCAATATTAAGTTTGCCTACGAGATCCTACGTGAAGTTTCAAGCAGGCTTTCGGGTATCAGTTTCTAGAGTTAGTGGTAGGAACTAGGCTGGAGTTATAAATTTGGAAATTGTCAGCATATACATGATATTGTTTGTAATGTTAAGGGGATCACCTAGAAAATAGTATAGATAGAAATGAGAGTGAAACCTTGTGACTCTAAGTGGGACAGAGCAAGAGAAACTAGTAGAGTCTGAGAAAAGGAAAAACCCATGTATGGTATTTCTGTCCAGGAAAGCCCATTGGAGAATCAGTACCCAAGAGTTTTATTGTAGTCAGGTCATATAGGCACCCTCTGCTTACAAAATTTCAGATTCCCAGAAGGAAAGCAGGTGTTCAGCATAAACCACATTATTTATAAAGTGCAGGCACAGTGAACCATAGTGATACCACTCAGGGAACAGTAGAAACACTCCTCAAAATGAAGTTCCCAATAGCTAGCCAACGGCCAGCCTAGCAAGTCTCTTCAAAAGCTGGCAGGCTCAGGTCTGCTATGTTAACTATTTTGTACAGACTGGCATCACAGAAGATAGGAGAATGTTTCTAGGGAGAGAGATGCTGCTGAAGACACCAGTAAGATAAGGACCAAAGTGGCCAGTGGAGCTGGCAATGTCGAGGTCATTTTTGGCCTTGACACACACAATTTCAGAGGTACAGTAGGACAGGGAAACTGGATCAGGGAGGATTCAGTAGTGACTTGTTTGGACTTCCTTGGTCATCCAGTGGTTAAGACTTCGCCTTCCAATGCAGGAGGTACCGGTTCCATCTCTGGTCAGGTAGCTAAGATCCCACATGCCTCTCATCCAGAACAAAATGTAAAACAGAACCAATGTTTTAACAGATTCGATAAAGACTTTTAAAATGGTACACATCAAAAAAATAAAAGGAGCGGCTTGTGGATGAAGGAGTGGAAACAACATGTAGACACAGGATATTTCAAAAAGTTTTCTGTGAGAGGAAGCAAAAGAAAGAAAGGCAGCTTAAAGAAGATATACAGCAAAAAGGTTTTTAGCAGACGAAAGGTACCGGTACGTGTTTGTTTGCAATCAGCATAGTTCATTAGAAAGGGAGAGAAGATGACATGGAGAGAGAGGGATTAGATCCAGAGCAGGAGTGAAATGATAGGAGGAGATCCTCCCTTTGAAACAAGGGGGGAGGAGGAGAAAATTTGGCACAGGTGCAGGTAGAATTGTAAATCTGCAGAAGATAAGCAACTTCTGATGGCTTCTATTTTCTCAGAGAAGCATGAGGCAGTGTCCTCAACTGAGAATGCAGGGTCGTGGAAAAAATGCAAAAGAGGTGAGGTGAAGAGGAAATTTGGGGATTTCTAGAGGAAGGAGGAAAACAATTTAGGAAAAAGAATGTAGAAGCTGGGGAGCTTGCAGGAGAGAGGTCATGTCAGGGGATAAGGAAGAGGCCAGACTTATATTCTTAATGTTTTATTAATGAAAGGCAATACATTGTATTTATATCATTGGAATGTTTCAACCTCTACCAAGATTTACTTCAAAAGGAAACTATTGTTTTAGGTAGCAGTTAAAAATAAGAACCAAATATTTTTTATTTATTAGTCTAAAGCTACATTAGTAGGAACAGACAAAAAGTACAGTTTCATTCCTAAATTACGAAAGGTAACAGTTTCACTCCTAAATTACCAGTGAACAGCTGAAACTCAGTGACCAACTAATGGCCCCCAGACACACACAAAGAATACCTCTAACATAATGCTATTACTTTCCCCATCAAACACAACGGGAAGAGTGGTTATGTTTAGCTGATAGTGTTAGATGGTCTGTCATGTAGAGTTTTCGTTACTTCTGAATATCAAGTTGGTGGATTATGAAGTTATTTATAATATATAGATTTTCAAACTGCTATTACAGGAGTGTCTTTTCATTTTCATGGAAGTGTCTCATGAACTTCAAATAATGCCACTTGCAGCAACATGAATGGACCTAGAGAGTGTCATACTGAGTGAAGTAATTCAGAGAAGGAGAAATATTGTATGACATCCCTTATATGAGAAATCTAAAAAGAAATGATACAAATGAACTTACGAAACAGACACTCAGGGACTTAGAAAATGAACTTGCAGTTGCTGAGGGAAGAGATAGTTAGGGAGTTGGGAAAGTCATGTACACACTACTATGTTCAAAATGGATACCCAACAAGGAACTGTATACAGCACATGGAACTCTGCTCAATCCAGCCTGGATGGGAAAGGGTTTTGGGGGAGAATGGATACAGGTATATGTATGCTGAGTCCCTTCACTGTTCACCTGAAACTACCACAACATTGATAATTGGCTATATCCCAGAATAAAATAAAAAGTTTGATGTTTGGAAAAAAAAAAGAAATTTCAAGAGGATTGACATATACACACTACCATATATCAAATAGATGACTAATGAGAACCTGCTGTACAGCACAGGGAACTCTACTCAATACTCCGTAACGACCTATATGGGAATAGAATCTGAAAAAGAGTGGATATATGTGTATGTATAACAGATTCACTCTGTTGTACAGCAAAAAAATAATGCAATACTGTAAGTCAACTATAATAAAAGTTAATTTTAAAAAAAGAAGCTTCGAGAATCTTGGCTACCTGAAGGGAATACTATAGTACGTACACTGACGCACACTTGTTGAATTCCAGCTGCAGCACTTGTCAGAGAACTACTCTACTCCTCCCGTTTATCTCATTGTTACTTTCAGTTGTGAGGTGAAAATTTTCTCTTTAAATCGATTCCTCTAATTAAATATTCAAGTAGCTAATTTAGTCGCTTATTTAATCTCAGGTTAAATCAGAAAAAAAGATTTCCGTATGTAAAAAACTCCTTTAAGCTGCCTTCTGTGACTTCGGTGCTTTTCTCAATGCATAAATCATTATCGCCTGACTCAGTTTTCTAGGTCATGGAATCATTAAGCTCAGAATCTGCCTTTCCTAGATGCAACTAATTCAGTGCTATAATCTTTACTTGTTTGAATTTTACAATGTGTAACTTTGCACGTATTTCCAAAGTATTTTTATGTGAATTGATGATTGGAGCTTAACACCTTAGTAGGCAAAAGTGAGGAAGGAGCATTGAGTAGGGAAAGGCTTCCGACCTGGATGATGATCTGACACTCATGAAAGCAAAGTGGGGAGGAAACAGACTTGGACAAGGAGAGCCTAGCAGAGTTTGCAGATCTAGCGAGGTCTCAGTCAACCCAGTGGGAAGCTCCAGAGCAAAACTCGCCTGATAGAAAAGTTCTGCACTGAGTAGAAGTAACGAGGTTCGGTAGCCCTGCCGTGCTCAGTCACTGTGTTGGGGGGTGGGTGCTGCACTGGGAAGACGATGACCTCAGCTTGCATGTTGCTGTGGTAGGTTCCAAAGGTGCCGTGGCTGGAAGCTGTCAGCTGACTGCATTCTTCCAGCTGAAGGGAGATCCAAGCGAGGGAAGGCCTCTTTGTGCAGGTGCACCAGCTGTGCCTCTTTTGCTAGTGTTGCCCTCTTTAAACAGTTCAGTTCTGCAGTTCAAATCATGGCTTGTAGCACAGTCTGCAACTCTCCTCCTTTTCACCAATCCCTCATCTCTCAATTAGGCACTGTTGGCAGATTAATCTTCTTAAGAGGCCATTTTTATCCTATCAGTCTTTTGCTCAAAAATATTCCCTGTCTCTCTATTATTAACAAAATTAAGCCCAGACTCTTGCGTGGTACTCAAGGCCTACACAAGATCAGCCCCAATCTACCATTCTGCTTTTATCTTTGTGTCCTTTCTAGTCAATCCATGTAGGGCCTACTAGTGATTTCCCCAGAATCTCATTCATATTTACATATTTCTTGTTGCTCACATAATACCTTCTATTCCTGTTTGACACACCAGTCCACTTTCTATCTGCCTATCAGAACCCAGCTCATCTTTCAAGGCCCAGTTTATACTCCCTCTTCTATAGAAAGCAATGTCTGACCCTTCCTTGAAAACAGTTCAGTATGTATCCCACTTATTCATATTCTTCCCTATTTTATTGCTTATGTTTTAATGTTCGTATGTCTCTTTTCTACCTATTCTGTCATGTCCTATGGGATAAAAGGAGCATAATGTTGTTTTCTCCTCTGCAAGTGCTCCATGATTGAATGAAGAGAGCCGTGAATGAGGGTGTGTAGATGGTAAGAAGCCACCACAGAAATGGGAGTAATAGAAGAGAGTCAGAACTTCAGAATGATGTAGAAAAATGCACTGGCAAGTGAAATCCTACTCTGTGTGACTGTTTTGTGGGGATGGGTGACACTCTTTC
Source organism: Bos indicus (assembly GCF_029378745.1). NCBI lineage: Eukaryota > Metazoa > Chordata > Mammalia > Artiodactyla > Bovidae > Bos > Bos indicus. The sequence continues at coordinate 36,390,990 of NC_091770.1, forward strand.
TTAGGTACCGACCAGGGCAGGATTCTTTACCCAATTTACAGAGCTCTCTAGGCTATTATGGGTGGGCTTTAGGGTAGCTTCCTGATCTACAACTCTGTGAAATTTAGAAAAATTTGTATACATGTGTATGTAACGTTTCTGGCAAGAGGATCCATAGCTTTTATATGATATGGTTTTCAAAGGGGTCTGTGATCATAAAAATATTTAAAACCACTTGACCAGGGTTTGTGGCCATAGTAGGAGAGAGGTCATGCAGGTTGAATGTGATTTGGCAAGTAGGAGATCACTGGTAATCTTAAAAAAATTTTTTCTACAGAATGAAAGAAGCAGAAGCCCAATTCCCAGAAATTAAGGAGTGAATGGGTGGTGAGGAAGTGGAGGTAGCATATATACCTCCAGAAATATATCCATGAATAAGAAGGGAGATTTATGACAATCTGAGGAACAGGTGGATCAGGGAAGGTGTTTCTGAGAGGGGATAGGAGGTACATGAGCATATCTAAAGAAGAAGACATGTAAAGGGAATAAATATTAAAGGGAGTAGGTGGAGAAGTGTCTTGGTAGTCGGAGTTTATGCTGTGGCAGCAATCCCAAAAGAATAGTGGCTTAAAACGTAAAAGTTTATTTCTTGCTAATGCAGACTCTGCTGTAGACTGCTGTCCTCTATGCCAAAATGCACTGACCCATGTTGCTCGAGTCTTTGGAAAACAGGCTTATGGCTGGAGAAGAGAACGGTCCCTCATACTGAGGGATGTGACAGCCGCTACTGTGAAGTGACACCTGTTACTTCTACTCATGTTTCACTAGCCAGAACTAGTCTCATGGTCACATTTAATTGGAGGGAGGGGCAGGGAATATGGAAGAAATAGGAAAATAAATTTGGTAAGCATATAATTATGTAGCTACGTGAAGGGATCCAGAAAAAAGCAAAAGAAATTCTGGGAAGTTGGAAATGGCATAGTTTTTTAATATCCCCATATCTTCTTACTGGGCTTCCCTTGTCACTCAGCTGGCAAAGAACCCACCTGCAATGTGGGAGACCTGGGTTCGATCCCTGGGTTGGGAAGATCCCCTGGAGAAGGGAAAGGCTACCCACTCCAGCATTCTGACCTGGAGAATTCCATGGACTGTATAGTCCATCCAGTCGCAGAGTCACACGACTGAGCAACTTTCACTCTCATTTCATCTTCCTACAAAAATACGACAAGTTGGGTTCAAAACCTGAAGCCCACAAGCATGAATAACAAGTTTATGTAGCCAGTTATGAGCTCCTGTATATACACTGGTGGGGATACATCATAGTAGCAAAAGGTTCACATGTGGGAAGATGCAGAGGGAGCCAAAACACAATGCCAAATTACCAGGAGATGGCACCGCATTCCAGTACTCTTGCCTGGCAAATCCCGTGGACGGAGGAACCTGGTAGGCTGCAGTCCATGGGGTCGCTAAGAGTCGGACACGACTGAGCGACTTCACTTTCACTTTTCACTTTCATGCATTGGAGAAGGAAATGGCAACCCACTCCAGTGTTCTTGCCTGGAGAATCCCAGGGACGGGGAAGCCGGGTGGGCTGCCATCTATGGGGTCGCACAGAGTCAGAGACGACTGAAGCGACACAGCAGCAGCAGCAGCAGCTCCTGCAAAAATAAGTCCCACTTGGCATATAAAGATTAGAGAGTTCATCAGAGGGTAGCACTCAAACTTGGTGAGAAACTTTGTGGGCTCCATTTCTCAGGTGAGCATGAGGGAACTATGGGAAGGTCAGATGGTGCTAGAATGATCTGGGGTTTATACACTCCTGAAACCAACCTGAGCTTCCTTCCAGAGAGAATCTACTACGACAGGACTTAAAACAGGCCACATTTTATAACTACCACAAATGGTATTAATTACAGAAACTCCAAGTCTGAAAATTCATCCCTTCATTTATTTCCATGCCAATTATATTTAGTAATATTGCCCAATGTTACATAAAAGAGGGCTTACAATGAGATTTTTGTTGTTGTTGTCTGGTCACTAAGTCCTGTCCAACTCTTTTGAGATGCTATGGACTGTAACCCACCAGGCTCCTCTGTCCATGGGATTTCCCAGGCAAGAGTACTGGAGTGGCTTGCCATTTCCTTCTCCAAGGGATATTCTTGACTCAGGGATTGAACCTGAGTCTCCTGCTTTGGAAGGAAAGATTTTTACCGCTGAGCCACCAAGGAAGCCCTACAATGAGATACACGGCACCATTAAGATACTTCAGTAATAAAATGCAGTCAACATAGTGATCCTCCCAATTTGACCATGAATTCTCTCCCAATATCAAATGCCTAGGAAATATTAAAGCCTGAAGATTAAAACCCCTTACAAATTATAGCCTAAAGAAATTAACACCTAAAGTCAAATTATCTTGTCCTTGAGATTTAAACTTCAAAGAAATTAAGGTCCAGAATTCATTCTTTTCACTTCATATTTTAGTCAGTCTTATTTAGAAGAGTGCTTAAGACTCAGATAGGGTCAGAAGTTTTTGTAAGCAGTTGTAGCTTGTACAGAAATTCATTAGTTTAACATTGTCTCCCATTGAGTTTCTAGAGAGTCAAAAAAATCAGTAAGACACAAAATTATTACAGCACTGGCCCAGCATCCATTAAAATTAGAAAGAGCTATTCCTCAGTCTCTGGTGTAGTTATTCCAGGCAAATTTGTCTTCTTAAAGCCCACTAATTGTGCTTAGTTGGTCAGTTGTGTCTGACTCTTTGTGACCCCACGGACATAGCCTGCTAGGCTCCTCTGTCCATGGTTATTCTCCAGGCAAGAATACTGGAGTGGGTTGCCATGCCCTCCTCTAGGGGATTTTCCCAACCCAGGGATCAAACCCAGGTCTCCTGAATTGCAGGCAGATTCTTTACCATCTGAGCCACCAGGGAAGCCCAGGGTTTCAGAGGAGTCAGGGATGAAAAGAAGAGAAATTTTCAGTTTTAGCTTTACCAAGATGGTTGATCTGATAGAAGTTTCTGGAATCCATGTCCTATGAACATAATTTGGAGATGTCAAATTTGGCACTTTCAATTTTCCATTTCTAGTGGGGTAATTTGCTATCCATATTAACTCTTCCTTCAGAGAGTAGCATTTGAGGTACATACTGTTATCTTCTTGTGAAGCTTAAAATTTTGTGGAGCTTGAAGATTGGATTAGTCCTGATAGGCTGGATTATGTTGCAATGGCAAGCTTAAAATTTTAATGGCTTGAAACAACAATAGTCTATTTTTTAGTCATACTACATATCTATCATGAATTGGCAGGGAGTTCTGTTCAATCTGTATCCACTTAAGGAACTAGGATGATACAACCACTGCAGATTTTTCCATGATCACCACAATAGGGACAAGTAAATGTGACAAATTGTTGACCTGGCTCTTAAAATCCCTGCCAAGAAGTACTGCACATCTCTCTGACTCATTCTTGGATTTTCCAGGCAAGAATACTGGAGTGGGTTGCCATTTCCTTCTCCAGGGGATCTTCCCAATTCAGGGATTGAACCCTGGGTGTCCTGCATTGGCAGGCAGATTCTTTACCCCTGACCACCTGGGAAGCCCTTCATTCACATACCGTTGGCTAAAGCATGTTATGTGGCCTTCTACCTTCAAAGGGAACAGGAAGGATAATTTTGCCTTTGAACTGCAAGTTCTTGCCCTTTCATTGCCACATTTAGAGGACCTCTTTACTAATACTGCTTGTGTAATACCTTGTGAGCTGAAAAGTTAATTCCTTGGCCATCAGTTGCTGTGACTGCTTCCAGCTATAGAATAGCTTACACCAATGTTTCCCAAACTTGTCTGATCAAAATAATCACCCGGGTGCTTACAATTTTTAAATAACTGGGTACAGTTATTAAAAATACTGATTCCTATGTCCTATTCCTAAAGAAATGATTCAGTAGATTTGGAATGAAGCCCACGAATTAAAAAAAAAAAAATACCCTGTTAGGCAAAGAAATCTGACATGAGTGGTTTTATTTAAAAACATTTTAAAATTATTATCTTTAATTATTTATTCATTCATTTGTTTCTCTGTTTTATTTTTGGCTGTGCTGGATCTTTGTTGCTGTGCGTGGGCTTTCTCTAGCTGCAGTGAGTGGGGCTTCTCTTTGTTGTGGTGCATGGGCTTCACTGCGGTGGCTGCTCATTGCCGAGCACAGGTTCTAGGCATCCGGCTTCAGTGGTTGTGGCACACTGGCTTAGTTGCTCTGCAGCACGTGGGACTCTTCCCAGACCAGAGATTGAACCCTTGTCCCCTGCATTTGCAGGCAGATTCTTATCCACTGTACCACAAGGAAAGTCCCATAAGTGTTTTTAATAGACTTTATTTTGGGAGTAGTTTTAAGTTCACAGAAAAATTGAGTGGGAAGTACAGAGAGTTCCCATATGCCCCCTAACCCCGAACATGTACAACTTGCCCCTCTATCAACATCCCACACCAGAGTGGTACATCCGCTATAATGAATGAACTCACCTTGACACATCATCACCCAAATTCCAGAGTTTACCTTAGGGTTCTCTCTTGGTGGTGTACATTCTAAAGGTCTGTCCACCATTTGTATCATAGAATTGTTTCCTTGCTCTAAAACTCCTCTGTGCTCTGCCTATTCAGCCCTTTCTTCTCCCTAACTCCCAGCAACCACTGATCTTATTGCCTCCATAGTTTTGCCTCTTCCAGAAAGTTATACATGGAGTCATACAACATGTAGCCCTTTCAATGGACTTCTTTCACTAGTACTGTGCATTTAAGATATCTGTATGTCTTTTCCTGACTTAATAACTTATTTACTTTCAGTTCTGAATAATATCCTATTGACTGGACCATAGTTTGTTTATTCATTCACCTACTGAAGGATATCTCGGTTGCTTTCAAGTTTTGGTAATTATGAATAAAGCTGCTCTAAATATCTGTGTGCAGGTTTTTGTGTGAACATAAAGCTTTCAACTCCTTTGAACTTCTGGTTTGAATATTAGCTTTCAATATTCTGTTTCATTGATCTACTTTTAGAATTGTTTTGCCAGTACCACAGTGTCTTTTTTCCTTTAATTTTATTGAAATATAATTGAGATATTACCACACCGTCTTGATTATTCTAACTTGAGAGTAAGTCTTGAAATCAGGCTGTATCAGCCCTCTGACTTTTTTCTTCTCCTTCAATGTTGAATTAGCTATTCTGTGTCTTTTGCCTCCCTGTGAACTCCAGAATCAGCTTGTCAGTATACACAAAGTAACTTGCTGGGGTTTTTATTGGGATTGTGTTGAATATATATATCAAGTTGAGAAGAACTGACATTTTGACAATATTGAGTCTCCTTACCTATGATCATGGTATATCTCACTTATTTAATTCTTTGTTTTATTTCATCAGAATTCTGTAGTTTTACTTAAACAGGTCTTGTGCATATTTTGTTAGGTTTATACATAAGTATTTTATTTTATTTAGTGGATACTAATATAGATAATATTGTATTTTTAATTTCGAATTTTACTTTGCTGCTAAATGGGGAAGCAACTGTCTATTATAAATTAACCTCGTATCCTACAACCTTTTTGTAATCACTTATTAGTTCCAGAACTTATTTTATTGATTATTCTGGATTTTCTACATAGACAATCATGTCATCTGTGAACAAAAAGTATTTTACTTCTTCCTTCTCAACATATATACCTTTTATTTCCTTTTCTTATTGCATTAGATAGGACTTCCAGTATGATGTTGAAAGGAGTTGTAAGAGAGCAGATCCTTGACTTGTTTCTGATCTTAGTGAGCAAGCTTCTAGTTTCTCACTTTTAATTTTTTTAATTAAAAATTTTTATTTATAAATTTATAAATATATTTATAAAAATAAATATTTTTTAATTTAAAATTTTTAATTAAAAATTTAAATTGGAGTGTAATTGATTTACAATGTTGTGTTGGTTTCAGGTGTACAGCAAAGTGGATCGGTTATACATGTGCATATAGCCTCTCTTTTTTAGATCCTTTTCCCTTATAGGTCATTACACAGTACTGAGTAGAGTTCCCTATGCTATACAGCAGATTGTTATTAGTTATCTATTTCATGCATAGCAGTGTTATATGCCAGTCCCAATCTCCCAATTTATCCCTCACCTTTTACCTCCTGGTAGCCATAAATGTGTTTTATCTGTGACTCTGCTTCTGTCTTGTGAATAAGTTCACTCGTATCCCCTCTTGTTTTAGATTTCGCATATAAGCAATATCATGTATTTGTCTTTCTGTGTCTGACTTATTTCACTCAATATGAGAATCTCTAGGTCCATCCAATGTTGCCGCAAATGGCATTATTTTGTTCTTTTTTATTCCTGAGTAATATTCCACTGTATATATGTACCACATCTGCGTTATCCATTCCTCTATTGATAGACATCTAGGTTACTTCCAGATCCTGGTTATTGTGAACAGTGCTGCAATGGACATTGGGGTGCATGTATCTTTCTGAATTATGATTTTCTCCATGTATATGTCCAAGAGTGGGATTGCTGGGTCATATGGTATTTCTGGTTTTAGTTTTTTAAGGAACCTCCATACTGTTCTCCAGAGTGACTATACAAATTTACATTCCCACTAACAGTGTAGGAGTGTTCCCTTTTCACCACACTCTCTTCAGCATTTATTGTTTGTAGATTTTTTTGATGATGGCCATTAGTGATGTTGAACGTCTTTTTATGTGCTTTTTGGCCATCTGTATGTCTTTTTTTGGAGAAATGTCTATTTAGAGCTTATCCCCATTTTTTTTTTTTTTTTGATTGGGCTATTTGTTTGTTTTTCTTTTTTTAACTGAGCTGCATGAGGTGGTTTCTCACTCTTAAGAATGATGTTACCTGTAGGTTTTTTGTAGATGTTCTTTATTAAGTTGAGGAAGTTTACCTCTATTCTTAGTTCACTGAGAGTCACATAGGCTTTTGTCTCATTCTTGTAGTTCTTTCAGCTGCATAATCAGCAATAGCAGATTCCAAAATTGCTATTCATGTTTCTAAAGCCTAGGACTCTAGGCTGCAGTGAGTGTCAACACCTTTGCCAGGTTCTCTGTGGGACACTCTGTTTTTTCTGTTTTTGAATTTCATAAACCACAAGGCACAGAAATTCCTGCATGCCCATCTATGCCAGCACTTCTTACTGTATTTTCTACTCCTGAATCTGTGGACAAGCCAAGTTCATAAACTTTAGTCCCTTCAATTTTGTCCTTTGCCCTGAACGCCAGCAACAACTGGAAGAACTTGTTTTGTTTCCTGAGGGGCATCCAGAACTTGGCTTCTGGTTTAAAAAACAGCTAAGGCCTAAAAGGATCTAATTCTGCCACCATCTAGCATTTGCAAGTTCACAGTGTTTACCTATGTGGCTTCACCTTTCAGAGAATGCAGAGACCACTTGCAGGTCATGTGCCCAAGACAAGGGTCTTACAGTTCCTGAGACTTTGCTGAGCCTGCCTTTATAAAAATAACCACTCACGTATGGACCAATCCACCGTAAACGACAGTCCCTTCCTATGGTTAGAGTACTGCGTACTCTGAGACAGTTTCTTTTCCAGACTACAGCAGTTAAAAGCTCATACAACTGCCAAGGTCAAAACATTTCTGACCACACCCTAAAGTTTACTCATACTGATAAATTTATGTAGCTCCTCTCCATTCCCAGTTTGAGTCTTGATTTTTCAGTATCCTTTAACATCTGTCTGATTGGAGGTCTTCAAAATTTAGGGTTGTACTCCCTTTTAAACTGCAGATTTCCCCAGGCCCTGCATGGGTAGAGCTGGTCTCCTGAGCATCTTATATTCAGGGAGAGAGCAATTGATTCAGGCTATGTGGGCTGACTGGCTATCAGGTGATCTAAAAGTTGGTTAGAGAATGCTGGTTTATTTTCCACAAATTTGCCAATCAAGTAAGCCATTCCTCTTTCCATGAGATAGATTGGATTTAGAGGCAAAAAAGCCAAGAGGTAAACTAATTGGATTCTCTCTGCATGGGAAGAAACAAGAGTGTAGGAGAAATGTTTTCTGCTAAAAGGTGGTCTCTCTCAGTGCATTAGAAGACATAAAAGTATTTATGTCTTAAAAATATTTCAGGCAGGGGAAGACAGGGGAACTTGAGGAAAGTACAGAATGGTTTAGAATAATGATTGTAGAGTGTAGAATAAGAACTCAAGGAGAAATTAATTATTTTAAAAATTCCTGAATATCCCTGATGGTCCAACAAGATCCAGGAAGTTTGAATCAGGGAACTGGGATGAAGAAAGGTGAATAATGGAAAGGACTAATCTGTTTTTTTTCTTTTGGCCATAGGGCATGCGGAATCTTAGTTCCCCCACCAGGGATCAAAACCCTGCCCCCTGCAATGGAAGCACAGAGTTTTATTTTATTTTATTTTTTTTCTTTCAGCCAGCATTTTATTGAATATTCTTAATGGAATATTTACATTGGCATTTACACATTATTTTATCATATGGATCAGTTCAGTTCAATTCAGTCGTTCAGTCGTGTCCGACTCTTTGTGACCCCGTGGACTGCAGCACACCAGGCCTCCCTGTCCATCACCAACTCCCGGAGTTTCCTCAAACTCATGTCTGTTGAGTCGGTAATGCCATCCAATCATCTTATCCTCTGTTGTCCCCTTCTCCTGCCTTCAATCTTTCCCAGCATCAGGGTCTTTTCCAATGAGTCAGTTCTTCACATCAGGTGGACAAAGTATTGGAGTTTCAGCTTCAGCATCAGTCCTTCCAATGAATATTCAGGACTGATTTCCTTTGGATGGACTGATTGGATCTCCTTGCAGTCCAAGGGATTATCAAGAGTCTTCTCCAACACCACAGTTCAAAAGCATCAATTCTTCTGCCCTCAGCTTTCTTTATTGTCCAACTCTGACATCCATACATGACTACTGGAAGAACAATAGCTTAGACTAGATGGACCTTTGTTAGAAAAGTAATGTCTCCACTTTTTAATATGTTGTCTAAGTTGGTCATAAATTTTCTTCCAAGTTGCAAGCATCTTTTAATTTCATGGCTGCAGTAACCATCTGCAGTGATTTTGGAGCCCCCCAAAATAAGTCCGTCCTATTTCCCTATCTGTTTACCATGAAGTGATGTGACCAGATGCCATCATCTTAGTTTTCCGAATGTGAGCTTTAAGCCAACTTTTTCACTCTCCTCTTTCGCTTTCATCAAGGGGCTTTTTAGTTCTTCTTCTCTTTCTGCCATAAGGGTGGTGTCATCTGCATATCTGAGGTTATTGAGATTTCTCCTGGCAGTCTTGATTCCATCTTGTGCTTCATCTAGTCCAGCATTTCTCATGATGTACTCTGCATATAAGTTAAATAAGCATGGTGACGATATGCAGCCTTTCCCAATTTGGAACCAGTCTGTTGTTCCATGTCCAGTTCTAACTGTTGCTTCTTGACCTGCACACACATTTCTCAGGAGGCAGGTCAGGTGGTCTGGTATTCCCATTTCTTGAAGAATTTTCCACAGTTTGTTGTGATCCACACAGTCAAAGGCTTTGGCGTAGTCAATAAAGCAGAAGTAGATGTTTTTCTGGAACTCTCTTGCTTTTTTTTTTTTTTTTTTAGTGATTGATTTCTTTTTTTTTTTTTTTTTAATTTTTTTTTTCTCTAATTTTATTTTATTTTTAAACTTTACATAATTGTATTAGTTTTGCCAAATATCAAAATGAATCCGCCACAGGTATACATGGAAGCACAGAGTTTTAATCACTTACTGGCCCACCAGGGAAGTCCCTAGAAGGAAGTCATACTAACCAGACTGAGAGATAACCAGGATGACTGTAATGACTAGGCTCTAGTCAAGCCAAATGAAATGCTGATACTACACGTATTTAATATGAGCCAGGTTTATGTGGATTATCTCATCTAACCTTCAAAGGAATCCTGAGAGAAATTTAGGGCATAGACAGATTAAGTAAGTCATCCCTGGTCATTCAGCTAGTGAAAGGCAGAGTTGGATTTAAACTTAGGCAGTTTGACGATAAAATCTGTAGTCTTGAAAATAAATAGAAGTAGTAAACAAGCTAATTAATTAAATCTGTAGTCATAACCCCAATAGTACGGGTTGATGGTTGATGGAATATATGTTACATATATATAACCTGAGAACAAAAACCAGGTTCAATAGAATGGAGAAGTAACAAGCAAGAGGTGATAGCTGGGGATGAACATTTCAGTTTAACATCTTGGAGGTTGAGCAGTTTCCGTATCCAAGGAAGCTAAGTGACAAGAAATCAGTAAGGCTGAGGGACTTTCCTGGTGGTCCAGTGGCTAAGATGCCTCACTCTCAATGCAGGGGGCCTGAGTTCCATCCCTGGTCAGGGAACTAGATCCCACATGCTGCAACTAAGTCCTGGCACAGCCAAATAAATAAATAAAAAGTCAGTAAGGCTGAGAAAGTGTGAGGTCAGGTTGTCAAAAAAATCAGAGAGAGCACAAAAAAGTCATAGAGAGCAAAAGTCATGTTAACTTTGTCAGGGATGATATCATTGTAATGAGAAAAAGGGAAGTTCCTGAAGCTATCAAGGAACAAAAGGGCCAGCCCCAAGGCTGGTAGACAAATCTGATAGGGAAGAGGGTATGTAAACATTGCAAAACAAAGTATGTCTTGTTCATTTGCTCCCCTGCCTCTCAATTTGCAGAGCAGGCGACCCCCTTAATTTTACTTTGGAAAAAAGTGAAGAATGAACAAAGGCTAAGAGATGTGTTGCATTGCTATTAATTATGGCTAGTTGATAACAATGTGAAATATAAAGTCTCAATAATTTGTTAAATCTTTGTAGTTTGGCTTGTCTCATTTTAACATTGAGAATCAAGCTATTGTATACCTAAGTAATCATTTACTATGAGAATATACAGAGAAATATCTAGAATAGAAATATAAGACTTTTATTCCCAGGTAAAAGTATAATACTTTTATTCACAGAAGCTGCTTTCTTATTTTTCATTAAAATTTCTGGATTTATCTGATATACATGCCATTTAAATATAATTTTTATTTCCTTGGATATTCTTGAATAAAATATTCTCGTGCTGTTACATGGCAGAAATTATATTCATTGCCACTGTTTTGATGACATTTTTTCAAAAATCTCTTGCTCCTTGGTGGCTCAGATGGTAAAGAATCTGCCTACAATTCAGGAGACCTGGGTTCGATCCCTGGGTTGGGAAGATCCCCTGGAGAAGGGCATGGCAACCCACTCCAGTATTCTTGCCTGGAGAATCCGTATGGACAGAGGAGCCTGTCAGGCTACAGTCCATGGGGTTGCAAAGAATCGGACACAACTGAGCAACTAAGCACTGCACCCCCATTCTCAGATTTGTATTAACTTATCCTTCATGAATTCATAGCATTTTTTTGTAATCTCTCTCTGGAATGCTCTCTCTCTCATAGTGATGATAATTATAATAGGAAGATCTCTACTATGCAGTTCTTAATCTCTTTTAAAGTCACAAGCATTTAATGCTGTAGTTTGCTTTTTTGTGTCCCTCTTTATTTCAGCTGATTGTCCTTTCCTCACTGGAGAATGGACTGTGTCATTTAGCAATGAGCTAGCTTATGAGCTTTTATACTTTTGGTTCTAGATCTTTATTGGAAACATCAGATGATGACCTGACATGTGACATCTAGGTGTATTTTCAACTATTTTCTATGTGTTTCAGCTATTTTCTGATGTGTTAAAACAATTCTGATCTGTTTTTTCCTTCTAGGGCATTTTCTCTTTGAGTAAAATCCTTTGTCATTTTTATAAACACTTTCAGAGAATTTGATTTGAGTTTTAAATGGTTTCAAGGCTGTTCTGGTTTTTAGAATATCTACACCTGAAAGTTTTTGAACTTGAAAAGTACCTAAAGGTTTTACTGATTTAAAACACTCCTGAAATAAATAGTTCAGTTCCCCGTAATAGGTTAGTTTGTTGAATTTATTTTGCAGTTGCCTTTCTGTTTTTCCTATGCCAAATGAAAGCTTAGCACTGTCTCTCTTCAGAGAAGGCAATGGCAACCCACTCCAGTACTCTTGCCTGGAAAATCCCATGGATGGAGGAGCCTGGTAGGCTGCAGTCCATGGGGTTGCTAAGAGTCGGGCACGACTGAGCGACTTCGCTTTCACTTTTCACTTTCATGCATTGGAGAAGGAAGTGGCTACCCACTCCAGTATTCTTGCCTGGAGAATCCCAGGACAGGGAGCCTGGTGGGCTGCCGTCTCTGGGGTCGCACAGAGTCGGACACTACTGAAGCGACTTAGCAGTAGCATCATGTCCATTGAGTCCATGATGCCATCTCTTGCCTGATAACAGTCATTTGTTTCTGCATTCTTTTGTTCTCTTCAGTCAATTCACTCAGTAGTGTCCGACTCTTTGCAACCCCAGGAACTCAGCACATCTAGCTTCCCTGTCTATCACCAACTCCCGGAGCTTGCTCAAACTCATGTCCATCAAGTTGACCTGTTCAAAGGCAAACATCATGGCTAGGCTTAGATCACAAATTAGCTTAGGTCAAAAAATGGTTTCTCTTATGTCAAGAAAGCCATGCCTGGTTCTCTTTCTCCAGGGACCCTCTGCCCTATCTACTTACCCTTATTTCCTTGGCTGCCAACCTGACCCACAGTCATTGCCTTCATCGTCTCTGGCCTGGGCTCTTTCTTTGCTCAAAATGTCACCTTTAGGAAGCCTTCTCTGAGCCCTTACTATTTTTTTCTGACCTCTTATTTTATCTCTCTTTTTTTTGGTGGACGGGGGGCAATGCGAGGCTTGAGGATTGTAATACCCTGACCAAGGAGTGAACCCAGGCACCCAGCAGTAGACGTGTGGAGTCCTACCTACTGGACCACCATGGGCTTTCATGACCTCATTTTATTTTATTTTATTAATGATTTTAATTAATTTATTTACTCATTTTTGGTTGTGCTGGATCCTCCTTGCTGTGCGGGTTTTTCTCTAGTTGCAGGGTGAGGGCTTCTCGTTGTGGTAGCTTCTCTTGCAAAAGCATGGGCTGTAGGGTGTGAGGGCTTCTGTAGCTGTGGCTCCCAGGCTCTAGAGTACAGACTCAATATTTGTGGCACACGGGCTTAGTTGGCCCACAATATACGGGATCTTCTCGGACCAGGGATTGAACCCATGTGTTCTGCATTGGCAGGCCGTTTCTTATCCATTGTGCCACCAGGGAAGCCCCCTGACCCTCTGTTTTAAATTACACTCTTAAAGCAATCTGTTCTTTTTCCCTGCCATTGTTTTATTCATATAGTATTTACTGTCCTCTGATATATTTTAATGGGTATATTATTTATTACCTGTACTGCCACATGCTCAAATATAAGTTTCATTTGGAGTTTGAGTTTATTGATTGAATAGTGTCAGACACAGAGAAGTCTCTATGAGAGAGAAAAAAAAAAAGAATGAGTAAATTTAGCAGTTAGCGTGAGAAGTGAGTATAGTATAACCAAATCTATGGTTTTTCCAGTAGTCATGTACAGATATGAGTTGGACCGTAAAGAAAGCTGAGCACTGAAGAATTGATGCTTTCAAACTGTGGTGCTGGAGAAGACTCTTGAGAATGCCTTGGACAGCAAGGAGATCAAACCATTCAATCCTAAAGGTAATCAACCCTGACTATTCGTTGGAAGGGCTAATGCTGAAGCTGAAGTTCCAGTACTTTGGCCACCTGACACGAAGAGCTGACTCACTGGAAAAGACCCTGATGCTGGGAAAGAGAGAAGGCAAAAGGAGAAGGGGGTGACAAAGGATGAGGTGGTTAGATAGCATCACTGACTCAAAGGACATGAATTTGAGCAGACTCCAAGAGATAGTGAAGGAAAGGAGAACCTGGTGTGCTGCAGTCCATGGGGTGGAAAAGAGTTGGACACAACTTAGCGACTGAACAACAACAATGAGAAGTGACAATTGTTTACTAAACAAAGTAATCCCTGGGACATTGGATAAGAATCTGTGATTGTGCTTACAGGGGAAACTTTAAGAAGCTTAGTGGAATGCAGACAGGTGGGAAACACCTGAGAACTCAAACCTTTGTGTGGCTGGCTTCCTTCCTTCCCTTTTGGGTTCCTTTGGTGAAGATAAGGGTGGGGCTGGGGTCATGTTCATCTTTACTTAGTTTAGCTAAGGTAGATTGAAGCTGTAGGTATTTCATTTTACCTGATGATCTCAAACTGTGTGATACTATTCAGCTAGCTTCTCCATTCTCCAGTCTGTCATAAACTGTGTGTGGCTTTTACAGAAGTGAGAATTCTTATATCTCTCCCTCATCAGGACAGTTTCCTCCTGCAGGATCCCACTTTGCTCAAGCCGTACTCCCTGCTCCATATTAGTGTGAATGTAGTTTACTCCTGGGATGGCATCTCTCTACTTCTGTCTTTCCTTCCCTTCCACTGCTCTGCCATCTCTAAATGATACAGCCACAGTCTTTCACTTCAGACTTTTCAAAGTGTGACCAGCTTTCCTATGTACCCCCAAATTCTAGGAGATACAAGTTAAGCTCTTCAAATGATTCTCTTAAAAACTTCTTTATTTGAGGGGTAGGAACTCCCCTCTCCCGTCTCCTGTATTGGATGGTAGGGGCAGGAATGTACAGAAATGCTGGGGACCTACCTCACCACTTGCTTCTTCAGCCTCAGTGAATTTCTCACCAACTCACGTAGTCTGGTTCAGTTCAGTTTAGTCGCTCAGTCATGTCCGACTCTTTGCGACCCCCTGAACCGCAGCACGCCAGGCCTCCCTGTCCGTCACCAACTGCTGGAGTCTACCCAAACTCATGTCCATTGAGTCGGTGATGCCATCCAACCGTCTCATCCTCTGTCGTCCCCTTCTCCTTCTGCCCTCAATCTTTCTCAGCATCAGGGTCTTTTCAAATGAGTAGTCTGGAGGTGGATCATAACTTAACGCTGATAAAACTTGTGTCTCAATGTTTTAACATGTTCAGAAAAGCACCTGCCTTTAGAGCATGGAAAGTATTTGACATCTTGTGCAAACAGCAGAGGCCTCAACTGAGCCTGAGACTCTCTCCCACCACTCATTTTAGATTCGTTGGTCAATTTGCCTTCCATCCCCAACACACCCTCTTCATTTCATTCACAGTCCCTGAAATATATGAAAGACTCTCTTCTCTGTCCAAGTAACAGATGACTGAACTAGAGATGGACTCCTAACCCTGGGAGGAATCCAAAGATGGTCCATTCTGGTTCTCTCCTGACAATATGAACTGAGATTTAAGAACCTGTAGTACGATGGTAGTAGATGATTGAACTCAGAGTTATTTAGCATCAGGACTGAGAGTCCTAATGGATGAACTGGTGAGTAAACAGAAGAAGGAAGCAGAAGCAAACAGGAAGGCATACAGCCAGAGACATGGGGAGAGCAGTGACTGTTGCTTTTCCATTTCCTGGAGACATTCTACCATGCTGTCTGCATTTGTTTCTGTAAGATTCTTTTATGTTCTTTCTTTTTTATAGTCTCTCTTTTTATATCAGCTGGTTGAGTGAGAAATGACTGCTCCTTGCAAAGAAATGGAACAGACTAGAATAATAAATTTGTAAAGGATTATTTTTTTCTGTATGACATTTTCTTTAGTATGCCTCAGTGGATATTTTGAATTTAAAACATATCATAATCCCACACTACTCAAAGTACTGTCTGAGGACCAGCAGTTTAGGCATCACTAGGAGTGTTAGAAACGCAGAATCTCGGCCTCCCCAGATCTACTGAATCATAGGATCCCAGGTGATTTCATACGCATTTGACAGCTTGTGAAGCCTAACTGTAATTTACTCTACACGTTTGGTCAAATCAGGTCAGTTCAGTTGCTCAGTCGTGTACTACTCTTTGCGACCCCATGGACTGCAGCATGCCAGGCTTCCCTGTCTATCACTAACTCCCGGAGCTTACTCAAACTCATGTCCATCAAGTTGGTGATGCCAGCCAGCCATCTCATCCTCTATTGTCCCCTTCTCCTCCTGCCTTCAATTTTTCCCAGCATCAGGGACTTTTCCAGTGAGTCAGTTCTTCGCATCAGGTGGCCAGAGTATTGGAGTTTCAGCTTTAGCATCAGTCCTTCCAATGACTGGTCAAATCAGTCTTCCTGAAATACTGCTTTCATCATATCCCTAGAATTTTAAATGTTCCTCGTTGCTCTCAGAAAAGTCAAATGCCCCAGTCTGACACTCACAGTTAAACAAACGTCATCTGTGTCTCTAATCTTTCTTATATGGATGTCCACTCCAGCTAAATCAGTCTAGTTGGTTATTCTCCAAATATGCCAAGTGTGATATTCAGGGACTTTGCTCATGACATTTGCCTGTCTGGAATTTTCCTTCCCATCTCCCTGCATCCCTCCTTGAAAGACCGGTTCAGTTTCTGCATCTCACTTCAGCTCACACTGTTGTTTCATCCTCTGATCATCTGTAACTCTACAGTAGCTATTCTAGGGTAGTTTTTTGTTTGTTGTATTTTTGTATTTTTTATACTTACAGGCTCTCCTCCCTCATCAGTGCTTACCACAATGTGGTGTATAAGCATATACCAGTGTCTCTATTCATTGGTTACATCTTTATTTTTTTAATGGCTTTTAATTGGGAAGAGACTTGTTACTGTATACAGTTCTAATTTTTCTAATTTCTTTAACCAAGCAGGGGTTAGGTCCAAACAGAAAGAAACTGAAAGCAGAGTGCTCACTCCCTTTTGTATTTGGATGTAAATTTTCATCACACTCTGAGAGTGCACTTATTTTTGTGACATTTTTATTCCCCATCATTATACAAAGATGGGACCTATATAAGCACATGTTGTATAAGGGAAAGTTTTAATGGATCTCTTTTTAAAATATATCTGAAATATTATTGCAGTTGATGTGGTATGTACACATAATTTAGGAGTCAATTGCTCTGTAATTCTTCTTATGAAAAACAGTATCCCTCTCTACCTCCATCTTGCAGTATCCTTGAGCATTAGCAGAGTAAGGAAGTGTAGATGCCTCAGTGCTACTATGTTAAGTCTACGTTCGACTTAGGCAGGTGGTCATGAGTGGAAGGAGAAGCAGATATGAGTGAGTATAGGCTTCCATTTGTAAGCCATTTTCACTCTCCTCTCCTTTAGATCTGAGCTGGTAGAACATGAAAAAGCTGAAGAGACTCAAGATGTGCCTGTGCTGGGACCTGATAACTGAGAGTGTGGTCCACAAAACTGCATGTGCATCAGTACCATCTGGAGAGCTGTTACTGGGCCCCACTCCAGTGATTCTGACTTAAGAAGTTTTGAGGTAAGGCCCCCACATTTGTGTTTCTTTCCTCCTTTTCTTTTTAAGAAACAAGAGCCACGTTTTTTGTCTGTTCATTTCTTGCATCTGAAGTACTCCTTGATGGCATCATGTGCCTGAGACTCTTTGCCATAGTCCTTACCTACCACATAGATGCAACCAACCACTTTACTGGGTTTTCCCTCTCAGTCAGTTTTAAGAGAATCTACCCATTCCTCTGGGGCTTCCCTGGTGGCTAAGTGGTAAAGCATCCACCTGCCAATGCAGGAGACATGAGTTTGATCCCTGGGTTGGGAAGATCCCTTGGAGAAGGAAATGGCAACCCATTCCAGTATTCATGCCTGAAAAATCCCATGGACAGAGAAGCCTGGTAGGCTCCAGTCCATGGAGTCACAAAAGAGTCAGACACAACTTAATGACTAAACAACAACAACAACAACAACCCATTCCCGTAGTTTCTTGTTGTCATCAGGCTTAATTGCATTGATTTGGTGTATAGCACAGAGGCCTCCACCAGTTCGTGTGCATGGGGAGAGAAGCCCCAGGCTGGTGGGGAGGGAGTAGGAGCCTCTCTCAAACGTGTAAAAGGAATCAATTGGTGTGCTTCCTTTCTCACCTGCACTATCAGACTTCTCACAGGATTTAAATAAGTGCCTTGGAATGCTGAGCAATTTCCAGGAATCTATGTGCAAATGCTCATATCCCTACAATTCTAAAGAAAGCCAAGCTGCCGTTCTTTTTCTAAGGGGTAATATTCTGTTATCAATGTGGAAAAAGTTTCCATGTGGAAAAAAGTCAACTGATTTCTTATTGGCAGTCTCAGCTATTTACTATTTCATTAACATATAATGTTAATTTTATCTGTAATTTAATTACAAGTTGATTCAGTTCAGTTCAGTCGCTCAGTCATGTCCAACTATTTGTGACCCCATGGACTGCAGCACGTGAGGCCTCCCTTATCCATCACCAACTCCCAGAGTTTACTCAGACTCATGTCCATTGAGTCGGTGATGCCATCCAGCCATCTCATCCTCTGTCATCCCCTTCTCCTCCTGCCTTCAATCTTTCCCAGCATCAGGGTCTTTTCCAATGAGTCAGTTCTTTACATCAGGTGGCCAAAGTATTGGAGCTTCAGCTTCAACATCCGTCCTTCCAATGAATATTCAGGACTAATTTCCTGTAGGATGGACTTGTTGGATCTCCTTGCAGTCCAAGGGACTCTCAAGAGTCTTCTCCAGCACCACAGTACAAAAGCATCAATACTTCGGTGCTCAGCTTTCTTTATAACTGACTCTCACATCTATTCATTACTATTGGAAAATCCATAGTTCTGACTAAATCGACCTTTGTTGGCGAAGTAATGTCTCTGCTTTTGAATATGCTGTCTAGGTTGGTCATAACTTTTCTTCCAAGGAGCAAGCGTCCTTTAATGTCATGGCTACAGTCATCATCTGCAGTGATTTTGGAGCCCCAAAAATAGTCTGTCACTGTTTCCACTGTTTCCCCATCTATTTGACATGAAGTGATAGGACCAGATGCCATGATCTTCGTTTTCTGAATGTTGAGTTTTAAGCCAACTTTTTCACTCTCCTCTTTCGCTTTCATCAAGAGGCTCTTTAGTTCATCTTTGCTTTCTGCCATAAGGCTGGTGTCATCTGCATATCTGAGGTTATCGATATTTCTCCTGGCAGTCTTGATTCCAGCTTGTGCTTCATCCAGCCCAGCATTTCACATGATGTACTCTGCATTAAAGTTAAATAAGCGGGGTGATTATATACAGCTTTGACGTATTCCTTTTCCTATTTGGAACCAGTCTGTTGTTCCATGTCCAGTTCTAACTGTTGCTTCCTGACCTGCATACAGGTTTCTCAAGAAGAAAGTCAGATGGCCTGGTATTCCCATCTCTTAAAGAATTTTCCACAATTTATTGTGATCCACACAGTCAAAGGCTTTGGCATAGTCAATAAAGCAGAAGTAGATGTTTTTCTGGAACTCTCTTGCTTTTTCGATGATCCAGCAGATGTTGGCAA
This sequence comes from Bos indicus, assembly GCF_029378745.1. Lineage (NCBI taxonomy): Eukaryota > Metazoa > Chordata > Mammalia > Artiodactyla > Bovidae > Bos > Bos indicus. Next base: position 36,410,320 of record NC_091770.1, read on the forward strand.
TTTGGTCTCTGGTTCCTCTGCCTTTTCTAAAACCAGCTTGAACATCTGGAATTTCATGGTTCACATACTGTTGAAGCCTGGCTTGGAGAATTTTGACCATTACTTTGCTAGCATGTGAAATGAGTGAAATGTGTGGTAGTTTGAGCATTCTTTGGCATTGCCTTTCTTTGGGATTGGAATGAAAACTGACCTTTTCCAGTCCTGTGGCCACTGCTGAGTTTTCCAAATTTGCTGGCATATTGCATGCAGCACTTTCACAGCATCATCATTCAGGATTTGAAAGAGCTCAACTGGAATTTCATCATCTCCACTAGCATTGTTCGTAGTGATGCTTCCTAAGGCCCACTTGATTTTGCAGTCCAGGATGTCTGGCTCTAGGTTGTTGATCAAACCATCATGATTATCTGGGTCATGAAGTTCTTTTTTGTATAGCTCTTCTGTGTATTCTTGCCACCTCTTCTTAATATCTTCTGCTTCTGTTAAGTCTATACCATTTCTGTCCTTTACTGTGCCCATCTTTGCATGAAATGTTCCCTTGGTAACTCTTAATTTTCTTGAAGAGATCTCTAGACTTCCCCATTCTATTGTTTTCCTCTATTTCTTTGCACTGATCACTGGGGAAGGCTTTCTTATCTCTCCTTACTATTCTTTGGAACTCTGCATTCAAATGGGTTTATCTTTCCTTTTCTCCTTTGCCTTTCAACACAGAATTGTAAAGCAATCATCCTCCAATTAAAAATAAATGAAATTTTTACAAAAACCTAAATTTATCAATGAAAAGAGGATCTCAACACAGACTCACGTGGGTCTATGCATTCACTACAAGAGAGCGGAAACTCAGGTCAGCACTGTTCCTTGATAAACAGCGTCAAGGACGCCATCTGTCTGTGGGAAAGTGACCGCCCCAGGTCACACGATGTCCAGGAGTAAACCCAGAATTTGAGACTCACAAATAAAGACTACAGGGGACGGACGTCCCTGGGGTCCACTGGTTGAGAATCCACCTGCCAGCGCAGCAGGCAGTGGTTTGATCCCTGGTTGGGGAACTAAAATCTCACACATGCTGCAGCTACGACCCAAGGCAGTCAAAAAAGAAAAACACTATTTGTAAGGCCACCTCAGACAACCATTTTGCCTTTTTGCATTTCTTTTCCTTGAGGATGGTCTTGATCTCTGCCTCCTGTTCAGTGTCATGAACCTCCATCCATAGTTCTTCAGGCACTCTGTCTGTCAGATCTGATCCCTTGAATTTATTTCTCACTTCCACTATATAATCGTAAGGGATTTGATTTTGGTCACACCTGAATGGTCTAGTGGTTTTCCCTGCTTTCTTCAATTTAAGTCTGAATTTGGCAATAAGGAGTTCATGGTCTGTGCCACAGTCAGCTCTTTGCATCCAAAGATGCAAAGATCTTTGCAGCCAAAGATGCATATGTGCAGCCAAAGATAGTGAAGCTCTATACAGTCAGCAAAAACAAGACTGGGAGCTGACTGTGGCACAAGTTGATTCAGTTCTGTTCAGTCACTCAGTCGTGTCCGACTCTTTGTGACCCCATGAATTGCAGCACATCAGGCCTCCCTGTCCATCACCAACTCCCGGAGTTCACTGAGACTCACGTCCATTGAGTCAATGATGCCATCCAGCCATCTCATCCTCTGTCGTCCCCTTCTCCTCCTGCCCCTAATCCCTCCCAGCATCAGAGTCTTTTCCAATGAGTCAACTCTTCGTATGGGGTGGCCACAGTACTGGACTTTCAGCTTTAGCATCATTCCTTCCAAAGAAATCCCAGGGCTGATCTCCTTCAGAATGGACTGGTTGGATCTCCTTGCAGTCCAAGGGACTCTCAAGAGTCTTCTCCAACCCCACAGTTCAAAAGCATGAATTCTTCAGCACTGAGCCTTCTTCACAGTCCAACTCTCACATCCATACATGACTACTGGAAAAGCCGTAGCCTTTACTAGACGAACCTTTCTTGGCAAAGTAATGTCTCTGCTTTTGAATATGTTATCTAGATTGGTCATAACTTTCCTTCCAAGGAGTAAGCGTCTTTTAATTTCATGGCTGCAGTCACCATCTTCAGTGATTTTGGAGCCCAGAAAAATAAAGTCTGACACTGTTTCCACTGGGAAATATTAAAAAACAACAACAACAAAAACAACAAAGAAACAAAGGACCTCCACCAACTTGACATAGAGGCTCATCACAGTTGGATGGAAGCATGCAAAGATGGACTTGGCACTTGTCTAAGGGTTTGGCAGCTTTGTGAGTTCCACGTGCCAGGCCATCATGGATGACGATGGTCTTCAGCACCTCTTGTAAAGCAGGATTAATGTCTATTACACCTCCAGCAACAATGCCTTCTTCAGCCATGGCGGTAGGTTATGGGTACTTTCTTGGCCATGGCAGTAGATTATGGGTACTGCTCATCTGGAATGCACATGAGCCTCTGCCTCCACAGTAGTGGCCGGGAGACAGCAAGAATTTTCATTTTTAACAGATTTTAGATGATTCCTAGTTGATGCTGCTGGTTCAGGGACTGCATTTGAGAATCACTAATATAGGCGGAGAAAAATATAAAAAGGGAAAAAAACTGAATAAGTATGATTTGTTCATCTAGGTCCTTCTTGAAGGTCTGAAAATTGTAACATTAACTCAAATAACAGGTTTTAAATGAACAAAAAGCACAGTTGTTTATTAAATAGAAGTGTTTATCCTTTTTGCTCTTTATAGCAAGTGTTTGCAAACATCAATGTCTATCTGAGAAAGACTTTTAGTTTTATTTATTAAAATTTGTGAATGCGAAGGAAATATGTTTATTTTCAAACAACAGTGAAATTAGTAAACAATGATAGAAGTAGTCTGTAGATTGCTTTCATCTTGTGTTCTCATAGATGTTTTGGATAAGCTGATTTTTTTTGCCAATTGAGTATTGGTCACCTATTTTCTTTTTAATTTTATTTATTTATTCATTTATTTTTGGCTGCACTGGGTCTTCATTGCTGCGTGAAGGCTTTCTCTAGCTGTGGTGAGCAGGGGTACTCTCTAGCGTGGTGCTCAGGCTTCTCGTTGTGGTGGTTTCTCTAGCTGGCAGAGCACAGGTTCGGGGGCGTGCAGGCTTCAGTATGAGTGTGGGTTCAGTAGTTGTGGCACACGGGCCCAGTTGCCCTGTGGCATGTGGAATCCTCCCAGACGAGGGGTCAAACCCGTGTCCTCTGCGCTTACGGGTGGACTCCCAACTGCTGGACCAGCAGGGAAGTCCAGTCACATTATTGTTTTGCCATTGAATACTTTTGTGTCTGCTGTGTTTTATCTTTATTTTTTTTTTTCCGTGATTTTTACCAAGATATACTGATACTAAGTGAGTTGACCTCAGATGACTTTCCGAAGAATGAAATCTATAACAGCAGTGGGATGATGTATTGGGTTTTTATTTTTAATGATCATCTTAAAAGTCAAAATACAGCTCCTGCTGATTGAATGATAAAACTCTAATTGTATTGTGATTGCTTCCCCTCTGGGAGAGGAAATATCAGTGCAATACTTTCCACAAATGCTGTTTGAAACTATGCTTTTATTTTTTTTCCTTCCAGTTTTACAGCGATATCATTGACATATAGCACAGTATAAGTTTAAGGTATACAGAGTAATGATTTGATTTACATACATCATGAAGTTATTATCACAATAAGTTTAGTGAACATCCATTATCTCATATAGGTACAAAATTAAAGAAATACAAAAAAAATTTTTGTGATGAGAACTCTTAGAATTTACTCTTTTAACAATTTTTCTATATAACATACAACAGTGTTAATTGTATTTATTATGTTGTACGTACAACCCTTGCACTTAATTGTCTTATAACTGAAAATTTGTAACTTTTGCTTACTTCCTACTTTCATCCAGTTCCCCCTCCCCCACCCTCCACCTCTGCTATTCAGAAATCTGATCTCTTTTGTTATGTTTGTTAGCTTTTGAAATATAATCTACCTACAAAAGAATGTTACTTCCTGTTATGCAACAGAATGGTTAGGTATTTCTACATTTCAAACTCGTCACCACAATAAATCTAATTAGAATATGTTACCATACAAAGATATTCTATAGTTATTGCCTATATTACCCAGTACATTTGCCTATATTACAGTACATTTCATACCCATGACTCATTTATTTTGCAACTGAAAGTTTGTACCTGAAATCTCCCTCAACTATTTCTTTCCTCCTCCTCCCCTCTGGCAAATACCTGATTGTTCTTTGTATCTGTAATTCTGTTTTATTATATTTGTTCATTTATCTGTTGTTTTTTTTTGAGATTCCGCATATAAGTGAAATCATATGATATATGTCTTTCTCTGTCTGACTTATTTCACTTAGCGTAATAGTCTCTAGCTGCACCCGTGATGTCAAAAATGATCAGATTTCATTCTTTTTTGTGGCTGAGTAATAGTCCATTGTATATACACACACAAGCTTTGTGCATTCACCTATTGATGGGCACTTAGGTTGCTTCCATGCTTTGGCTATTGTAAATAATGCTGCAGTGAACATAAGGGTTCATGTATCTTTCCTATATTGCTGGATCATATGATAGTTCTGTTTTTAATTTTTTGAGAAATCTCCATACTGTTTTCCATAATGATTGTACCAATTTACCTTCCCACAAAGTTTATAAGGATTCCCTTTTCTCCATTCCCTTTTCTCCAAAATTGTCACCAACATTTATTATTTGTGGTCTTTTTGATGATAGCTATTCTGACAGGTGTGAGATGATAACTCATTGTGGTTTTAATTTTCATTTGTCGAATGATTAACAGTGTTGAGCATCTTTTCATATACCTATTGGCCATTTTCATGTCTTCATTAGAAAAATGTCTATTCAGATTTTTTGCCCACTTTTTTTTTTTTTTTTTTTGCCCACTTTTAAACCAGTTTTGGGTTTTTTTGTTTGTTTGTTTTGTTTTTTTTGTTTTTGTTTTTTTTGATGTTGGGTTGTATGAGATATATATATATATATATATATATATATATATATATGTATTAGATATTAATTCTTTGTTGGTCATATCATTTACAAATATTTTCTCCCATTCAGTAGATGGTCTTTTTCTTTTGTTTATGGTTTTCTTTGCTGTGCCAAAGGTTTTAAGTTTAATTAGAACCTATTTGTTTATTTTTGCTTTTGTTTCCTTTGCCTTAGGAAACAGAAACAAAAAAAAAATTATGATTTACACCAAAGAGGGTTCTGTCTGTGTTTTCTTATAGGAATTTTTTGGTCTCAGGTCTTACATTTAAGTCTTTAATCTATTTTGAATTTACTTTTGTGCATGATATAATAGAGTACTCCAGATTGATTCTTTTCCATGTAGCTTTCCAGTTTTCCCCAGAAGAAGCTGTCCTTTTCTCACTGTATATTCTTGCCCCCTTTGTCATAGATTAATTGACCATAAGTGTGTTGGTTTATTTTTGGGTTCTCTATTCTGTTCCATTAATGTATGTGTCTGTTTTTGTGCCAATACCACACTGTTCTGGTGATTGTAGCTTTGTAATGTACTTTGAGCTCAGGGAACATGATTCCTCCAGCTTTGTTTTTCTTTCTCAAGATTATTTTGGCTATTCGGGATCTTTTGTGATTCCATACAAGTTATAGAATTATTTGCTCTAGTTCTGTGAAAAATGCTATTGGCATTTTGGTAGGGGTTGCACTGAATTTGTAGATTGCCTTAGGTAGTATGGTTATTTTACCAATATTAATTCTTACAACCCATTAACATAGAATATCTTCCCATTTGTTTGTGTCATCTTCAATGTCTTTCATCAGTGTCTTATAATTTTTTGAATACAGGTCTTTTATATCATTTGTTAGATTTATTCCTGTACATTTTGTTCTTGTTGATGTTATGGTAAATGAAAATATTGCTTTTAAACAAGGTCTTAAAATACCTTGTGTGCATGTGTGTGCTAGAGTACTGAGAGTACTGGAGAGTATAGTGGAGTGGGTTGCCAGGTCCTCCTCCAGGGGATCTTCCTGACCCAGGGATCAAACTCACGGCTCTTATGGCTCCTGTATTGACAGGAAGGCTCTTTACCACTAGTGCCACCAGAGAAGCCCCTTAAAATACCTTACTATTGATTATAAACCAGTGGGTGGAAAAAACTTTTTTTTAAGCCAAAAACAATACGTCCTAGTAGTTGCCATCATGATAGAAAGCAACATAGTTATTTCAGTTATTCTGTTATTACCTAAAACCAGAATCAACAAACTAGAGGACCAAATCTGTTTCACCAACTATTTTTGTAAATAAAATGTTATTGCAGTACAGGTAAGCTCATTCATTATAGAAGTGTCTTTGGCTCCTTTTACACTATAGCTGCAGAGTTGATTAGTTGTGACAGAACCCATGGGTTTCCCAGGAGAATATGGCAACCCACTCCAGTATTCTTGCCCAGAGAATCCCCATGGACAGAGAAGCCTGGCAGGCTACAGTCCATAGGGTTGCAGAGTTGGACACAACTGAAGTGACTTAGCATGCACACATGACAGAACCCATATGACCTATGAAGCCTAAAATGTTTATTATCTGAACCTTTACAGAAAAAGTTTACCAACTCCTGGCCTCCCATGTAATATTTATGATGGCAATTTTTAATTTGTTAAGGTAGAGTTGATCTTTTGAAAATGCCAAAAATTCATTTGAAAAAAAGAAAGGTTAATAATTTGAGTGATCACATGTTCTGATGCCATTTTGTCCAAAATAAAATGTGAGTGTATTTAAACTATTTTTTAATGATTTCATTAGGACAACCTACTGAATGGGAGAAAATATTTGTAAATGATATGACCAACAAAGAATATCTAATACATATATATGTGTGTGTGTGTACATATACACACACACATATATATATATATATCTCATACAATTCAACATCAAAAAAAAAAAAAAACCTGGTTTAATGGCCATAGAATTCATAAGGATTTCATTTATAAGTAGGCTCTGAAGAACCAAAGTGGGATTCCCAGAATGTCTGAGCATTATTGAAATAAACATATAGAGAATTATTCTTTTAAATTAAAAATTAGCTTTCCTTTATTGCCTATTCTGCCTTCTTTTTAAAAAAAAAAATCAATCCTGGATAAAAATGTCTACCTGATTCCAAAATAACTGAACAAATAACTTGCACATTATCTATGGTACAAAAGATGTTGTATGATAGAACTTTTTATTTTACAGCTGAGGTGTACTGGTATAAACATATAACTCTGAATTTAATTGACCATCTGAGAAACTTTAATCAACAGTTCACAGTTTAATAAACAGTTCACAGACTGTTTTGTGAAGAGAGTCACATTATAAGTGCTCAGACTACATAAATACGTTGGCTAGCCTTTGGCCAATGAGCAAAGTGAAAAATAAAAATTGACCCCTAGAGAAATTTATGTCATCTTACTAGTGCTATTACTAAGCTTGCTTTTCCCCACAACTTTCTATTCTGAAAAATTTCAAATCTATGGAAAAGTTGCAAGAATAACAAGACTCCTATACTCTTTTTCTTGATCATCAGTTGTTAATATTTTGTCAAATTTGCTTCTCTCTCTCCTTTCCTTCCTTCCTCTCTCCCTTCTTTCCTTCCTTTTTTTTTTTTGCTGAATCATTTGAAAATAAGATGTAGATATAACATTTTACCCTTAAATACTTTAGCATGCATAACCTGAGACTATAACCTTATGGTTATTTCAAAAAGTTTCCATGAATTTCCAAGTGATTGTGTTTTTTATTGTGTTGTTATTTTTGTGGATGATGATACCATTTTACATTTTATGTATGTATGTGTGAACATATATTTTATTATTCTTGAGTAAATAACTTGGAGTGGAATTGCTGGAGCTCGTGAAAAATGTTTGTTTAACTTCATAAAAAAACCTCCATACTTTTAAAGAGTAATTGTCACTTTAGCATTTCCATAACCATAATCAATGGTTCAATTGCTCTGTATCCTCATGAATACTTGATTTTGCGAGTCTTTTGCATTGTAACCATTCTAATGTGTCTCTTGTGGTATTACATTATGACAGTTTGCATTTGCCTTATGACTAAGCATGTTGAATTTTTTTCATATTGCATTTATAGATAATTTTGAGGGGGTACAGTGTCTAAATATTTTGCCCATTAAAAAAATAAACTTTTAATTTTAGAGCGATTTTAGATTTACCAAAAAATTGCAAGATTGTATAGAGAGTTCCCATATCCTCTGTACCCAATTTCCTCTGTTATTAACATCTTATATTAGCATGCTAATATTTGTTACAATTAATGAATCAGTATTTCTACATTATTATTAATTAATGTACATGCTTTATTCATATTCCCTTAAGTGTTGCCTAATGTCTTCTTTCTGTTTCGGAATCCCATCTAGGATATCAGATTACATGTAGCCATCCTGTCCTTTAGGCTGTTCTAGACTATGACAGTTCCTGACTTTTTTTGTTTTTGATGACCTTAATAATTCTGAAGAGTACTCATTAAGTATTTTTAGAATGTGGAATGTCCCTCCATTGGGATTTGTTAGTTATTTTTCTTTTGATTATGCTGGTATTATGGTTTGGGGGAGGAAACTATAGAGTTTAAAGTGCCATTTTTATCACGTCATAACAAAGATACATACTATCACATGACTAATCCCTGTTGATGTTGACCTTAATAACCTGGTGGAGGTAATGTTTGTCAGGTTTGTTATACTTTTTTCTCAAAATGTATTTTGTATTTTTTCCTTTTTATGCATTTCCAAAACAATGTGTTTCTAAAAAATAATAGCTGATCGTAATACTCCCAATATAAGATAGTTTTGCTAAGTTAGTCTTCGATGCTCTCCAACTTCCTTTTCCTCTAACAAGTATAACAAGCTGTAACAGTGGCCACAACATAGTCTATGTCCTCAAGAAACTCATTTTTCAGGGAGTGGCTAGAGAAGTAAAGAGATCATTGCAACAGTGGGACTGACATGTGCTATAATAGAGGAAAGTTCAGGATGCCATGTGTCACTGATGTAACAAGAGAAGGCTTTATGGAGGAAATTGCTTCTAAGCAGAAACCTGAGTGAGGAGGAATTAGCCAGATAAAGCTGGAGAGAGGATGATGGAGAGTTCCAGGTAAAGAAGGTGGTTTCTACAGAACAATAAGTGACAAAGACCATCGTGTGTATCGGTCATTTAGGTAGTTTATGAGGACTTAAGGCCAAGACAGACTGACTAGTGATAGTGTTGGTTGGAGCTTGAGGAGTCCAGAACACAAATACTTAACAAATCACATCAAAGGGTTTAGACCAGCAGTTATCTCTCAGGGTGGGTAGTGGGAGGAGGTAGTACTGTCTCCACTGTCCTGCAACTTACAGAATTCACTTTCTAAATGTAATCATGGCCAAACATTTAAAAATTGGACTAATGTTACATGAGTTTCCTTTCTGGATAGTAAGGGAAGGAGGTAGTAAATTTGATGAAAATTATTTGTTATATAAAATTTTTCCTAACAGGGTTGAGAACCACTAGTATAGACTATGTCAAAGGCAATGAAGAATCCCTGAAAGGGTTTAAAAGGGGAATAACATGATCAGATGTACATTTGGGGAAGATGATTCTGGCTATAATGTGGAGAATAGATTGGAAGGAGCCATCCTGGCAGAATATGGACCAGTTGGATGGCAATTTTGGTAATCCAGGTAGTAGATGATGGTGTCGTAAAATAAGGTATTGGTCATGGAGATAGAACATAATGGTATCTTCCCCTGGATTCTCTAAACAGCTTTACTTATGCTATTATGTTCGTTTTCAGGACCAAAATAGCGTTTGAAATTTGAGGTATTTTTAAAAATAATGAAGAAATATTTTGCAGCAGGGCATTTACCCAGGTTTCTTGAATTATATCAGTAGTGCAATAATTTAGAGTCGGACTCTGGTTAAGAAGTCTGAGTCCTCGCTTTGACACTGAATAGCCCTAGCTTTGGGAAAATTTGGTTAATTTTTCTAGGCCTCAGTTACTTCATTAGCAAAACGGGGATATTAATTGCATCTGCCATGTTGTAATTCCATGAGCATCAGTATTCACTTCACCTACTTATTAGACCAGCCTTGACTCTAGCTAAAAGGAGTTTCAGAGGCACATCACATAATTATCTTTCAAGTAGTGGTTTTGGACTTATCTCAACTATCTACATGCTCACATTTTGTTTCATATTGGGACAAATTTCAGACAATTCTAGGATTGGAATTTCTGAGTATGATTAGCAGCCATGGAAGAGAGTGAAACTTACCAGGCTTTAACTCAATGCTTTTATAATTTGTTATCGTCCTTTAGGGGCATGGAGAAGTATCTTCCAAGGACTTGTGAATGAGGAAATAAAATGGTCCTCTGAGAATAAATTGTAGGATCATGGCAGAAAAATATATAATTACCTGAAAGGGACAGACTTGGGCCAGCTAAAATGTTAGTAACCTAATTGAAGATATTTTAATATGTCCTAAAGATATCAGTCTAAAAAGGATTGATTGGCGTTCAGTTCCTAGATTTAAAAAAACACACACATAGGCGAAACTGGCAGTATCCATCCAACTCAGATTAGGAAAGGAAATCTTAGCTTGCATGTTTCTGATTCTGATTAGAGGTGAATGCAAGGGTTACAGGGCTTCTCAGGTGGCACTGGTGGTAAAGAACCCACCTGCTGATGCAGAGACACAAGAGACGCGGGTTCAATCCCTGGGTCAGGAAACCTGGAGGAGGTCATGGCAACCCATTCCAGTATTCTTGCCTGGAGAATCCCGTGAACAGAGGAGCCTGGTGGGCTACAGTCCATAGGGTCGAAAAGAATTGAACGTGAATGAAGTGATGTTTCATAAGGCTTTGTAAGTTGTCATTATTAGGTTTTGTAAGTTGTCCTTATTTCTTTTCTTCCTTTTCCTTGGAAATAGGAGGCTTTATTTTTCAATGAGCACTAAGTTACCCAGAATAAGGATGGTACTTCCAGCTTCCTTTGAAACTACGTGTGGCTCTATGACCAATTGTTTGTCTATGAGATGCATGCTGACATGGTGTGTGCAACTTTCAGAAGTTTCCATAAGAAAAGGGAATGCTTTCCTTTACCCTTACTTTTTCTTTCTTCCTGCTGTTAGAATATGTATGTGATGGCTGGAGATTAAGCAGCTATCTTGAGCTCTCATGAAGTTGAAACCATGTGTTGAGTATGGAGAGTAACAAGATAGTGGAAGCCTGGGTACTTGGTAATGGTGGATCTGCTTTATCAGTCTTGGACTGTTTAATCAGGACTTCATTTTTGTGAGAGGTCATAACTTGTTCAAGTCTACTTTGTTCAAGCTACTTATATGTGGGGATTTCTACCTCTCACAGCTGAATGTAATCTTAATTACTGCCTCAGAGTCAGTATTAGTTTCCTTTTGCTGAATGAATTACTATAACCTAGTAGATTAATATTAAAATTCAACTTTCAAAAAAAGCTAAGATCATGGCATCTGGTCCCATCACTTCATGGCTGGGAAAACAGGTGGGGAAACAATGGAAACAGTGACAGACTTTATTTTCTTGGGCTCCAGAATCACTGCAGATGGTGACTGTAGCCATGAAGTTAAAAGACGCTTGCTCCTTGGCAGAAAAGCTATGACAAACCTAGATAGCATTATCACAAAGCAGAGACATTACTTTACTGACAAAGTCTGTCTAGTCAAAGCTATAGTTTTTCCAGTAGTCATGTATGGATATGAGAGTTGGACCGTAAAGAAGACCGAACGTTGAAGAATTGATGCTTTTGAACTGTGGTGTTGGAGAGACTCTTGAGAGTCCCTTGGACTGCAAGATCCAACCAGAAAATCCTACAGGAGATCAGTCCTGAATATTCATTGGAAGGACAGATGCTGAAGCTGAAGCTGAAGCTCCAATACTTTAGCCACCTGATGTAAAGAACTGACTCACTGGAAAAGACCCTGATGCTGGGAAATAGTGAAGGCAGGAGGAGAAGGGGACAACAGAGGATGAGATGATTGGATGGTATCACCAACACTATGGACATGAGTTGAGCAAGCTCCGGGAGTTGGTGATGGACAGGGAAGCCTGGTGTGCTGCAGTCCACGGGATTGCAAAGAGTTGGACACGACTGAGCGCCTGAACTGAAGTGAATAGCTTACTATAATGCACATGTGTTCTATTATAGTTCTGGAGATCAGGGATCTTAAATGCATCTCATTAAGCTAAGATCAAAGTGTCAGCAGTGCTGCATTCCTTCTTGGAGGCTTTAAGGGGAAATCCACTTCCTTGCCTTTGTAAGCTTCTTGAGGCTGCCTGTGTTCTTCAGCTTATAGCCCCCTGCTGGCATCACTCCAACCTCTTGTTTCCATCATTACAGCCCTTTCTACTGCCTTTGACCTTCTTTTTTCTCTCTCATAAGGAAGCTTGTAATTATACTGAGCCTACCTCAGTAATCGGGCTTCCCTGATAGCTCAGTTTATTAAGAATTTGCCTGCAGTGTAGAAGACCCCAGTTTGATTTCTGGGTCGGGAAGATTCCCTGGAGAAGGAATAGGCTACCCACTCCAGTATTTTGGGGCTTCCCTGATGGCTCAGCTGGTAAAGAATCTGCCTGCAATGTGGGAGACCTGGATTTGATTCCCAATTTGGGAAGATCCCCTGGAGAAGGTAAAGGCTACCCACTCCAGTCTTCTGGCCTGGAGATTTCCACGGACTGTTTAGTCCATGGGGTAGCAGAGTCGGACTGGACTGAGCGATCACACTTCACCAACTCAGTCATCAAGGGATGATCTTCCCATCTCAAGATCCTTCATGTAATCACACCTGCAAAGTCCTTTTGCTGTGTAAGGTAACATATTCACAGGTTCTGAGTGTTAAGATGTAGACATCTTTGGGGGGCCTTTATTCTGTCTGCCACAGTCTTTCAGTCTAGTTCCGTATGTTCATCTTGGAGAAGGAAATGGCAACCACTCCAGTATTCTTGTCTGGGAAATCCCATGGGCAGAGGAACCTGGCAGGCTACAGTCCATGGGGTCACAAGAGTCGGGCATGACCGAATGACTGAACACACACACACACTCACACACATGTTCATCTCTCTATTCTTATTACTGAGTAATATTCTGACTATGGTTTGATTTCCCAGGTAGGCTATCTCTAGGGAGAAAATATACAGATCAACAGACACTGAAGTTTCTGTCCCTATGCAGAGATTTCCCATGGCAAATTAGTAAAGTACTTTCTTAGTATGAATTCTCTTTGCCTTGACTTCAAGGAATCAATGAGAACATGCTGGTCCATGTGAGAGGTTAATTTCTCACTGCAAATGAATAAACTGGCATTTGAATATCTACTTCTGTCTCTGCATGAGTCAGCCTCTTGGGGCTCATACCTAGGGCATTGCAAGGAGTGAGTTTCTGGGCCAGATCCTGAGAAGTGGCTGGATCTAATTGTGGTGTTTCAATCAATCCTGCCCAACTCCTGTTGCCTTCCTGGATGACCCCTTGACCATTTCCCTTTAAGTTCCTTCTCCACTGATTTCTAGATCATTAACTTGAAAGGAGTTAGTCAAAGGTGTGTGAAGTAATGTTGTCCTTAAATCATGTTTTGTAATGTAGGAAAAAAATTAGAAAATATTTTAATGGACATTAGGGTTGTTTTTTTTTTAATACTATTAGCTAATATCTGGGTTTGGGTGGACTCCGGGAGGCGGTGACGGACAGGGAGGCCCGGCATGCTGAGTTTCATGGGGTTGCAAAGAGTCAGACATGGCTGAGCAGCTGAGCTGAACTGAACTGAACTAATATCTCTGACAATGTGACAATAAATAAAACATACTTTTAGTTAGGTAGTAAATGAATAAAGCAATGGAAAAATCGAAATTCATTAAACAAATGAATTCTAATGTAACATTTTAAAGAAAAATGGTTATCAGTGATCATATCAGCAGATAAGATATGGTAAATACCAATTGATGAAAGATTCTTTCAACATATGGTAAATATCAATCAACAAAAGATTCTTTTGAGAATATTAAGGTGACTTAGAACTAGCAAATTCTTTTCACTCGATGCATTGAATTGATTGGGGTAAGCATTGCCTGAGAGTGTAACAATCTCTAAAATTTTCTCTCCCACACAGTGAAATGACTATAATTTAATATTCAGTGTTACCAACACTTTCCCTTACATAATAAAAAAATTAAAGGATAAATTAGGAAAAACAAGTTGGATTTATTGAGACAACTCCAGATAACCACTTCCTGGAAGGTGGGAGGACAGATTTATTCTTATCTCTGAGCCTCCTGATTTAAACATTTGTTCTGTGTCCTTGGCCTGGAATGCCCTTCTTGTTGGTCTAGGAAGCACTTCTTCATTCTCTAAGATTCACATTAAATATGACTGTCTCTGTGAAGTCTTCCTTGAGTCTAAGGGGAAGTTAACCCTTACTATCTTCTGTACTACCACTGTGTACTCTGTACTTTTGATAGATATGTTTTCCTTTCTACTATCTGAAAGTCTTGAGAGAAAGAATATATATATATATATATAAATATACATATATATATGTATGTATGTATGTATACAGTTATTTATTTATTTTACTTAATATAGCACTTACTATAATACTATATTAGGCATTCTTCCAAGCACTGCATAAATATACAGTCATTTAATCCCCATTAGTTATAAGGAATTGGCTCAGTGGTTATGGAGGCTGAGAAGAAGGCCCATAGAGGGACTGAGAAGTCCAGGATCTGTAGTCAGCAAAGCTGAAGAGCTAGCAGAGCCAGTAGTGTGGTTCCAGTCTAAGTCTTAAAGCCAGCATAATGTTTGACCAAATGTCTGGGCACCCTGTCAATCAAATTGACAGCTAAAATGAGCCATCACAGATGTGTAATAGAGAAGGACTCACTGAGGAAGAAATATCTGAGAGAAGGAGGTGAGTGAGTGAGTCATGTCTGGGGGAAGAACATCCCAGGAACAGTAAGCACAAAGGTCTTGGGGTGCCTAGAAGGTTTAAGGAACAGCAAAGGGTAGGGAGACTCCTACTAGAAAGGAAGAGGTGAAGGATGAGGAAATAGGGGACAAAGTTGGAAAAGAAATGAGCCAAGGGCAGAATGTGAAGAGCTTTGAAGGAATTTGAGGAGTTGAGCTTTTACTAAAAATGGCATTGGAAAGTTTCTGAACGGAAGGGTGACCTTCTCTGGTTTATGTTTTATCAGCATCACTCTGACTTGTGTGTTGAGAAGTCTGAATGGAGTCAAAATGGAAGGTAGAAGACTAGTTGTCTCCTCCACTAATTTAGGTGAGACACAGTGATAGTGGAATGATGACAAGTGGTCAGATTCTACACATATGTTGACAGTTGAGTTGACATATCAAATGTGGGGAATGAGAGCAAGAAAGGCATCAAGGATGACTTCTAGGTTTTGGCTTAGCATCTGGGGAAAAGTAGAAGAGGCACAGGGTTCGGCAGTAGGGAGGTAGTGAGAGGGGGTCAGGAGTTCAGTTTTGGACTTGTTAAATTGAGATGTCTATTAGTCATCCAAGCGGAGGTTTAAGGAGGCTGCTGGATATGCGAGTCTAGTGCAGGGGAGAAATGCAGGCTGGACAAAACATATATTGGGTGGTATTTAAAGCCATGAGACTAGATGAGATCACCTAATAAGTGAGTGAAGAAGATAAAGAGGAAAGGTTCGAGGACTGAATTTTGGAATACTCCCAAGTTTTGGAAGTCAGAGTGTTGGAAGAGAACCCAACAAAGAAGACTGAGGAGGAACCAGAGATATAGGTAGAAGACCAGATATGTCTCCTTCTATAAACCAAGTGGAAAAGTGGTTCAAGGAGGAGAGAGTGATTGTATTCTGCTAACCAATCAAGTAAGAGGAAGACTGAATATTTAGCCTTTGGATATAGCAACAGGGAGGTTGAAGTGATCTTGATAAGAGCAATTTAGTTGGAGTGGATTGGATAAATACTGATTGTATTAGGTTTAAGAGAGACTGGGAAGGGAGATTTGGAGGTAGTAGAGATGATGACTATGGACAACCTCCAGAAAAGAAAAAGAATGGGAGTAGTAAATGGAAGAAGAAGTGGGGTCAAGACAGGGTTTTTCAGAGGTGAGAGAAATAATGTCCATAACTGATGGAAAAGATCTAGTGAAAAGGGAAGAATTGAGAACAGAATTGCTGGAGTGAGTCCTTGAGGAGGTGACAGTAAGTGGGCATCTAGGCTACAAGTAGAGCAACTGGTCTTTTGTGGGGGCACGAAGTTTTCATCTATAGCCATAAGAAAGAACCCAGGACTTGGGCACTCATGTAGTTGGTGGGTGTTTGTGGGAGCTCTCTTCTGACTCATTCTATTTCCTCAGTGAAATATGTGAATATGAGAATATGTGAAATGAGAATAGGTGGTGAGTAGGTGTTTGAGGTTTGAGGACAGAGGTGAAGGTATGTAATACCACTAGGGGAAGAGGGATAATAGAAGGACTTGGGGAATATAGTATGATTGCTGGCAGGATTAAGGGCCTACTCAAGGTTTAAGATCATAAATTTAAAGTGCGATCTCTGCATGGTTTGGTTCTTCACCAGGCACAGGTGTAAGCATGGACTACAGGGTGTATTGCCTGTAGTAGATCATTGTGGAATCAAGTGAGTTTCTCAAAGTGTTGGGGGGAAGGACACTAAGGGTACTTGCAATGTATAATAGGAGAAACTAAGCTGAGAAGGGAAACAAGTGACTGTATACATGAATGGGGACTTCTGTGGTGGCTTAGACAGTAAAGAATCTGCCTGCAGTGCAGGACATCCGGGTTCAATCCCAGGGTTGGGAAGAACCCCTGGAGAAGGGAATGGCTGCCCACTCCAGTATTTTTACCAGGAGCATTCCATGGAGAGAGGAGCCTGGTGGGCTACAGTCCATGGGGTCACTAAGAGTCGGACACGACTGAGTGACCAACACCTAGGCTTATACATGAATGAATGTTTTCCTTCGTTGCAACACATTTTTTCCTCTCGCATTCATTGATTCAAAACCTCTTTCTTCTTAATGGCCCATGTAAGAATTGTACCACCCAGAAAGCATGCTGTGCTTAAACAGATTCTTGAATGAGCATGATTTAAGAGGGGGCAAATGTTTTATCATGGGTCTTGGTGTAGAGGAATTTTGCTGTTTAAGTTTTCCCTTAGGTAATCTAGAATTTTTATTTCATTCAAGTTTTAACTTGTTCTGGTGGGAAAACACTGACCTCTGCTAAATGCTAGAGTGTGACTCAGAGAAGTTTCCACAAGCATTCTTTTTTTTTTTCAATTGGGCCAGATCTCGGTATCTTTCTGAGTATTTGGTGAATGATATTTTGATTGATCCTAATTAGGAGTATGTGTCCAGGGGCATGAGGGTGAGGGGACTCTTATTCCCTTTGGGTCCCTGTTTGGCTTCAATTTTGTATTCAGCAGGCAGAACAAGAGACAACCTTTGTTTACAATACAGAGTCTCCTTTAACCCAAGGTAGGGGCAGAGAGTACCAATAAAAAGGTACAAGGCCAACCCATGCACCACACTGACACATCCTCAATTCTGCCTCCCTAAGTTTTACATAGGACACAAACTCAAGGCTCTCTCTGCTTCACTCTGTATAACCATCAGTCCATACATAGCATGGCCACTCCCTCACGTGACTCTGTGGTCAGGGACCTTGGTGATAGTGGAGTGTGTGTGTATGTGGGTACTATTTTAAAACTAGTGTCCTAAAAATAGTTGTGTACAAATAGAAAATGCATGCTGGTTGAGCTCAGGCTTGTTAAGCCCTGGAACTCTTAGTCTGGGAGTATGGCAAGTATATCGTATTCTATTACATAGAACCCCTAACCAAGGGAGAATCTAAAGAAATCTAATACAGAGACACTCCTACATAGACCAGTAGTTCTCAGCAGGGGCAGTACCACCTTTTACGATGTGTTATAGGAACTGTGGGTACATTTTTGGTTATTACAATGATTGAAGGCATGCTAACTGGTATCTGGTGGCTGAGGGCCAGGATTGACAGATGTTTGGAAGAGTTCCATAGGACATAGAAATTGTCCCACCCTACTATCAAATGTCCTTTAAGGCACTGATGTGGGTGAAAAGCTATTTATAATTATCTGAACATAACCCTAACTCTAGTTTTATTTCTGTTTTGTATCACAATTTAAGCATTATGTCAATTAAAATGAGTTGTGGTTTTCTTTTCCCCTGTATATGTGTAGATTATACTATCTATGAATTCCCTTTCAGGACAATGAAGGGATGTTTCATTATAAAAAGGGGATAGTGGGTCTGATACAGTTGAAAACTACTCTTCTAAATATTTGCTTGTGCCTTATTCTTTCCATGCCACAATGACAAATTATCTATAATCTCATTCAGTTTTATCCACAGGAAGTAAGGCGGCATCAATCAGGAGCCCACATTTAAGTCCTAAAGTCAGAAGAGTCTCAGGTGGAGGCTGCCTGTGAGTCCTCCCTTCTTTCCCCATATTAGGAAGAAATGAAGACAGGAACAGTCCTAATTTCTTGTAGAAAAAGAAATCATAGTGAAAATGTGTGAAGGATGAGGTAGTCTGGGGCTAGACATCGTGTTAGGTGGGAATCCCCACCGGGGCAGAGATAACATCTCTGTCTCCTAGTCTGCCTGCAACCTCTCCTCCACTGTAGCTGTCCACACACAACTGGTTCCTTTCCCTAGAAATGTAACTTGCATGTCCCAATTACTCGATAAATACTGCAAACAGACTTCCTTTGTTCTCAAGATATGTGTTGGATGGTAAAAGGTTTACACCAAAACATGCTGTCCACCAAGCTCCAGACATTCCACTTAAGTGAAGGTGCCAAGTGAAAGGTCTGGAAAGATCTTCAAAAGGAAATGCAGAGAGGCAAAGGGTTCATTAATCAGGACCCTACAATTACGAGGATCCAAGGCCTTTTCCCATCATCAGGGTGAAGCAGCTGCAAATATCACAGCAGGGAGGAACAGTACTGACACTGTGATATTATATGCTTAAAATGGAAATGGTGAAGTTATTTATTTTTTAAAAGAGGGAAGCAGACTGATTAAAAGGAAGGTGTTAGGGACCTTCACAAAGAGAAGATTGATATTCAAAGGATACTTTCTGCTGTTGAACATAATGTGAAATTTAGGCATGTAAAAGGATTAACTGAGAAATGAATGTCTCCAGACTGGACCTGTGTCTCTCAGGAATTCACACAGGACTTCTTACAGTAGCGTTGTGGATTGGACAAAATGTTTGCTAAATTTGGTTGAGATATTGGAGAGGAAGGACTTGGTGGAGGGAAGTGATTGAGAGCACATGATTGAGAGCACTGCCAGCTCATGGGTATACAACCTGTGCAGTCACACAGGGCCCTGTGATTATTAATACTTTTTGAATGGAGCCCCCCATATTTTCATTTTGTACTGGGCTTTTCAAATTATGCAACTAGTCTTGATCAAAAGAATGAACATCTGAGTCAGAGAGATCTGGCTTCAAATCCAAGCTCTACCACTGGTTAAAAGTATGATCTTGGGCCCCTTATTTAACCCCTCCTCATCTGTAAAATAGGAACCATCATAGTATCTATCTCATAGGGCTGTTTTGATGACTACAAGAAATAGCATAACAATATTTAGTAAATATTATTAATCTTATTATTAATGACAAAAATTTAGATGGCATGGCAAAGGCACCAAGACACAGTCATCGCTAGAGTAGAATTGTTTTCTAAACTCATTTTTGTAAGACACTTCTGCTCTGGATGAGTAGATTGACATCACCATCCTTGTGGCAGGACAGCCCAAGGTAATTTTCTTAATTGCAGGCTTCACTGACACATTTTGTGCCAGAACCAAAGGAGAGTAGGTGTTATTTCAAATCTATGAATCATCCCATATACTCATGCCTCACATATTTCTTATAGATTTAAAAGAGTTGAACTCTAACCAAGATAATGGAGACATTATTTTAGAAAGTAGAAATATGCCCATATAAAGGCAACTCGCTATTAAGAAAACTTCCTTCTCTGTGTGGGCCTGCCAAGTCATTTTATTTGCCTTTCAGTTATTTAAGGCAATATTGCCAAACAAAGGAGATGCAAATCAAAAATATCACAGGCCCATTTCGCTAGGACTACATACTAATTATCACCTTGTCATGAGCACATTGATTGTATTGTATTAGAATATGGTTTGGGCTAAGTGAGGAATGAAATGTGAAAATAAGGCTGAGTAGATGTGTTTTCTCCCATTTTTACTGAATACCCGCTATTAGTTCCTTGCTTATTACTATAATTAAAAGTAGTCTTTGGTAGACCTTTTAAAATTATTTCTGAAGTTGAGAACAAATTTTTTAAATGTGAAATGGATTTCTTTAAAACGGTTTTAATATATGAAATATGTCATGAGCATTCTACTTAGTAGAAATACCTCAGCTACCATACCATGATAAGGAACTCTCCCCTCAAGAATTGAGTCATAGTTCTAGAAGAGCAATCTTCAGTCATTAGGAAGACAAAATCGCTCCTGTGATGTGCAAAGTGAGTTCTTTTCTTTTCAACAAAGGCTCATCCATAGTTGCTTGTGAAGGTAAACTTGGACTTCCACCTCTTTCTAAACAGTTAACCTTGGGGTTCACTCCATCACTAAAGATCTGATAAGTACAGAGTTGTACATTTAGGAATGACTCTCCCTAATTTTATTTTCTTTCACTTTTTTGGCCATTGCTTCACAACTTTCAGGACCTTAGTTCCCCAAGCAGACCTTGAATCTGTGCCCTTAGCAGTTCTAACCACTGGACCACTAGGGAATTCCCTCTCCTAATTTTATATCTCGCTTTAAAAAAACTTTTTGTGATAGTAAAACCTATATAACAAAATTTACCATTGCAACCATTTTCTCTTTTTTTTGGCTGTGCTGAGTATTAGTTAAAGCATGTAGGATCTAGTTCCCTGACCAGAGATCAAACCTGGGCCCACCCTGTTTGGGGAGCACAGAGTCTTAGCCTCTAGACCACTAGGGAAGTCCCACCATTGCAACCATTTTGAAGTGTATAGTCCAGTGTCATTAAGTGTATTCACATATCTTTCTTTTTAAAAAAAGAGGTCTTTAGCTTAAATCTGCACGTGTGTGTGTGTGTGTGTGTGTGCTCAGTTGTGTATGACTCTTAGCTTGCCACCCGCACAGACGGTAGCCTACCAGGCTCCTCTGTCCATGGAATTTTCCAGGCAAGAATACTGGAGTGTATTACCATTTCCTTCTCCAGGATATCTTCCAAACCCAAGGATCAACCCCACGTCTCTTGTGTTTCTTCTATTGGCAGGAAGATTCTTTACCACTACACCACTTGGGAAGCCTGTAAGTCTGCATAATTGTTGCCAAATCTCTGTAAATAATTAGTGTAGACACTGACAAGGAAGTGACAGACTTGCCCCTGGCGTTTTCAGGAAGTGCACCTTTGCAGCTTGTGAGAGAGCACCCCATACCAGGCAAGAGTGGGTGCACCTCAGGGCTCAGCAAGATGCAAGAGGGAGACAGGACAGAGGTTTCCTTGAGATTCTGCATGTGTCACTCTTTGGATAGGTTAGAAATAATGAGCTGATTAGTGCCATCCGCACACTAAGTCGCTTCAGTCTTATACGACTCTTTGCAACCCAGTGGGCTGTAGCCTGCCAGGCTTCTCTGTCCATGGGGATTCTCCAGGCGAGAATACTGGAGTGGGTTGCCATGCCCTCCTCCAGGGGATCTTCCCAACCCAGGGATTGAAACTTTGTGTCTTATGTCTCCTGCATTGGCAGGTGGGTTCTTTAACATTAGCGCCACCTGGAAGCCCAGTCCTCTGTAAATCCTTCTAACAAAGATTGCCTCCCCTCCTCAGACACTTACCTTAGTCAGTTATCTCTATTTCTTCCCTGTTTTATTCTTTTTGTCTGTTGGTTTTCTATCTATATATAAACTAGCTAAGTGTCTCCTATTTTAATAAAACATAGAAACCAATCCAACCAAATAAAACCCTCTCATCAAAATATTCCCTCGATTGCCTCATATTCTAACTTCTTTTGTGTGTATTCTTTTTAATGTAGTTAGAAGTTTTCCTTCAAAGCTACACAAGCCAATATGGAAATGGTTTAAAGTGTCAAATTATGTTCTAAGGCTTTTAACAACAAACAGTCCCTGCCCCTATGCTGCTTCTTACTCCCCAGGAGCAATGACTTACTTTCTACTTTTCACTATATATTTTAAAAAAAAATTCATCTCCACAACTCAGAATAACATGCTTGTTCAGATTTTCCCATCTTTGACCATTGAGAGCTCTTTCAGATTGGTTCCAGTGTCCGTTTTGCTGTCTGAGCCCTTCCTTCCTTTCTGGCACTAGACTTACTCTCTCCAAACTTTTTATATCTTCCCTGCCTGCACCCTAGAATCAGCCATTTATCCAAGAAGCCCTGGTTCCTTCTATTGGAAAATGGTTTTTAGAAACCAAGATCCTGGCACGGGTGTGTGCTCACTGCTATTGGGGAAACACTTCTAGGCTTTCTCAGTGGACAGAGCTAGGAAATATACATACGTATTCCCATGTATACAAACATTATGTATAATTATCTATTTCTCTACTATCTATCTACTCAAAGTACATAAATTAGGCATGAGTTTATACTGATGTCCCCAACTCTAACTTATTATCACAGGGCTTAGTCTAGCCTCTCCCTTGTTTATTTTTAACTTTTTCCTTTAACTCTGAGGAACTTAATTCATATTATCTATTAGTATCACTTGTTCAACTCTAGTATAGATGTACAGTACTTTCAGAATTCTTATCTGGTATCCCTGTAAGAAACTAATTTGCAGACTATAGTACAGTGTTTATATACAGTCCTTTTAAACTTTAGAGTATCTAGTCTAAATACCATTTTCCAAAGTTACTTTAGGTCAGCTCTTTCCCTATCCCTTTCAGAAAGGTTATGTCATGCGTCTGTAATAGAGTTAGATTCATTTCTCACAGTCTGTATTGCATTCTAGGGTCCTCTAACATCCTAGTTAATTTTTTAAATTTGCATTCGTTAAAGTCCACACTTGGTAGTGTATAGTTCTATGGGTTTTGAAAAATGCATAGTCACATACATACACTACCTCAGAGCCATACAGAACAATCCCATGACTCTAAAAATGGCCTAATCTCTAATTTGACTTTGGATTGCTTTTATCAAATTGCTTTAAAGAGCTGTACAAAACTGTATCACACTTATGAGCTACCCTCAACAGGGGCTGTAGAGAGACTTCTGACATAGCCACCTGTAAATGACTAGAGGGGCAGGTTAGAAGATCAGGGTTACTGGGGGATTGATGGGAGCAGGTGGCACCTGGGGACAAGTTAAATTCTAGGGGAAAGCAGAGAGAACAATTCACTGGGCAGCTCTGTTTCTATGGAGGGCTTCAGTCAGAGGGTGAATGTGCTTATTATTAATTCATTGCCTGTCAGCTCCCTTCATCGACTAACCTGTTTGAATGGGTCTGGGCCCTGTAAATATTTTTCCTTCGACATTTGGCACACTGCTTTGTCATAGAGGTCACTGGAGAGAGAAACACACTTGAAGGAGAAAGAGGGATTTCTCTTGGTAGCCTGAAGAGCATGCTTTCTTTTTCACTGCTTAAGTCCTGTAGTGTGTAGCTTTTTCTGTGTGTTTTCTTCAGATCTTGTAAGTAAGTGTGGCTGGGAGCTCCAGACAGCACAACCTTCACTGCAGCCCAGGTTGCTGCTCTGTGTGGGCATGCTGGGACTCATCGAGCTGGCTGTCTAGTGAGCAAGATGCTTAAGCTTTGTCTTGTTGAGTGGGTGGGAGCTGCTCCGTCCCCAGCCAAATACAGAGATGTGCCAGGTTCCTGTAGAGGGAGGCCCCTCGAGGTCCTGGTCCCAGAAGTGTCCACAGCGGCAGTCCGGCTCCCTCTGTGCACCCACCCCTTAGCGTCATCTCACCCGTGCCCCACAGAACTGTTCTCCAGGACTGTCCTGACATGGGCACTGAGCATCCCAGGCCTCACCTGCAGTGGCCCGCTGACTCACCTGCCTCCTGACTCTCTGCACCTCTTTCCTTCTGCATACCCAGTCTGCCAACCAGCTCTGGCTGGCCTGTGCCCAGCAGGTTGTTTCTGCTTTCCTGGCAACTTTGGACCATCTCTGGCTTAGGTAACTTCTCTGCATCAAGTGGACTTTGACCATACCTTCGTCAACAAATGCTGAAGTCTGACCTCCTCCAGGTTCCTCTCTGTTGGTTCTTTCCCTCAGCTCTTTGGCACCCTTTAGAGCTCTCATCCCATCTTTATAGTCCCTCTCCTATCATTGCTCAGTAATGCTCTATAGTCAGCTCTTCCTGTTTAAATTACTCTGTGGTTTCTGCTCTTGATCTGATTGTGACTAATTAAAGTCTGCTCGCACAGGGAGAGGACACAGGTGTGCTTGGTCTTTTATTAACTCTCATTTCAAGAAAGAATAAAGCAGTTTCCTGTCAGGAAATTTGATGACGATACTGGCCCAGGTTCACTAAGTAGAGGATCAAGTGGATATAGGAAGCTTACTTAACCAGTAACTCAAGGCCCCACACCTTAGATCCTAACTTGAAGCTCCAAGTAGAGTTCTGAAAAAGGGAGCTTCCTATATGATAAAGGACACTGATGAGTGCATATTATAACCTGTAACTGATAAAGATTCAAACTATTTGTTAGACTTCTGCCTATAGTGGAATTAGATGAATTATTCTGAGAGCAGTACAGTGAGATGTAAAATTCAGTTTCTTTTTTTGAGCTTGGCACTTAAAAATGGCATAGTAGCCACATAGTTTCTAGATTAGGTATGTATTAATTAAAGAAAAAAAAAAGGTTCTTTGCTTCTTTCTGATTCCTGCCAACAATGCATTTCAAAGTTTCTCTTTTAAAGAAAATTTCCTGGGTCTGAAAAGGAAGTTTGAATTCTGCTGACAGACTGATCTTGCTTTAAATGTATTAAATGTTCTGTTTCTCTTATTTGGCAGATAATGGGTCATTTTAGTTTCTGGATTTTACTTGGCTGTGGTTTGAATACTCTTAACAGAGTAATTTTCTTTCTTTCTTTCTTTTGACCTAGAAGTTTCATATTAACGACAAAACAAAAATAAGCACACAACACTTTCTCTTTCATCCCACTGGTTACAGTCAAATCACATGGTCATACCTAGGGAGTCCTTGTGTTCAGCTGAAACTCAAGGGTTCCATTACTGAAAGTAAGAAGTGGATAATTGTTTAGCATTAGCTATAGACACTATACTATATTGCTTCACTAAGCAACTGAGTGGGAGGGGTGGTGTTGAATGGAACTGGTGAGCTAGCCTGGGTCAGAATATTAAGGGGTCTGCTTTGCAGGTTAAAGACTTCTAGCTTTCTTTGGGCGGAGAAGGCAATGGCACCCCACTCCAGTACTCTTGCCTGGAAAATCCCATGAACGGAGGAGCCTGGTAGGCTACAGTCTATGGGGTCGCTAAGAGTCAGACACGACTGAGCGACTTCACTTTCACTTTTCACTTTCATGCATTGGAGAAGGAAATGGCAACCCACTCCAGTGTTCTTGCCTGGAGAATCCCAGGGACGGGGGAGCCTGGTGGCCTGCCATCTCTGGGGTCGCACAGAGTCGGACACGACTGAAGCGACTTAGCAGCAGCAGCTTTCTTTGGGAGTGATGCAGGGAGTCATTGTTTTTATCAGACATGTCGCTTGATGGAATTATTTAAAAACAGCCCTCTGTTGATAGTTCAGAGATGGGTTGATCAGGAGGGAATGGAGATTAGGTCAGCAGGTAGCTGACTTTGCAGGAATTCAGCTGAGAGCCAGTGAGGGGCTTAGCCTGGAGCATTGGCAATGGAGAAAGAGATGAGGTGACTAATTCAAGATATGTTTAATCAGTATCGAGATAAGAGTTCATGAAAGTATTGAGGATGTCACTCCAGTTTCAAGGTAGACTCCTGGATTCTGTATTCAGAGGTCCAGGACATGGAACTCTTTCAGCTCAGCCTAGAGGCAGTTTCTACAAGAGAGAAAGTATAACAGTACTATTTCTTCAGTCAGTTCAGTCGCTCAGTCCTGTCTGACTCTTTGCGACCCTGTGAACTACAGCATGCCAGGCTTCCCTGTCCGTCACCAACTCCTGGAGCTTACTCAAACCCATGTCCATGAAGTCGGTGATGCCATCCAACCATTTCATCCTCTGTTGTCCCCTTCTCCTCCTGCCTTCAATATTTCCCAGCATCAGGGTCTTTTCCAATGAGTCAGTTCTTCACATCAGGTGGCCAAAGTATTGGAGTTTCAGCTTCAGCATCAGTCCTTCCAAAGAATATTCAGGACTGATTTCCTTTAGCATTGACTGGTTTGATCTCCTTGCTGTCCAAGGGACTCTCAAGAGTCTTCTTCAACACCACAGTTCAAAAGCATCAACTCTTCAGTGCCCAGCTTTCTTTATGGTCCAACTCTCACATCTATCTGTGACTACTGAAAAAAGCATAACTTTGACTAGATGGACCTTTGCTGGCAAAGTAATGTCTCTGCTTTGTAATGCACTATCTAGGTTTGTCATAGCTTTTCTTCCAAGGAGCAAGCATCTTTTAATTTCATGGCTGCAGTCACCATCTGCAGTGATTTTGGAGCCTAAGAAAATGAAGTCTGTCACTGTTTCCATTATTTCCCCATTTATTGGTGATGAAATGATGGGACTGGATGCCACGATCTTCATTTTTTGAATGTTGAGTTTTAAGCCAACTTTTTCACTCTCCTCTTTCACTTTCATCAAGAGGCTCTTTAGTTCCTCTTCACTTTCTGCCATAAGGGTGGTGTTATCTGCATATCTGAAGTTATTGATATTTCTCCTGGCAATCATCCAGCCCAGCATTTCTCATGATGTACTCTGCATGTAAGTTAAATAAACAGAATGACAATATACAGCCTTGACGTACTCCTTTCCTGATTTGAAACCAGTCTAGTGTTCCATGTCCAGTTCTAACTGTTGCTTCTTGACCTGCATACAGATTTCTCAGGAGGCAGGTCAGGTGGTCTGGTATTCCAATCTCTTGAAGAATTTTCCACAGTTGGTTGTGATCCACACAGTCGAAGGCTTTGATGTGTTCTATAAAGCAGAAGTAGATGTTTTTCTGGAACTCTCTTGCTTTTTTGATGATCCAATGGTTGTTGGCAATTTGATCTCTGGTTCCTCTGCCTTTCCTAAAACCAGCTTGAACATCTGGAAGTTCTCCGTTCATGTACTGTTGAGCACTTGCTTGGAGAATTTTGAGCATTGCTTTGCTAGCATGTGAGATGAGTGCAATTGTGCAGTAGTTTGGACATTCTTGGCATTGCTTTTCTTTGGGATTGGAATGAAAACTGACCTTTTCCAGTCCTGTGGCCACTCCTGAGTTTTCCAAATTTGCTGGCATATTGAGTGCAGCACTTTTACAGCATCATCTTTGAGGATTTGATATAGCTCAACTGGAATTCCATCACCTCCTCTAGCTTTGATTGTAGTGATGCTTCCTAAGGCCCACTTATTAACCACGCCCTAATTAAAGAGTGAAACTGAGGTTTGCCAATGTTTCTTAAAGATTTCCTTTAATCTTCTTTCCTTTCCTTCCACCACGTCTACAAATCTCTGAAGGTTATGTCTGTAGCAGTTTTGCTCATAAAACAGGTGTATAAATAAGATGAGATGATTGTCCACATACCTAAAGAAAGAAGGTTCAAATAACTCATCTGAGACTTTTATTGAAAGGATTTGACATCTTTCCCATTGTTTTTTTTTTTTTCTCCCATAATTTTTCTGTATGTATCCTCACAGTAATATACTGAGGCAGGAATTACTTTAGAGATAAGAAAGCCAAGCTAAATAAGTTAGGGAGGTTTGTCCAGGAAGTTGTTAGTATTAGCACTCAGACTATCAGTTGTATTCTAATTCTCTGGCTGGTATTCTTTACTTATATATATCTTAACTTTCTCTTTTTCTCAATATAAGAAAAAGCTGACTATACAATAACTAATTTTTTCTTGAATGAGATAACTTCTTTTTTCCTAAATCATCTATCAATAATAAAAATTAAGTATTATTTATAATTGCATTATAATAATATAGATAATAAAGTAATAAACATATATCATAATATTTTATTACTTATGAATCATTTTGACATATATTATCCAATTTCAATCTCACAGAAATCCTTGCTAGCTAGGTAGGAAAAGGTACTGCTCTATTTTGCAAATGAAAAATAGAGGCTCAGTAAGGTTAATTGATGCTCCTAAAGACATATAGTTTGTGTGTGGTGGAGGTTGAATTTGAACTCAGGCCTGGCTCCAAAACCTGGAACCATTCTCTCCTCCATATACTACATAATAGCCAAAGACATATTAAGCATGTCTGTTATTCAACTAACTATACGCACCCAGAGGTTAATCTGGCAGAGAGAACAAAGCTTCTAAATGTTCCAGGCATGAGTCTAATTCTAAAGTAGAGAAAGAGTGGGCACAAACTCAGCTTGAATATGTATTCTATAGCAGGTATTCTGAGAAGCACACAGGCTTCTATATAATACCCTCACAGGTATATAATACCCACACAGGTATATAATATCCTCAAGATATATTACTGTATATATATAGATATATATGTATATATATAAAACATAGATATTATTGTTTTTCTCGTCTTATAGACATAGAGACTGAAGCTCAAGGAAGTTAAGTAAATTATCTAAATCCAGATCCCTCTGATTCTGAAATGTTTGTTTTTCGTGGGTTAATGTAATTAACTTCAAGAGAGGTATCTGTTTGTCAAAGTTCTTCAGAGAACAGGGAAAAGAACTGGCTTTCTTCTACCAGCTTGACCACAGAATGACACCCTGCTTTGAAAAGGATTAGTGTATTATTAGAGAGTAGAACCAGTGTATTGTTACAGAATTCCACTGGTTGAACTAGTCATCTGTTGATCTGATAGGCAGCAAAGAAGACATTACTACTCATGGCCTGGTGACATGGGTAATGTTGTTGTTATTGTTGTTCAGTCGTTAAGTCTGATTTTGCGACTCTATGTTTAGCCTGTCGGGCTTCTTTGTCCATGGGATTTCCCAGGCAAGGATGCTGGAGTGGGTTGCCATTTCCTTCTCCAGGGGATCTTCCTGACCCAGGGATCAAACCCATGTCTCCTGCACTGGCAGGTGGATTCTTTACCACTGAGCCGCCAGGGAAGCCCTGCTTCTGACCTTCTTACCCATGGTCACAGATTCCATTCAAATAAAATGATACATTGTCCCCACAGGCTTGTCAAGTTGAGGTTTGATAGTCTAGTTCAGGTTTGATCATATCCACTAGCAGGGGCATATGTTCACTGAGTTTAACAGAAACACAATTGCCTGTACGACTTACATTTTTCTCTTAAAATTTTTTTTTTGCTGAGTGTATGCAGTTGAATTCTAGATGGCTAAATGAATATTGAATGGCCCCTCAGGGTATTCTTTGAATGGTGTCTCTCCCTGCATTTATAATGGTGTGTATTTTCAGTGACACGTTTTGGATTTTCTGGAACAGTTTTGGTTTCAAGTTATTTTTTATTTTCCTCCCAAAGTGTTTCTGCTTGTCTGGTCTAGATTTTTTTTTTTTTCATAAAATAGTAAGTATATTGCATGCTGTGCCTGCAGGCGTTTTACTCGCCATCTGTCACCTGTTCTTTGTTTTCCACTAAACTACCTGTTGAGTCTTACATTAAGCATACAAGGAAGCAGTGTCTGACACAAAACCCTCCATACACTGAAAAATGAAATTCCATTTCCAAAATCAAATGGAAATTATCCAAATAATACAGGTAAAATTGCTTTCTAGTGTATCCCCTTCTCCCCTCAGTATATAGGTTGGCTGGCAGGAAAGGCATATGAACTTTAAACTTGGACCATAAACTGTACTATTTGATTAATTGATTTCATAAGATAACTAAGCCACCTGCCCCTTGGGGTTTCTGAGTGCTGAAATTTTTCTCACTGTTCTTACATTTGGTTTTCTAGCCATATATCTCATACATTATTTTCCAGCGACAAATCCATACAGTACCAGAGTTTTTTTTTTTTTTTTGCCAGTTCATAATCATGAGTGAAGAATAGTGGGCGGAGAAAATTGTATTTGCTCCTCAACCACTTTCTTAAAATCAGCAGTTTGCTGAAGTGAGTCTTCACTATAAACACTAAATTTTAATGAATATGTCACCTTTATAGTTCCTCAGAAGGATTTGGTATATAAAATTATCCTCGCTGTGGCAGAATTTACCAGTTAGAAACAGTCGAAGGAGAATATTCATGTAAAGTTTTTTGTTTTTTGGCCATGCCACGTGGTTTACAGGATCTTAGTTCCCTGACAGGAATCAAACCTGGGCTCCAGCAATGAAAGCTCCGAGTCCTAACCACTGAATCGCCAGGGGAGTCCCTAGAATGTTTTTTTAAAAATGAAAAAAAAAAAAAAAAGGGTATTGAGTCTGCTGCTGCTGCTACTGCTAAGTCGCTTCAGTCGTGTCCGACTCTGTGAGACCCCAGAGACGGCAGCCCACCAGGCTCCCCCGTCTCTGGGATTCTCCAGGCAAGAACACTGGAGTGGGTTGCCATTTCCTTCTCCAATGCATGAAAGTGAAAAGTGAAAGTGAAGTCGCTCAGTCGTGTCCGACTCTTAGCGACCCCATGGACTGCAGCCTACGAGGCTCCTCCATCCATGGGATTTTCCAGGCAAGAGTACTGGAGTGGGGTGCCATTGCCTTCTCCATTGAGTCTATGTTTGATTAATTCAATTCTGATAGTTGTTTACTGTCACATAGTCTTCAGAAAAACACATTTTGTTATGCTCAAAGTATATTTACTCTAGATTGTTAATAGGTTCTGAATTTATAAACTTTTTTTTTTACTGTAATGTGGGTATATTTGTTGCTAGCAAAAATATGCACAAACCTGTCATTTATAGAATACTGAATGTTTGGCAATTTATAAGGTAAAATATAAGAATTACATCAATTGGGAGGTAGAGCAGAGAAGACCCTAAATGATGTAATGGAGGGTCATAGAAGGATTAAGGGAGGACCAAGCTAAGACAATGCAGAGTGAGGGAAGCTTTCATCTGGCTATCAAATGCCATATAGAAGTGATGTAGTAAATACAAAGAATAAATGAACACTGAGAGAACAATATTTTAAAATCATATTTCATGCTTTGGGACATGCACTAATCACACACAGAAACTAGAGGAGAATGTTTTCTTCCATTGTGAGTAATATTTGAAGTATTTCACACACAGTCTTTTAAAATTCAAATATTGGTCTCTGAGGGAGACAGGATATATGGAGCAATGAGCTTCTTTAAAATTCAGCACATGTTGGATCTCTGAAGAGAATCTGAACTAAGTAGAGTGTGGTATTAATGCATGATACAAGTTAAAATATGAATTATCTCTGGATTTATTCTTACTGGTTCTTTTCTTCAGGGCAGTATAAATATTTTAAATCAAAATCATACAAAATATTAAATAACACTACAAAGCTTTTATTAAAAAAATGAAAAAGCAGTGCTTTCTGTTTCACCTCTGGGGAGGCTTTTAAATCTTTAGCAGTTTTTCCTGATATAATATGCCTATAGCTATACTGCTATTTCTTGATTTATAAATTTTAGGCTTTATTAACTCCATATGCACATATACTTCCCTTTCCCTATCCTCTTCATATAGGCCTTCCCTGGTGGCTCAAACGGTAAAGCGTCTGCCTACAATGCAGGAGACCCAGGTTCAATCCCTGGGTCAGGAAGATCTCCTGGAGAAGGAAATGGCAACCCACTCCAGTATTTTTGCCCTGGGAAACCCCATGGATGGAGAAGCCTGGTAGGCTACAGTCCATGGGGTCCCGAAGAGTCGGACACGACTTAATATAATCCTCTTAATATAATTCTAATCTAATTTCAACTTAGTTCAGTATCTAGTATTTACATTATTATGTGCTGCTGCTGCTGCTAAGTTGCTTCAGTTGTGTCCAACTCTGTGCGACCCCAGAGATGGCAGCCCACCAGGCTCCCCTGTCCCTGGGATTCTCCAGACAAGAATGGAGTGGGTTGCCATTTCCTTCTCCAGTGCATGAAAGTGAAAAGTGAAAGTGAAGTCGCTCAGTCGTGTCCAACTCTTGGCGACCCCATGGACTGCAGCCCACCAGGCTCCTCCATCCATGGGATTTTCCAGGCAAGAGTACTGGAGTGGGGTGCCATTGCCTTTTCCGACATTATTATGTAAGTGTTGCTTATTAGTAAGCCAATTAAATGTACTTTGACTACTTTTCCTTCATGGTACAGCTGCTTATTTTCCTGGAGTTAAGAATTGCCTAGCTTTTCATCATTTCAGTTTTCTGTTATTCTAACCAAATGTTTAATTAGATTTTTAGAAGCTTATCAATCCTACTTTTAACATTTCAGATCAACTGTTGCTTGTCTCTGTCCTCCTGCTCCTGTCTGGATGGGTTGCCACCTGGACTGTCATCCCAGAACTTTAGTACCTCTAGTAGTTTTAGGTATGACATTGCTTGTTTCCCAGCTTTCATGTTTTCTTCTTTTTTGTTAGGTCCATCATTTTACTGGGACCCATTCTTCATTAGCTTTCTGAGAAAGGGTGCATGGGTGTGCTTCCTTATATACCGGCCTAGTTGATTGTTACTTAATTCTAGGATGAAAATAGCTTCTCCTCTGAACTGGAAAGGCTTTGCTATGTTGTTTTCTGAGCTCCTCCATTGCTTTCAAGAAGTTGATGCCTAGTCTGATTACTGATACTTTTTATGTAATTATCTACTCCCCCAATTCCTTAGAAGTTTTAAGTTTATTCTTAGTACAGTATCCTGATATTTCATTCTGTAACTTGGTGCCTTTTTTAAAAAATTCATTGGGCTGGGTACTTAGTGGGACTTTTAAATCTGAGATTGCCTGTCTAAATTGCAAGTTTTTTTTAAACTCTGGGGTATTTTCCTTGATTTATTTCATGATTTCTTTCCATCTTCCCCACACCCACCCTCCCCACCCCCTGCCTTTTCTCTTTCTGGAGTGCCTGTCAGTCAGATGTTGGCCATTCTGTAATGATTGTTTAAATGTCTTATTTTCCCCCTCTTATCCATCTTTTTATCTTTCGGTTTTATTTTTTAGAAGATCTCCTTGCTTTTATCTCCTAACCCTTTAATGGAGCATTTTTGTTTATTTTGCAGCCATATTTTTAATTTCTATTAAATTATTCTTGTTTTGATAATTTCTTTATTAAACCAATCATCCTCATTTTGTTACATGAATGTAATACATTCTTTTATCTCTCTGATGATATAAATTACAGGGGTTTTTTAAACAAAGTTTTGTTCTGTTCCTTGCTTTATCTTTGTTTCCTCTGAGATTTGTTGTTGATGTTGGAAGTTTTCCTCAAATGTCTTGTGTCAGGTGCTGAGTTGCTCAGTGGTGTCCGACTCTTTGTGACCCTATGGACTGTAGCCTGTCAGGCTTCCCTGTCCTTCACTATCGTGTGGAGCTTGCTCAAACTCATGTGCATCGAATTGGTGATGCCATCCAACCATCTCATCCTCTATCATGCCCTTATCCTCCTGCTAACTGCTGCTAAGTCACATAAGTCGTGTCCAACTCTGTGTGACCCCATAGACAGCAGCCCACCAGGCTCCTCCGTCACTGGGATTCTCCAGGCAAGAACACTGGAGTGGGTTGCCATTTCCTTCTCCAATGCACGAAAGTGGAAAGTGAAAGGGAAGTCGCTCGGTCGTGTCCGACTCCTAGCAACCCCATGGACTGCAGTCTAGCAGGCTCCTCCGTCCATGGGATTTTCCAGGCAAGAGTACTGGAGTGGGGTACCATTGCCTTCTCCGCCTTATCCTCCTGCTTTCAATCATTTCCAGCATCAGGGTCTTTTCTAATAAGAGTCAGCTCTTTGCATCAGGTGGCCAAAATACTGGAGCTTCAGCTTCAGCATCAGTCCTTCCAATGAATATTCAGGACTGATTTGCTTTAGGATTGACTGGTTTGATCTCCTTGCTGTCCAAGGGACTCTCAACACCACAGTTCAAAAGCATCAATTCTTCAGTGCTCAGCCTTCTTTATGGTCCAACTCTCACATCCATACATGACTACTGGAAAAAACCATAACTTTGACTACATGGACCTTTGTCAGCAAAGTAGTGTCTCTGCTTTTTAATATGCTGTCTAAGTTTGTCATAGCTTTTCTTCCAAGGAGCAAGCGTCTTTTAATTTCATGGCTGCAGTCACCATATACGGTGATTTTGGAGCCCAAGAAAATAAAGTCTTTCACTGTTTTCCATTATTTCCCCATCTATTTGCCATGAAGTGATGAGGCCAGATGCAATGATCTTCGTTTTTTTAATGTTGAGTTTTAAGCCAGCATTTTCAGTCTTCTCTTTCACTTTCATCAATAGGCTCTTTAGTTCCTCTTCACTTTCTGCCATAAGGGTGGTGTCATCTGCATATCTGAGGTTATTGGTATTTCTGCTGGCAATCTTCATTCCAGCTTGTGCTTCATGCAGCCGGGCATTTCTCACAGTGTACTCTGTGACAATATACAGCCTTGATGTAGCCTTTCCCAATTTGGAACCAGTCCATTGTTCCATGTCTAACTGTTGCTTCTTGACCTGCATAGAGGTTTCACAGGAGGCAGGTAAGGTGGTCTGGTATTCCCATCTCTTTAAGAATTTTCAGAAGCCCCAAATGCCTTGTAGTCATTGGTTAAATACTTATATTTTTAATAATCTAACAGTTTTTTTTTCTAGAGATGAGTAGAGTATATGAATTTATTTGCTGACATCTTTTATATTTACAAGGCAGAATTTTAATCAAGTTCTCTATACACCGCATTTAATGAGGCACTAAATGCTGTTTTTGCACAGGAAGTGCCCATGCTTCCAAGTGCTTAGCCTTTCTGAACATCTGCAGGGTAAACTGACTGCCTATTTTTTGGTATCCACCTGTTTGGATACTTTGGCTTTACCTTCTTTTGCTCAACAATGTCTTTACCATTCTTCCATCTGTTTCCTAGCATTAAAAAGTGTTGTTTTTTGGAACTTACCTAGTGGTCTAGTGGTTAAGAATCCGCCTGCTAGTGCAGGAGACATAGGTTTGATCTCTGCTCCAGAAAGGTACCACCTGCCACAGAGAAACTAAACCCATGTGCTACGACTACTGAGCTACCATTCTAGAGCCTGTGAGCCACAACCACTGAGCCCTAGGGCCTGGAGCCTGTGCTCCACAGTAAGAGAATCCACCTTAACCAGAAGCCTGTACACCACAACTAAGAGTAAATCCTGCTCCCCACAACTAGAGAAAGCCCCAGCACAGCCATAAATAAATAAATATATCTTTTTATAAAAATGTTGTTTTTTGTCTGCTGATGTTTATTACCTATTTGCTCTTAAGATTCGTACCATTTTTTGATGCAATTTCAGAAAAGAGACAAATACATGTAATTAATGTGTGATACTCAACTAGATGCCCCTTACTAGTTTTTTATTTTAGCAATCTGACTTACTAGATATGAAGATTTCCTTTATGTCTCTGAACTATTAGATTAATAAAAATTAAGTTGGTTTTGATTGGCCAGTGTTAGTTTCCTCCTTCCTCTTGTAAGACCAGTTGCCTCATTACTCTGAATGAACTGCCCCTTCTGCAATCCAAGTGGTTCTGGTGGGGCTGCTAGTCATAGGACCTCAGCCCCCCGATCACAGGGATGGGCACATGATCTAATCTGGAAAATGGTTTTATTCTTTGGGGAATATGACTCCTGAGCACAAGCAAGTGGAGACAGAATGCTGATGGTGCTGAGTTTTCTTATTGGTGACCCCTATGGCAGAAAGTGAAGAGGAACTAAAAAGCCTCTTGATCGAAGTGAAAGAGGAGAGTGAAAAAGTTGGCTTGCTGCTGCTACTGCTACGTCGCGTCAGTCGTGTCCAACTGTGTGACCCCATAGACGGAAGCCCACCAGGCTCCTCTGTCCCTGGGATTCTCCAGGCAAGAACACTGGAGTGGGTTGCCATTTCCTTCTCCAATGCACGAAAGTGAAAAGTGAAAGTGAAGTCGCTCAATCGTGTCCGACTCTTAGCGACCCCATGGACTGCAGCCTAGCAGGCTCCTCCGTCCATGGGATTTTCCAGGCAAGAGTACTGGAGTGGGGTGCCATCGCCTTCTCCAAGCTCAACATTCAGAAAACGAAGATCATGGCATCTAGTCCCATCACTTCATGGGAAATAGATGGGGAAACAGTGGAAACAGTGTCAGACTTTATTTTTTTGGCCTCCACAATCACTGCAGATGGTGACTACAGCCATGAAATTAAAAGACGCTTACTCCTTGGAAGGAAAGTTATGACCAACCTAGATAGCATATTCAAAAGCAGAGACATTAGTTTGCCAACAAAGGTCCGTCTAGTCAAGGCTATGGTTTTTCCAGTGGTCATGTATGGATGTGAGAGTTGGACTGTGAAGAAAGCTGAGCGCTGAAGAATTGATGCTTTTGAACTGTGGTGTTGGAGAAGACTCTTGAGAGTCCCTTGGACTGCAAGGAGATTCAATCAGTCCATTCTGAAGGAGATCAGTCCTGAGTGTTCATTGGAAGGACTGATGCTGAAGCTGAAACTCTAATACTTTGGCCACCTCATGCGAAGAGTTGACTCATTGGAAAGGACCCTGATGCTGGGAGGGATTGGGGGCAAGAGGAGAAGGGGATGACAGAGGATGAGATGGCTGGATGGTATCACCAACTCGATGGACATGAGTGTGGGTAAACTCTGGGAGTTGGTGATGGACAGGGAGGCCTGGCGTGCTGCAGTTCATGGGGTCGCAAAGAGTTGACATGACTGAGCAACTGAACTGAATTGAGAGGAATGGTCTCATTATATAAGCCTGGGTCCTTCATTGGGCATCATTAAAAACCAACTCTGATTAACTTCAGCAGGAAAGGGATTTAATGGAACCATTTTGGGTAGTTTGTGAAGTTTATGAGGTTTTTGAACCTGATTTTAGAGCCTACTCAGAAAATAATCAATTACCAAGTCTATTTGTTTCCTACTGCTGCTGTAACAAATTACCACAGATGCAGTGGTTTAAAACAGCACACATTATTTTCTTACAGTTCTGGATGTTGAAAGTGTAAAGCAAGAGCTGTTCTTTCTGGAGTCTTCAGGAAATAATCTGTTTTCTCGCCCCTTTTCAGCTTCTAGAGGCTGTCCTTCACATCCCTCCAACCTCTTGATTTTGTCAACGCATCTTCTCTCTCTCTGATCCCCTGCTTCCCTCTTATGAGGATTCTTGAAATTACATTAGGCCCACCCAAGTAATCCTGGATTATAATCTCCATTTCAAGAGCCTTAGGTCACATCTTCAAAGTTCCTTGTACCGTGTAAGATAACATGTTCATAGGTTCCAGGAAGTAGGACATAACCATTATTCAGCCCACCACCCCACGGAAGGCTCAACAGCCAAGAACACAGCTGGGTTACAGCACAGGACAATCTTGAATCCTCACTGCTCCCAACATTGAGTATGCACAAACAGTGCTGTCCACTGGGGCCCCAGAGCTGCCCTGATTCGTCTTCTGCTCAAGTGGGGGCACTGATTACTTTTAATTTATCATCCAATATCCATTCTCGTCTATTCTCTAATAGACTTTTCATCTCTTCCCATAAGCACCCAGAATAAACACTTTCCCAGTCTTCCTGCAGCTAGGCATATCCATGTGACTGTAAGTTTTGGATGATGAGGTTTAAGTGAAATTGTCTTATGGCAGTTTCTGAGAACCTTCCTTAGAAGATAGTTGAGATCTGCCTGGTTCTTCATTCCTTCTTGCATTCTGCTGCCACCTTGGACCATGAGAGCAGGGGCCACACCCTAAGGATGGCAGAGAGTGAATTGAATGAGCCTAGGTCCCAGGGGACTTCATGGAGCCGAGGTGCTATACCCACTCTGGACTTCTTGCTGCCAGGCTCAGTTTCTGTGAGACAGAATTTTATCTGTTTAAACCACTGTTACTTCGGGTTTTCTATTATGTTTAGTGGAACTTAATTTTAAATGATATACTGAGGTTTTCTTATTCAGCTCTTTCTTCTGTTGGGTGAGCTGCTCCCATATCTTGCTCATAACTTTTTCCCCTTAAGTTAGAAGGATTTTGTTTCTGGGCCTGCTGGAAGGAACTGTACCAGCCAAAGGAAGGTTTAGAATGTCACATGCTGATAGCATCACAGTGTTACTATCACAGTCAGAAAACTGATTGCTGAGTCCTCTAGCCCAGTAATTCTCTGTAACAGAGAAGATACTATATGCCCTTATGGCATTTTGGAAACTTGTAGACCCATTTTGTCTTGTTAAAATGCTAAAATAATTGGAGGATGCACTGGCATTTCATGGGCTGGGACCAGAGGTATTTTGCAATGTAGAAGACTAACCCATACATCAAAAAATTATTCTGTGAATTGGATGAGACTTTGAAATGTTCTGTGGGAATATTTCATGTAGGTATAAAATTTGCAAGTATCTGTGCCTAGAACCCAGCTCCATTTTACATAAAGTTCTAAGTAGTTTTTCCGTATTTTAAAGATCACTGAGTTTTCCAGGTACGTAATTACTGTGTAAGCCAAGAGAAGATTGTACATTGTTGCTGGGGATCTTTACCAAGAGTCATTCTCTGTTTTGAAAATCATGTGCCTGACAACGGTGCTGCTCATGGCATTTGAGTCTCCAGTACAACATGATCTGCATTTGTGGTTGTTACATCATAGTGATTCTGCCCGCTGGTGTAAATCTGAGTGCCTAAGGGTTTACATGCTGATATATATTACTTTGTTGTATTTTGTTTATCGTTTATTTTATAACTAGAGTATTACATTGGTTTAAAAATATTTTGTATAAATAATATTACCTATGTGTCTGTTTCAGGACCTCAGAGGCAGCATTATAAACCTGTGTTATAAAGAGGGAGCATCGGGTCTAGTAGAGCCTGGCCAATAAAAACAAGCACAATCCACTACTGGAAGCAGTGTTAGGGGATGCTGAGCCTGTTTCCCGAAGGTTGGCATGAGTTCTTTGGACCTGGGAAAGAGCTGAGCCTTGAAGGATTCCCTTGATAAAGCTCAGGGGCTTCTCTAGACACCTCTTACTAGCCCTCAACATTACCTTGACTCTGACCACCAGATTATTACTTCCTCCAACACGTTACTT
Source organism: Bos indicus (assembly GCF_029378745.1). Classification (NCBI taxonomy): domain Eukaryota; kingdom Metazoa; phylum Chordata; class Mammalia; order Artiodactyla; family Bovidae; genus Bos; species Bos indicus. The sequence continues at coordinate 36,449,652 of NC_091770.1, forward strand.
TGTAACTGACCTTGAACACCAGCCATCTCTGTTCAGCCTCTGATTCACCTCCTCCTTGACATTGGAAATCAGTAGTTTTAGATGCTGAATCCACATAAACCTCTATAGAGAAAGTAAATCTGGTTTCACTTTTACTTCCTGTACAGGATATCATTAGCATATTTTCCATATGAATAGCAACTGTTGGGTACCATATGTTATCCACCATATGGTCTTATGCCCGTTTCAAGGCATAGTTTAATATAGCACAAAGGCAAAAAGGTTTAAACTGAAATGCTTGCTGTGCATTGTGGTTTGAACTTTTTGATAATCAAGAAGCCTGAGTAAATTAGCTTTTTTTTTGTCTGTTTCATAGAATGAGCTCTCAATAAATTACCTGGAAAAATTAACTGAACAGGAGAAACTTTAGGCAAAATAAAAGTAAATTATTAGTATTTTATCTCAATCTAAGCAGGACTTCAGAGATTTTGCAATTACATGCCATTTTACTAGGTGGACAAAGAAGAAACTGGGAAAAGTCTGGTTGACAGGAAGAAGGAAGGCATAACTTCCCTATTCACTTTATTAAAGGCTCAAGAATTAGGCTCTTTCCCATATTAAAGAAACTTTCAATATATCCCATATTGAAGACACTTCCTTTAATTAGAGATTTACTGAGGCCCTTTTGAGTTCTAGGCTTTCCTGACAGCTCAGTTGGTAAAGAATCCGCCTGCAATGCAAGAGATCCCTGTTTGACTCCTGGGTCGGAAAGATCCACAGGAGAAAGGATAGGCTACCCACTCCAGCATTCTTGGGTTTCCTTGGTGGCTCAGCTGGTAAAGGATCCACCTGCAATACAAGAGATCTGGGTTTGATCCCTGGGTTGGGAAGATCCCCTGGAGAAGGGAATGGCAACCCACTCCAGTATTCTTGTCTGGATAATTCCACGGACAGACCATGGGATCACACAGAGTCTAACATGACTGAACAAGTAACATTTGCTCATGACTGAGCAAGTAACTTTTGTGTTTTAGGTACTGTTAGGTAGTTAGAACAGGAAAAAGTAGTCCAAAATGGTGGTGGCTTAGGGAAAAGCCCATGAAAATGGAACAAAGGAAAATCCATAGACTGGAGTGAGAACTTCAGGTGAAACAAACATGCCCCCTTCTTGGCCAGCCCAATTTGCATACGCTTAAGGCAGGGAGGAAACAAATGTATAAAAGGAGGAAGCCGAGATGGATTGAGGCCTCTCCTTTGGGGTTAGCCCACCCTCACGCTTTGAGGGTGTACCTTCCTTTGCTTGTGAATAGAACTCTGAGCTCTAACTGAGCTGTAACACTGGTCCGTCATTTCAAATTTTTGCTGCGGTGAGACAGAACCAAGGAAATTACATACTCCCCCGACATACCTGATGCCGTGACCCTGATGTAACCTGGCTGAAACAACCTTGGCTTGGCCCTCACAAGGCAGAGGCCAAGTACAGCAGAAGCCCAACTTGGTGAAAGTTCACGTGGTGAAAGCTGAACGCAAAGGAAACCCAGTGCAGTGGAACTGCCAAAAAGCCCAGCGTGCTGGAAACCAGGACAGCAAAAACAAACTTGGCAGAAAGCTCATACAAACTCAGTCTCAGATTCCAGAAGACCTCCGGTTAAGGTAGGAGGTTCTTGCCCCTATGGTTGGAAGTACATATAGCTAATAAAATCTTAATTCCTTTACAGTCTCTCATCTCTTGTTTCCTCGAACCCCCTGTGAACAGGCAAGTGGCAGTGGGTGCAATTGAGGGATTCTGGCAGGGGCTACTCCCCAGTGTGTCCCAAAGATTCTATTATCTGCTGCGCCTTAGCAGCTGTTGCCCAAGCAGGTGAGGGTTCTTCTGTCCTTAATCTTTGTGCCAAGGATCAAGCCAATGAAAACTGTGAGCACAGGTCAGGTATTTAGCAGATTGTATGGCAGGTTATCCAACCAGTCCATTCTGAAGGAGATCAGCCCTGGGATTTCTTTGGAAGGAATGATGCTAAAGCTGAAACTCCAGTACTTTGGCCACCTCATGCGAAGAGTTGACTCATTGGAAAAGACTCTGATACTGGGAGGGATTGGGGGCAGGAGGAGAAGGGGATGACAGAGGATGAGATGGCTGGATGGCATCACTGACTCGATGGACGTGAGTCTGAGTGAACTCTGGGAGTTGGTGATGGACAGGGAGGCCTGGCGTGCTGCAATTCATGGGGTCGGAAAGAATCGGACAGGACTGAGTGACTGAACTGAACTGATGGCAGGTTATGAAGGGGATTCCTCAGCACATTTTTCCTACTGCTTTTTCCTCCTGTCCTTCAGCTCCTCTCTCCATCTATGCCATTGTTTGATTGGGCAGGTCATCATCTTTCCATTTCTGAAAGTTGTATTTGAAACAATTTACCTAAGATTGGGACTCAAACACACGTGGCAGGAACTCTGTACTATGCTTAGTCACTCAGTCATATCTGACTGGGACTTGAGCCCAGCCGAAACCCACAGTGCCTGGTTTTGGGACCTAATGAAGCTCAGGTTCTTGATGTCTCATTGCAAAAAGAATTCAGTGAGACACAAAGCTATAGGTAAGAGGTGGATTTGTTCAGATTCAGAGAGAAGCACACCCCACAGAGTGTGGGCCATTGCAGAGGGCGAGTACGGTGGCCATGAAATGTGGTTTGGTTAGTTTTTGTGAGCTGGGTGATTTTATATGCTAATGAGTGGGAGGATCATTCCAACTCCTTTGTCTTTTGATAGTACCTTGGAACTGTCATAACTACCACACAATTGCACTCATCTCACACGCTAGCGAAGTAATGCTCAAAATTCTCCAAGCCAGGCTTCAACAATACGTGAACTGTGAACTTCCAGATGTTCAAGCTGGTTTTAGAAAAGGCAGAGGAACCAGAGATAAAATTGCTAACATCCGTTGGATCATTGAAAAAGTGAGAGAGTTCCAGAAAAACATCTACTTCTGCTTTATTGACTACGCCAAAGCCTTTGACTGTGCGGATCACAACACGCTATGGAAAATTCTTCCAGAAATGGGAATACCAGACCACCTGATCTACCTCCTGAGAAATCTGTATGCAGGTCAAGAAGCAACAGTTAGAACTGGACATGGAACAAAGACTGGTTCTAAATCAGGAAAGGAGTACATCAAGGCTGCATATTGTTACCCTGTTTATTTAACTTATATGCAGAGTACATCATGAGAAACACCAGGCTGGATGAAGCAAAGGTGGAATCAAGATTGCTGGGAGAAATATCAATAACCTCAGATATGCAGATGACACCACCCTTATGGCAGAAAGCAAAGAAGAACTAAAGAGCCTCTTGTTGAAGGTGAAAGAGGAGAGTGAAAAAGTTGGCTTAAAACCCAACATTCAGAAAACTAAGGTCATGGCATCCAGGCCCATCACTTCATGCCAAATAGATGGGGAAACAGTGGAAACAGTGACAGACATTATTTTTTGAGGGGCTCCAAAATCACTGCAGATGGTGACTGTAGCCATGAAATTAAAGGGTGCTTGCTCCTTGGAAGAAAAGTTATGACCAACCTAGACAGCATATTAAAAAGCAGAGGCATTACTTTGCCAAAAAAGGTCTGTCTAGTCAAAGTTATGGTTTTTCCAGTAGTCATGTATGGATGTGAGAGTTGGACTATAAAGAAAGCTGAGCACTGAAGAATTGATGCTTTTGAACTATGGTGTTCTAGAAGACTCTTGAGAGTCCCTTGGACTGCAGGGAGATCCAACCAGTTCATCCTAAAGGAAATCAGTCCTGAATACGCATTGGAAGGACTGATGCTGAAGCTGAAACTCCAATACTTTGGCCAACTGATGTGAAGAACTCACTCATTGGAAAAGACCCTGATGCTGGGAAAAATTGAAGGCAGGAGGAGAAGGGGATGACAGAGGTTAAGATGGTTGTGTTAGGTAAGTAGAATAGGGAAAAGGAGTCCAAAATGGTGGTGGCTAAAAGACAAAGAAGGTCAAAGGAAGGTCCGAGGACCAGAGTGAAGACTTCAGGCAGAACAAACAGCACTCCTGGCTAAGCCCAGTTTGCATAGGCCAGGCCCAGGTGGAGGAAAAAACATATAAGAGGAGCCAAAGCACTTTCTCATGGACTCTCTCTCCTGCGTGCGTGCGCTCTTTCTCTCTCTCTCTCACTCACTCTCTCACACTCTCTCTCTCTCTCTCTCTCTCTCTCTCCCTCCCCCGCACACTCCTCCACTCTCTTCTCTTCCAGTCTTGGATTCTCCTGCTATCTTCTAAATAAAATAGAGCTGTAACACTGATTTGCCTAAGAGTTGTAGCACGGTTTGTCCAAGACCCAAGAGCTGTGACGCGCTGAGGGCTTTAATGTCCGTCGCTCCAAATCTTTGTTGTGACGAGACAAAGAACCGAGGAACATACACTCACGTGACAGTTGGATGGCATCACTGACTCAATGGACATGAGTTTGAGTAGGCTGCAGGTGTTCGTGATGGACAGGGAAGACTGGTGTGCTGCAGTCCATGGGGTTGCAAAGAGTTGGATGACTGTGAGACTGAACTGAACTGAACAGAACTGTCATGGTGCCTCTGGGTGTGTCATTTAGCTTGCAGACTGAGGATCAAGGTTTAGTTGAATTTGACTTTTCTGCCATCTTAAAGTAAATGTCGCTCAGTCGTGTCCAACTCTTTGTGACCCCATGGACTGTAGCCTATCAGGTTCCTCCCTCCATGGGATTTTCCAGGCAAGAATACTGGAGTGGGTTGCCATTTCCTTCTCCAGGAGATCTTCCCAACCCAGGGATCGAACCCAGGTTTCCCACGTTGTAGGCACACGCTTTACCGTCTGAGCCACCAGGGAAATCTGCCATCTTGGGCCCATTTGATTTTAATCTGTTTATGTTATGTGCTTGGGCTATGTCATTCTTTCAATAGTTATTCCCTGCCCCCTTCTCTCGTGTTTCATGCTCTTTTCCTCAACCCCATCTGGGCCCACAATGTTGTGTCTACAATCTTCTGGCAGGACAACCAGAAAATAGCTGGCCTCTGGGGAGGGAAATACTGTATAATATCCATTCCTCTAGAGATTCAGGCCTTCATCTTCTATGTTTCCCACAACCTGTGCAACAACAGCACCTCTCAGTGGACCCACTAGGATGGGTGACAGGCACACAATGCCTGCTAGAAGTCCATCTGTTGGTGGCATCCCTTCAAGGGCAACTGGGCTTCCAAGGACAATGTTTGCCACTTCAGGAGTTAGCCCTGTAGGCCGTTTGGACCCAAACCCTTACCACCCTTCTAAAGCTACAAACATATCCCCTGGATCAAATCTCCACTCCACTTTTATGGAATATCTGGTCTGTTGCCTCTTATCAATTTGTCCTTAAGCCACTTACTAACTCCTACAACCAGGACCCTGCCCCCTTATACACCACATCTCTCCACCCAGCTTATTATTAAAATACTCTTAATGCCCCTAACAGGACCAGATAACCCACTTCTTTGTCATTACTTCTGTTATTACCTAGAATGTGTCTAAGACAATGAAATGTTTTCCATTGGAAACACACTAAACTGCTCTTATGGAGGACTAGGGGAGGAAATCAGTGACTTACATTCCCTCAGAGCAATAAGAGGATTAGGCTTGTGGCTATTTCACCAGGTTCCCAGTCTCAGGACACAGACTTGGATTGCTTTACATCATGATATCTATTGCCATCTGCGGTGGACAAACCATCAATGAGTTAAGATCACAACCCCTTGAACTTACCCAGTACTTGTCACACTGGATAACTTGGGGATGCCCAGCTGCAGCCTGGGGTGTCAGGAGGTTGACCTGACTAGGGATCTGGTCCTCAGAAAGTTGTCACACCTCAACCTGCACGGGGATCTGCCAGTCCAGGGGTTCCAGGAGGTCAACTTGCCTCGACCTGCCCAGGGACCCAATTCTCAGGAGGTCGACATGCCTTGACCTGCCCGGGGATTAAATCTCCAGGAGGCTGTCACACCTCAGCCTGCCTGGGGATCTGCACCCTGACCCGGGGACGCCCAGCTCTCAAGTTGCAACAGTACTTGGTAGGATAAGCTTGCAAAAGACTCACCCATAAGGAAGTCCACCCATGGGAATAGAAGAAAGCCTATTACTTGTGGGACTGTGCCCGGTCTCAGCAGTAACACAGGAGTCCAACAAGAACCCCATTTCCTTTCTGGAAAGTCTAAAAGAGGCCCTCCAAGAGTTTACCAATCTGGACTTAGACTCTTATGAGGGATAGGAGATTTTAAAGGACAAATTCCTGTCCCAGTATGCATCAGACAAAGTTACAACAGCTACAGCAGCAGGACCCTCCTGCCTCTTTAGATGAGATGGTCCAGACAGCCACCAATACTTTTCATAACAGAGAACAGGAGAGGGAGGCCAAGGCCCAGGAAAGGGAGAGAAGGAAAGAGATAAAAATAAGTCATGCCCAGACACTGGCTGCCCTCTAGAGAAGCCCTATGGCAAACCCCAAGTCCTTGAAGGACAAGGCATGAGGCAAATGCCTAATCTGTAGACAGGCAGGACATTGGGCCAAAGAGTGCCCAAACCATGATAAGCATCCTAAAACGGCTTTCTACAAATGCCATCAATTGGGACATAGGGCAGCATGCTGCCCTGGGGACTGAAGAGCCTCAAAGTCAAGCGCCAAGCCTTCCCTCATGATGGTTCAACAGGACTTAAGTGGCCTGCTCCAGCCAGCCCACCTTTCACAGATAACCATCATGGGTCTGGAGCCAAGGGTGCAACTGCATGTGGCAGGTAGGTCCAAGAATTTCTTGGTTGACACAAGGGCTACCTACTCTGTCCTGACCTTCTACTCTGGAGCCTTCTCCTCCCAAACCTGTACCATTTTGGGTGCTACAGGAGAAACAATTACAAAAAGATTCACCCAAGCACTTCTTTTTTGCTGGGATGAACAAATACTTTCCCACCAGTTTCTTGTGGTCCCTAAGTGTCCTACTCCCTTATTGGTAAGAGATCTTTCCCTGCCTTTGAAATCTTGCAGCTATGACAGTCCTGATAGAAGATGCTTTAAAACTCTCTCTTGGGAGCAAACTAACTATTTTTACCAGCCCCCAAGTGAAACAGCTCCTGAATGGGAGAGGCTGTTTATGGATGTCTGATCAAAGGATCCTCAGATATCAAGTAGTGCTGATGAAAAGTCCAGGACTGACTATATCCTCTTGTGAGGTTCTTAACCCAGCTACCCTCCTGCCTACCCCCGAGGGCTCTCTCCCCTTTCATTCTTGCCTAGAAACTTTGGACCATTGGACAAAACCCTGAGAGGAATTGTCAGAAGATCCTCTGACCAATCCTGAGGAAATCTCATACACTGATGGAAGCAGCTTTGTCTTAGACGGAAAAAGAAGAGCCAGGTATGCAGTAGTCTCCAATTTTGAGATCATAGAGGCTAAACCTTTGCCACCAGGTACTTTCAGCCCAATTAGCTGAGCTCATAGCCCTGACTCGAGCTTTAGAGCTGGGAAAGGAGAAAGAGTAGCCATTTACACTAACTTCAAGTATGCCTTTCTGGTGCTACATGCACATGCTGCTATTTGGAAAGAAAGAGGCCACTTGACCACCCAAGGGTCCCCAATCAAATATGGTGATCAAATCCTTAGGCTCTTGGAGGCAGTCCATCTGCCCACTGAGGTTTCAGTCTCCCATTGTAAAGGACACCAAAAAGGGAGCGCAGAAGTGGCACAAGGGAACCAAGCAGCTGATCAGGCAGCTAAGAGAGCAGCATTACAGAACCATGACATAATAGGGGTTGCCACCTTAGTTCTACAGACTAATTTGCCAGAAACTCCTTCATATACTGAAGGTGAGACTCTTAAAGCTAAGAGTGAGGGCTTTCAAGAAGATCATATAGGGTGGTTCCAAAAGGAGGAACTCCTTTTTCTGCCTGGGAATCTCCAATGGAAGTTGGTTAACTCCTTACATGCCACCACTCATTTAGGGGAGAAGGCCCTCCAAAGATTACTATAAAGGTCCTTCAGAGGAACAGGCCTCCAAATGACTATAAATCAAGTGGTCTCCTCTTGTCCCACTTGCCAATTAAACAACCCCCAAGGAGCTTGAAGACCCCAGCTGGCCCAGCCTGTCCAACGACGTGGGACCTACCCAGGAGAGGACTGGCAGATGAACTTCACCCAGATGCCAGTTTCTCAAGGGTATAAATACCTATTAGTCATGATAGATACATTCACAGGATGGATTGAAGTCTTTCCCACCTGGACTTAGAAGGCTGAGGAGGTGGTAAAAATACTGCTCCATGAAGTCATTCCAAGATTTGGTCTGCCCAGGTGACAGACCAAAGTGACAATGGGACATCGTTTACTTCTAAGGTCACCCAAGGGATCTCTAAAGCATTGGGGACTACTTCTTATCTCCATTGTGCCTGGAGACCTCAGGTCTTCAGGAAAAGTAGAAAGAGCCAACCAATTCTCAAAATCAGCAATAGAACAGATAACCCAGAAGACCTCCCTCAGATGGAAAGAGGCTTTACCAATAGCTCTCCTCTGCACTCGTATTGCCCCTAAGGAACAGGTTCATCTTAGTCCTTATGAGATGCTATATGGGAGACCCTTTGTTTATGTCAATAACCTCTTCCTAGATCCAGAGGCTCAGTCCCTCTCGTCTTATACCATGGCCATTGGGCAATTCCAACAGAATATATGCGTGTGGGGTGTCAACCAGGACCCAAAAGATTCTAAAGAGCCACCACTATATGCTCCAGGGACTCAAGTCCTAATTAAAGTCTGGAAATATGGGTCCCCAAAGGCTCAACTCCAGCCCACATGGAAGGGCCCCTACCCTGTAATACTTTATACCCCCACAGCAGTTAAGGTACCAGGACATGACTCCTGGCTTCACTACTCACAAGTCAAGCCATGGAAGAAAACAGAAGAGGACACTCAATACACCTGTGAGCCCCTGGGAGATCTCAGACACCTATTCAGAACTACAAATGAGTGCCATTCTAATGAACATCCCAAAAATCTGGTTTCTGGGGATAAGATTTCTCAGGGTAGCTCTAAAGAGCCAACACAGCTTGGCAGGGATTGTACTCCAAAATAGACAGGAGATAGATCTCCTGATCCCTGAACAAGGAAGGACTTGAGCCATCTTGAATGAGACATTGTTTCTGGGTAAATACCTCCAAGCTAAATTAAAGAAAATCTCACAATCCTCAGGGAAAACATTCACATCCTAGGGGATCTCAAAGAACGATCTGGAAAGTCCTCAGTGTGGCTACAATCTCTCTTTGGGGGATCCTTCTCCTGGTGAGAGGCAATTTGGAGTTGGCTAATGCCCCTACTAACCCGGTTATCACCATATTGATGCTGCTTATATTGTTCCATGTATTATCATTTGTCTAACCCATTTTGTCTCTGCCCTGGTCAACAAGCTACAAAATACAGTGCTAGTTCAACAAGGATATGTAAAACCATACCTGACCACAGAAAATATCACTCACCCTTAGATGGACACCACTATAAGGACTCTGAGGCTTGAGACTAGCAAGAAGGGGAGGCCCAATGCCCCTTGCTGTCCTAGCTCAGCAGGGAGTAGCCAGAGAGACCTCGATGCTCCTATTCCCAAAGACTTGGGCCTCCCATCTCTTGAAGGGGGAATGTTAGGTAGTTAGAACAGGAAAAAGGAGTTCAAAATGGTGGTGGCTAAAAGACAAAGAAAGGGAAAAACCCATGAAAACGGAACAAAAGAAAATCCACGGACTGGAGTGAGAACTTCAGGTGAAACAAACACGCCCCCTTCTTGGCCAGCCCAATTTGCATAGGCTCAAGGGGAGGTGGGGAGACAAATATATAAAAGGAGGAAGCCAAGATGGATTGAGCCTCTCCTTTGGGGTCAGCCCACCCTTACACCTCAAGGGTGTACTTTGCTTTGCTTGCTGAATAAAACTCTGAGCTGTAGCACCGGTCCACCATTTCAAATCTTTGCTGGAGTGAGACAGAACCAAGGAAATTACACACTCCCCTGACAGGGCTATGCTAGTTTCTGAGGAAACAGTGGTGAACAAATGCAGGCACAATCCCTCACCACAAGGAAGTATTAGGTATTAATAGTAATTTTAAAACCACTTATGATAATATAGTTACACATAGAGGTGAGAACTGTTAAGGACTTTGCAACATACACTGATACAAATATCCAATTATTATGTCATACACCTGAAACCAATAAAATATTGTATGTCAATTTTACCACAATTTAAAAATGTTTTAAAGTACTGTTAAGAAAAGAACCTAGAACAAAGGATACTGACTACCCTGGGTTTTTTTTTTTTTTTTTCCAGTAGCCTTTCTGTATCCAACATCCATCTTTCTTGACCCTGCCCTGTGTTCTGGGAGGTTACCTTGATGCCATCCCTCTGGTCTCAGTTTGTGATTGGCCAATAAGAGGCATCAGCAGGAGGTTAGAGGGTGTGAGCAGAGTGAAACCAGGCCATTAGCTTCCCCACCCTGCCAGTGTAAACTGACTTCATTTCTTTGCTGGAGAACACAGCTATTCTCTCTAGGTTCCAGGAACCCTCCCTCTCATCCTTTACTGCTATAACTGAGGGGTGATTAGGGCTTCCCACTGTTACTAGCCAAGGATGCTTTCTAGAGTTGGTCTGGCTGGCTTCCCTTAACACAGCCCACATCTTTGTAAATGGTCTCATTGAACTCACCTGTGAGTGTGCCTTCATCTTTCTAACAGTATCCGAACCTTTACACTAGCCTGAACCAGAGTGAAAGTGAAAGTGAAGTCTCTCAGTCGTGTCTGACTCTTTGCGACCCCGTGGACTGTAGCCCACCAGTCTCCTCCGTCCATGAGATTCTTCAGGCAAGAATACTGAAGTGGGTTGCCATTTCCTTCTCCAGGGGATCTTCCCGACCCAGGGATCAAACCTAGGTCTCCCGCATTGCGAGCAGACACTTTAACCTCTTTGGGAGCAATAAGAAACAAATGTTTGAAGGAAAGACAAAGTAGTTAGAGCATGGGGGTGGGAGGGAGGGTGTGGGGTGTGTGTGTGATATGATGCTGGAGGTGGAGACAAGGCCAAATCATGGGTCATAGGCTGTAGTGGATGTTATTCTTTTTTTTCTTTTCTTTCCCTTTATTTTGACTTCTCAGCATTTGAAACTCCTTCCTGTATTTGGGGAATCCCTCACTTTAGTTGTGTTAATGATAGGTGGGCTGACTTCCTGTTAGAGAGGCTCAGCTCCAGGCAGCTATATGTGGTCACATGACCTAGCCTAAGCCAATCAAGTGGACCCTACCAGTATTTGGATCAGGAGCCAGATGAAAACAGTGAAGAATTCCCTTTTCCTTTTGGTAAGTGAGGCAGTGGCTCCAATAATTGTTTCCAGAATGTTGGCAGTGCCAGCTGTGGCATCCATTTCCTCAGCTTGGTCCCTAGCCTTATGGATGGCTCACATTCTTTTATAAGTTTCTCTCCTCTGAGTCAGTTTCTTCCTAGAGGCAATATGTTTTTAATAAGCTCCTTTGCTCCTTGAATCAGCCAGAGTCAATTTCTGTTGTTGATAACTAAGAACACTGATAACCGACGTACATTGTGGTAACTAAGAACAGTATGCTTTAATTACCATTGTAAGTGTTTTGACCTTTGTCATAGAAACAAAAGAAAGCTATTGAAGGTATTTAAGCAGTAGGAATGGAGTCATGGCAGTGACAGGAGCAAGCTTGTGGAGAAATCTGTAGGACTGCATTCAAGAAGATCTAGATTAAATGTAGGGAGACCAAGAAATGGGTGCTGTCGGCCTAGACAAAGAGGAGTTGCAGTGGAGACAGAAGTCCATGGATGTAAGGGCAATATCGCAAGTGAACTTTCTATGATAGGATGTGGCAAGGTTAAGGAAAAGGGAGGCATGGAGGTTATGCTCCATTTTCTGCTTCCTGAACTTGTATTGACTGCCTAGATGAATTCAACTACTTTTTAAATTCATGATTGCTACTCAGACTTAATGGCTGATCAAAATGATTTTTCCATCCTTTTATGCTTTATATGCATGCATAAACTTGTTGGAATTGGATGCCAATTTCCACCTAAATTGTTTTCTGGTTCAGACTCTGAATTCAGACCATGTTTCTAAGCTTGGCTATCACCAATGAGAAACACAGTCAGTCTGAGTCACATTAGGAAATTGCATTTTGTACTGAAGGTTCATCTGCAACACTTGAGTCAACATATTCTTGGGCTCTTATGAGTAGGAGGCAAACCATTTTAGAAGCCAGAATTGGGCTGCCATCTGTTGTGTTTGGGCTTTGCTTCTTGTGCATGACTGGGGAATAAAACATTTAACAGGCGGTACCTATCTGGAAAGGGATATGCAGCATCTCCATTCATGATAAAACTCTAAATTTTGTTTTCTGTTCAAGGACATTGTTTAAACATCCTTCTAGGCTTGTTTATGCATTCTTAGTTGAGTGAATTATTGCCTAAAGTTCACTATCATCAGCATATACACTAAGACGTAACAACTGGAAGTTGTGAAAGCTATTTGTTGCTTACTGGTATCCACAGCCTCCTCAATATGAGTCAAGCCATGTTTAATACCTCTTTCAAACTTATTTACAACTTCCCCCAACCAAAGGCATAAAATTTCCATTTATCATACACTTATTTTGTACCAATCATTGTCAACCACTAATAAATGTATATTTACACACCCTCACATACACCATGTTTTTATTTAGCTCTTGCTACAACCATGTGAAATAGGTATTACTGACCATATTTTACACATAAGGGAGTTGAGGTGCACATTTTGAAACCCTGGTTTGAATCCAGATATGTATTACTGGGCCCATGCAAATCACTGGGCCACAAAATCATCTTACTTATTGTATGTTCCTCTCCTTTACTCTGTGTTCCCTCAGTGGTATCAACCCCAAATGTATTATTTTGAAACTGAAGACTTTATGTAATGCATTCTAATACAGAATAAAAGCAAAGACAAATAAATAGTGGAGAAGTAGGGTGAGAAGATACATGCACCCCAATGTTTATTGCAGCATTATTTAAAATAATCAAGTATGGCAACAACCTAAGTACTCACCAGTAGATGAGTGGATGTAGAAGATGTGGTGTGTGTATGTATATAAATATATGGTTATGAAATATTACTCAACCATAAAAAACATGAAATTTGCCATTTGCAACAACGTCAATGGACCGTGAGGGTACTATGCTCTAGGTGAAATAAGTCAGGTAAGTTGGTGAATAAAGTAAATGAGCAAATAAGTGAAATAAGTCAGACAAAGACCAATGCCATATGATTTAATTTATATGTGGAATCTAAAAAAAAAAAGAACAAATGTAACTAAATTGAGTCATAGATACAGAGAACAAACAAGAGGTTTTGCCAGAAGGGAGAATGTTGGGGAGAGCAAAGAAACAGATGAGGGAGATTATGAGCTATACAGTCTACTAAAATAGTAATTTAACTATTTTATTTAAGTTAAATAAATAAATGAGTCATGGGTATGACATGTACAGTGTGGGGAATATAATCAATAATTATGTAATATTTTTGTATGGGGATAGCTGGTAACTAGACCTATCCCAGTGATCATTTTGAAAAGTATTAAATAAAAAGTCACTGTATTGTATACTAACAACACAGTGTTAGTTGTATACAACACAGTTGCATAGGTCAATTACACGTCAAAAACAAACAAACTCAGAAAAAGAGATCAGGTTTGTGATTATCACAGGCAGGAGGGGGAATCAGACAAAAGTAATCAAAAGGTACCAACTTCCAGTTATAAGATAAATAAATACTAGGGACATAATACAACAAGATAGGTATAATTAATACTGCTGTATATTATATACGAGAGTTTTTAAGAGAGTAAATCCTAAGAATTCTCATCACAAGGGAAAAACATTTTTTCTGTTTCTTTAATCTTATATGAGATGATGGATGGTCACTACACTTGCTGTTGTGACCATTTCATGATGTATGTAAGTCAAATCATCATACTGTACACCCTAACCTTACACAGTGTTGCGTGTCAATTGTATCTCAGTAAAACTGGAAGAAGGAAAAAAGAAAGTAGGGTGAGAAGTTAAAGAAGTAGTTAAAGGAACTGAACATTTTAAGTAGTTAAATCATCGGGATCTCTGATCAGTCCTGGAAAATTAGTGGAACAGTTTTCAGTGGATTCCTTCATATACCTATGTTATAAGTTAAGGTGAGAAATAGAATCAGAAGGCTTTAAAAAAAAAAAAAAAAACCATCAGACAAGTTTCTACAATAAAAGGAAAATATGAGACCTGGAGTCAAAAGACAGGGTTTGAATCCCAGCTTTGAATTCAAATCTGGGTAAATCAGTTGACATTTAAGAGCCACTGACTCCCTGGATGATAATACACCTGTTACACAACACATGTGAGGATTAAATGTTCCTTATTCATGAAATTATTTATAAACCATAAAGCATTATACAAGTGCAGGTATTAATTGTTAACTTACTTGAGGCCTTATAGGTTAAATCTCTGAAAATCAGGTGTAGTGTAAATGATGTGTTCCTATAAGAAATGATATCCATGTTCTTATAAGCAGGGCAGCATTATTAGCAATAATACCAACCATCATGACAATGATTATATTTGCTCAATTTTCACATTTTATGTCCTTCTTACAACAGTGCTGTGAGGCATTGCAGCATTATAAAATTTACAGAACAAGAAGCCAAAACGTGAAGACCTCCAGTGTCAGAGAGAGAATAAGAAATAAAATTAGGATTTAATTCTACCTTACACTGTATTTCCCCCTTTGAGAATACTTTTGCTTAGTACCATTTATGGAAAAAAATGTATCTTAAGCATCTGTGATTAAATTTAGCAGATACTGTTGAAAAGATGAGACTAAGAGAGTGTATTTAGAGAAGGAGTCTACCTAATATGAATTCTTATCTGCTGGGGAAAAAAGTATGTTTTAGGTATTCCTAGAGCTCAGTCTAGCAAAATTATTCATCATTTACAGGGAAAAATCTATGATAACTATACCTATAATTCTTTTTAAAGCATCTCAATTTTGAATTTATATCTGAAAATGCTTTATTATTTCCTATGCAAGATATTTCATCTTTTCTGGTATATCCACGTAGTGGACTAGCAAACGTTCAGGAGAAGGTAAAACTTAACAAAACAATAGATAATTATCAGCTCAGTGACTCTTTACAGTGAATGTCTAAGTTGTTTGCCTTTTCTAAATAGAAGCTGTAGGCAGCAATTGTTTTATTATTAGCCTGAGTTCTTTGGTTATCTTAAGCATGAAGTATTTTTAGCTCTGTTCATATAACACATAGGATTTAAGTAAAACATTAAGGAAAGGAGAGTGAATGCACATTGTTCAATGTGACATTTCATTTTATAGAGCTGTTTTGACATGGAAGTTGTCTGGTTGAATGCTTCACTGACAAGCTGGCTTAGATTCTTCTTACCTGTAACTGGTATTTCTATGTGGATGGACACTGATTTCTTTAGTAATCTTGGGCTTTTCTCTACTCCTTTAGTGACTTCATTCCAGGAGAGGAGGGATGACATTGTTTTGTTGAGTTTGAGAGAGGAAGGGGGTTTGTATAGTTCTATCCTTTTGCAGTACAGCATACTATACAATTGTATACACTATGTGATATGTGTTCCTAGCTTACAAAAAAACCTCTTAATACTTCCCTGCTTCCAAGGAGGGACTGCATACAGCAGAATGCTCACCTCCAGCTACTAGTGGAGGTGGGTGAATTTGGGCCAATGAGAGTTCCTCTCCAGGGATTTGAATAAAGATAGTCAGTCAGTCTGGTGATGATATGGCCATTGCTTTCCTGTGTGAAAATTAATAAAGGGAAACCTCATTACAATGGAGTCAGGAGGCCAGAAGGGAGAGCTCTCTCTCCCACACCATTCTGTCAATACCTGTTGCAACAGGAAGGGATGTATTTGGCATCTCCAGCAAAAAGTGGCCCTACTGCCAGCTGGAGGAAGAAAGAATTCTCCTTGCCTGGCAACAGCTCAGCTACTGAGACTGTTGCAACTCCCCAGTAAAAAGCCACTATACTTCAAACTCGCAGTTTCATCAAATGCACTTTTTGTTTATAGTAGCCCCATCCCCAAGTTTCTCTTCTCTTTTGTTTTACTAGACTTGCATGTGGTTCACTGTATCTGCATATCTCAAATTGCAATTCTTTACTGTTCCCAACTATAACTGTTTGGATGGAAAGCAACTGGGTGTTTTGTTTTAGGTTAAACCTTCTACGTGGATTGAGAAGAAAAAGCTATCCTGCAGAAAAAGGAGGATAAGCTAGGTCCAAAGGGGAGAATTAATTGCCTGGCTTCTGATGGCCTTTTAGTTCTTTCTTTCAGTTCTTTTCTGGGACCTGGTTGAATTCCTGACATTGGGTTCTATGAGATGCCTGTATCCTTATAATTACAACATTCACTTTTGGTTTTTGCTAAAAGTACCACTAGTTGTTTTCTGCTACACGTACTTAAAGTAATAAATATGTTATTTAGTTGTGGCTAATAGAATAAATAATCTTATACAGGCTGTTTGAGAAAGAGGCTCTACATGTATTTATTGGTACAGCCAGTTTTAGGTGGTGTAATGAAATTTTATTTTAAATATCCTTGTTTAATTTATGAAACAGTTTAATATGGAAAGAGAGCATGAAATATAGCCATGTGAACGGAGCATTTTATTCATTTATTTTTCAAATGGGGCATTTTAAAGCAAATCTGGCTGGTTTTAGAGTATAGGAATATATTTTAACTAAAGAGACTTTTGTTTTTGTTTGTTTTGTGGAAGAAAACAGTTTGAGTTAGTGAGAACAATTAACCAAATATTGATAGATGGCACATACTGTGGGATCAGGAGTAATCTGTCCAACCTTGTCAGGAATATCTATGAAATACTTAAAATAAGGAAATAAGAAAATAAATGTGGTACTTAATCATATGTTTTCTTATTAGCTACAGAATTATATAAAATGGCAATTCTTATTGTCAATAATATGGTTTATTTTATGTTATGAGTAAATAGGTGATATTTGTCTCTTCATTCATTAACATGAATTATATTCATCCAGGGAATATAGGGATCATAAAGATATAGTTCCTACTCCAGAGTACATGGAGATTCAGAAATTGTAAATCAGCTAAATTCTGACTTGGAATTCCATTGAACTGTATTTGCCATTGCCAGCCTATAGATAGTAAATGGTCAGCTTCAAAATGTGCCCAATACCAGTAACCAAAGGGGTTAAGTATTTATATTACCAAACCAGAAGACAATGTGATTTGACTTTTTCATATATAGGGATAATTTGCCTGATATTCCCCACCTCCATTTTCCCAACTTGCTTAAACATCTCCCCTTGCCCAAATGAAGCAAAAAATAGAATGAATGGAAAGATTAATGTGTTACCACCATATTTAGAAGCACAATAAACATGACCAGTGATGATATGCAAGTGGGCCAATAGAGTTTTTTCTGAGATATAGTTGATTTACAATATTCTATTGTTTCAGGTAAACTGAACATAATGAATCAAAAACTTTATAGATGGCAGTTCAGTGCAGTTCAGTTGCTCAGTCGTGTCTAACTCTTTGTGACCACATGGACTGCAACACGCCAGGCTTCCGTGTCCGTCACCAACTCCTGGAGCTTGCTCAAACTCATGTCCATCGAGTCGGTGATGCCATCCAACCATCTCATCGTCTGTTGTCCCCTTCCCCTCCTGCCTTCAATCTTTCCCAGCATCAGGGTCTTTTCCAATGAGTCAGTTCTTCACATCAGGTGGCCAAAGTATTGGAATTTCAGCTTCAGCATCAGTCCTTCCAAAGAATATTCAGGACTGATTTGCTTTAGGATTGACTGGTTGGATCTCCTTGCTGTCCAAGGCACTCCCAAGAGTCTTCTACAACACCACAGTTCAAAAGCATCAATTTTTCGGCACTCAGTTTTCTTTATAGTCCAACTTTCACATTCATACATGACTACTGGAAAAACCATAGCTTTGATTAGATGGACCTTTATCAGCACGGTAATGTCTCTGCTTTTTAATATGCTGTCTAAGTTGGTCATCACTTTTCTTCCAAGGAACAAGCTTCTTTTAATTTCATGGCTACAGTCACCATCTGCAGTGATTTTGGAGCCCAAGAAAATAAAATCTGTCATGGTTTCCATTGTTTTCCCATCTATTTGCCATGACGTGATGGGACCAGATGCCATGATCTTAGTTTTTTGAATGTCAAGTTTTAAGCCAGTGTTTTCTGTCTCTTCTTTCACTTTCATCAAGAGGCTTTTTAGTTCCTCATCACTTTCTGCCATAAGGGTGGTATCATATGTGTATGTGAGGTTACTGAGGTTTTACAGATTATACTCCATATAAAGTTATTATAAAATATTGGCTATATTCCCTGTGTTGTACAATATCCTTGTAGCTTATTTTTTTTATACATCATAGTTTGTACTTCTTAATCCCCTAGTCCTATCCTGTCTCACCTTCCTCTCTCTGTTTTGTTATAAACGTTTGTTTTATTTTTGAGATTCCACATAAAAGTGTAATCTTCATCTTTCTATCTGGCTTATTTCACTAAACATAATACCCTCGAGCTCTGTCTGTGTTGTTGCAAATGGCAAAATTTCATTCTTCTTCTTTAATTTTACTCAGTTTTATATATACTCTATGTGTAACCATATATTTTATATAGTTTTATACATATAAACATCTTCTTTATCCATTCATCTGTTGATGCATACTTATGTTGCTTCCATCTCCTGGCTTTGTAAATAATGTGGCTATGAACATTTTGGGTACATGCATCTTTATAAATGAATGTCTTCATTGTCTTCCATACACAGGAAAGCTATTGTTGGATCACATGGTGATCCAGTCACTCAGTCGTGTCAGACTCTTTATGACCCCATGGATTGATGAACACCAGGCTTCCATGTCCATCACCAATTCCCGGAGTTCACTCAAACTCATGTCCATTAAGTTGGTGATGCCATCCAACCATCTTATCCTCTGTTGTCCCCTTTCCCTCCTGCCTTTGATCTTTCCTAGCTTCAGGGTCTTTTCCAATGAGTTAGTTCTTCACTTCGGGTGGCCAAAATATTGGAGTTTCAGCTTCAGCATCAGTCCTTCCAATGAATATTCAGGACTGATTTGCTTTAGGATTGACTGGTTGGACCTCCTTGCAACCCAAGGGACTCTCAAGGGTCTTCTCCAACACCACAGTTCAAAAGCATCCATTCTTCATTGCTCATTTTTCTTTATAGTCCAATTCTCACATCCATAGTGACTACTGGAAAAACCATAGCTTTGACTAGACGAACCTTTGTTGGCAAAGTAATGTCTCTGCTTTTTAATACGCTGTCTAGGTTGGTCATAATTTTTCTTCCAAGGAGCAAGCGTCTTTTAATTTCATGGCTACAGTCCATCTGCAGTGATTTTGGAGCCCAAAATATTAAAGTCTCTCACTGTTTCCACTGTTTCCCCATCTATTTGCCATGAAGTGATGGGACTGGTTGCCATGATCTTAGTTTTCTGAATGTTGAATTTTAAACCAACTTTTTCACTCTCCTTTTTCACTTTTATCAAGAGGCTTTTTAGTTCTTCACTCTCTGCCATAAGGCTGGTGTTATCTGCATATCTGAGTTATTAATATTTCTCCTGGAAATCTTGATTATAATTGTGCTTCATCCAGTGCAGCGTTTCTCATGATGTACTCTGCATATAAGTTAAATAAGCAGGGTGACAATATACAGCCTTGATGTACTTGTTTCCCAATTTGGAACCAGTCTGTTGTCCCATGTCCAGTTCTAACTGTTGCTTCCTGACCTGCATACAAATTTCTCAAGAGGAAAGTCAGGAGGTCTGGTATTCCCATCTCTTGAAGAATTTTCCACAGTTTGTTGTGATCCACACAATCAAAGGCTTTGGCATAGACAATAAAGCAGAAGTAGATGTTTTTCTGGAACTTTCTTGCTTTTTCAACAATCCAACGGATGTTGGCAATTTGATCTCTGGTTCCTCTGACTTTTCTAAATCCAGCTTTAACATCTGGAAATTCACAGTTCACATACTGTTGAAGCCTGGTTTGGAATTTTGAGCATTACTTTGCTAGCATGTGAGATGAGTGCAATTGTGTGGTAGTTTGAGCATTCTTTGGCATTGCCTTTCTTTTTGGAATGAAAGCTGACCTTTTCCAGTCCTGTGGCCACTGCTGAGTTTTCCAAATTTGCTGGCATATTGAGTGCAGGACTTTCACAGTATCCTCTTTTAGGATTTGAAATAACTCAACTGGAATTCCATCACCTCCACTAGCTTTGTTCGTAGTGATGCTTCCTAAGGCCCACTTGACTTTGCATTCCAAGATGTCTGGCTCTAGGTGAGTGATCACACCATCGTGATTATCTAGGTCATGAAGTTCTTTTTTGTATAGCTCTTCGGTGTATTCTTGCCATCTCTTCTTATTATCTTCTGCTTCTGTTAGGTCTATATCATTTTTGTCCTTTATTGTGCCCATCTTTGCATGAAATGTTCCCCTGGTGTCTCTAATTTTCTTGAAGAGATCTCTAGAATTTCCCATTCTATTGTTTTCCTCTATTTCTTTGCACTGATCACTGGGAAAGGCTTTCTTATCTCTACTTAATATTCTTTGGAACTCTGCATTCAAATGGGTATATCTTTCCTTTTCTCCTTTGCCTTTTGCTTCTCTTCTATTCACAGCTATTTGTAAAGCCTCCTCAGACAACCATTTTACCTTTTACATTTCTTTTCCTTTGGATGATCTTGATCCCTGCCTCTTGTACAGTGTCATGAACCTGCATCCATAGTTCTTCAGGCACTCTGTCTATCAGATCTGATCCCTTGAGTTTATTTGTCACTTCCACTGTATAAATGTAAGGGATTTGATTTAGGTCATACCTGAATGATCTACTGGTTTTCCCTACTTTCTTCAATTTAAGTCTGAATTTGGCAACCAGGAGTTCATGATCTGAGCCACATTCAGCTCCTGGTCTTGTTTTTGCTGCCTGTATAGAGCTTCTCCATCTTTGGCTGCAAAGAATATAATCAATCTGATTTCAGTATTGACCGTCTGGTGATGTCCGTGTGTAGAGCTGTCTCTTGTGTCGTTAGAAGGGAGTGTTTGCTGTGACCAGTGTGTTTTGTTGGCAAAACTCTATTAGCCTTTGACCTGCTTCATTTTGTACTCCAATGCCTAATTTGCCTGTTACTCCAGGTATTTCTTTTTTAATTGGGGACATTTGTTATTGGTTTCTGTTTTTTTTTGAGATTGAGTTGTATAGGTTGTTTATATATTTTAATGTTAATCCTTTATCAGGCATATCACTAGCAAATATTTTCTCATTTTGTTGATGGTTTCCTTTGCTGTGCAAAAGCTAAGTTTAATTAGGTCCAATTTGTTTATTTTTGTTTCCATTTCCTATGCTTTAGGAGACAGATCCAAAAACATTGCTACATTGGACATCAAAGTGTTTTACCTATATTTTTTCAAGAAATTTGATGATTTCCAGTATTACATTTTAATCCATTTTGAGTTTATTTTTGTATATGATGTGAGAAAGTGTTCTAATTTTATTCTTTTACAGGTAGTTGTCCAGTTTCTCCAGCACTGTTATTGAAGAGATTATCTTTACCTTTGTGAATTCTTGCCTCCTGTGTCATGGATTAATTGACCATAAGTATAGGAGCTACCCCACGCCCCCACACCCGAGGCCAGGGGCGGTGGCCGGGAGGAGCAACCCACGCCTGAGGCCAGGGGCTGCCACGAGAGGAGTTACCTGGAGCCGTGGCTGCGCGGGCTCAGGAAGGCCTAGAGGAGCTATCGTACATTGAAGGTCAGGAGGGGCGGCGGTGAGGAGATACCCCTCGTCCAAGGTAAGGAGCAATGGCTGCGCTTTGCTGGAGCAGCCGTGAAGAGATACCCCACGCCCAAGGTAAGAGAAACCCAAGTAAGACGGTAGGTGTTGCAAGAGGGCATCAGAGGGCAGACACACTGAAACCATGCTCACAGGAAACTAGTCAATCTAATCACACTAGGACCACAGCCTTGTCTAACTCAATGAAACTAAGCCATGCCCGTGGGGCCACCCAAGACGGGCGGGCTATGGTGGAGAGATTTGACAGAATGTGGTCCACTGGAGAAGGGAATGGCAAACCACTTCATTATTCTTGCCTTGAGAACCCCATGAACAGTATGAAAAGGCAAAATGTTAGGGTACTGAAAGAGAAACTCCCCAGGTCAGTAGGTGCCCAATATGCTACTGGAGATCAGTGGAGAAATAACTCCGGAAAGAATGAAGGGATGGAGCCAAAGCAAAAACAATACCCAGCTGTGGATGTGACTGGTGATAGAAGCAAGGTCCGATGCTGTAAAGAACAATATTGCATAGGAACCTGGAATGTCAGGTCCATGAATCAAGGCAAATTGGAAGTGGTCAAACAAGAGATGGCAAGAGTGAATGTCAACATTCTAGGAATCAGCGAACTGAAATGGACTGGAATGGGTGAATTTAACTCAGATGACCATTATATCTACTACTGCGGGCAGGAAGACCTCAGAAAAAATGGAGTGGCCATCACGGTCAACAAAAGAGTCTGAAATGCAGTACATGGATGCAATCTCAAAAACGACAGAATGATCTCTGTTCATTTCCAAAGCAAACCATTCAATATCACAGTAATCCAAGTGTATGCCCCAACCAGTAACGCTGAAGAAGCTGAAGTTGAACGGTTCTATGAAGACCTACAAGACCTTTTAGAACTAACACCCAAAAAAGATGTCCTTTTCATTATAGGGGACTGGAATGCAAAAGTAGGAAGTCAAGAAACACCTGGAGTAACAGGCAAATTTGGCCTTGGAATACGGAATGAAGCAGGGCAAACACTAATAGAGTTTTGCCAAGAAAATGCACTGGTCATAACAAACACCCTCTTCCAACAACACAAGAGAAGACTCTATACATGGACATCACCAGATGGTCAACACCGACATCAGATTGATTATATTCTTTGCAGCCAAAGATGGAGAAGCTCTATACAGTCAGCAAAAACAAGACCAGGAGCTGACTGTGGCTCAGACCATGAACTGCTTATTGCCAAATTCAGGCTGAAATTGAAGAAAGTAGGGAAGACCACTAGACCATTCAGGTATGACCTAAATCAAATCCCTTATGATTATACAGTGGAAGTGAGAAATAGATTTAAGGGCCTAGATCTGATAGATAGAGTGCCTGATGAACTATGGAATGAGGTTCGTTACATTGTACAGGAGACAGGGATCAAGACAATTCCCATAGAAAAGAAATGCGAAAAAGCAAAATGGCTGTCTGGGGAGGCCTTACAAATAGCTATGAAAAGAAGAGAAGTGAAAAGCAAAGGAGAAAAGGAAAGATATAAACATCTGAATGCAGAGTTCCAAAGAATAGCAAGAAGAGATAAGAAAGCCTTCCTCAGTGATCAATGTAAAGAAATAGAGGGAAACAACAGAATGGGAAAGACTAGGGATCTCTTCAAGAAAATCAGAGATACCAAAGGAACATTTCAGGCAAAGATGAGCTCGATAAAGGACAGAAATGGTATGGACCTAACCGAAGGAATGCTGAAACTGAAACTCCAGTACTTTGGCCACCTCATGCGAAGAGTTGACTCATTGGAAAAGACTCTGATGCTGGGAGGGTTTGAGGGCAGGAGGAGAAGGGGACGACAGAGGATGAGATGGCTGGATGGCATCACTGACTCGATGGACGTGAGTCTGAGTGAACTCCGGGAGTTTGTGATGGACAGGGAGGCCTGGCATGCTGCGATTCATGGGGTGGCAAAGAGTCAGACATGACTGAGTGACTGAACTGAACTGAACTGAACTGACTGAGTGTTCACATACCGTTGATATTTTGTTAGGGATTGCATTGAATCTGTTCTTGGGTAGTATGGTCATTTTAACATTTTAACAATGTTAATTCTTGCAATCCATGAACGTGGTAATTTTTCACCTGTTTCTGTCTCTTTTGGTTTATTTTATCAGGTCAGTGTCTTAACAGTTTTCTGAGTACAGGTCTTTTGCCTCCTTGGTTAAGTTTATTCCTTGGTATTCTTTTGATGTGATTGTAAATGGGATTGTTTCCTTAATTTCTCTTTGTGATAGTTTGTTTTTAGTGTACAGGAATGCAACAGATATTTCTGTATCTTAATTTTGTATCTTTCAACTTTACTGAATTCATTGATGGTTTCTAGTAGTTTTGGGGTGGCATCTTTAGGATTTTCTATGTATAGTGTTATCTTCCCTGGTGGCTTAGATGGTAAAGAGTCTGCCTACAATGCAGGAGACCTGGGTTTGATCTCTGGGTCTGGAAGATTTCCTGGAGCTGCTGCTGCTGCTGCTAAGTCACTTCAGTTGTGTCCGACTCTGTGCGACCCCATAGACGGCAGCCCAGGAAATGGCAACTCACTCCATTTGGCAAGTATTCTTGCCTGGAAAATCCCATGGATGGAGGACCCTGGTGGTCTATAGTCCATGGGGTCGCCAAGAGTCGGACTGAGTGACTAACACATATGTCCATGTATAGTATTATGCCATCTTCAAACAGTTTTTGACAGTTTTACTTCTTCCTTTTCAATTTAAATTCCTTTTATTTTTTGTTCTTGTCTTATTTCTGTGGTTAAGACTTCCAATACTGTGTTGAATAAAAGCAGTGTGTGGGCATTCTTGTCTTGTTTGAGATCTCAGAGGAAATGCTTCCAAGTTGCCACTCCTGAGTATAATGTTAGTTCTGGGCTTATCATATATGGTCTTTTTATATTGAGGTATGTTCCCTCTATACCCATTTTGTGGAGAATTTTTATCACAAATTGATACTGAATTCTGTCAGAGGCTTTTTCAGTATCTACTGAGATGATCATATGATTTTTATTCTTCAGTTTGTTAATGTGCTATATCACATTGATCAATTTGTGGACACTGGACCATCCTTGCATCCCTGAGATAATTCCACTTGATCATGGCCTCTGATCCTTTTAATGTATTCTTAGATTTGGTTTGATAATATTTTGTTGAGGATTTTTGCATCTATCTTCATCAGTGATATTTGCCCATGGTTTTATTTTTGTGTGGTATCTTTATCTGGTTTTGGTTTCAGGGTAATGGTGACTTCCCCTGCAAACTTTTGGAATAGTTTGAGCAGAATAAGTGTTGTCTCTTCTCTAAATATTTGACAGAACTGGCCTATAATGCTATCTAGTCATAGACTTTTCTTTAATGGGAGTTTTTTTAAATTATGGATTAAATTTTATAACTGGTAATTGATCTGTTTGTATTTTTAATTTATTCCTGGATCAGTATTGGGAGATAATACATTTCTAGGAATTTTCCCATTTCTTCTAGATTGTCCATTTTATTGACATATAGTTGTTCTTAGTAATCTCTTATGATTCTTTGTATTTCTGTGGTGTTAATAGTAACTTCTCTTTCATTTCTGATTTTATTGATTTGGGCCCTGTCTCTTTTTTTCTGATGAGTCTGGCTAAAGCTTTAACAACTTTGCTTATCTTTTCAAAGAAGCAAGTCTTAGTTTCATTAGTATTTTCTGTTTTTTTAAAGTCCATTTCATTTATTTCTGTCTGGCTCTTTATGATTTATTACCTTTTACTACCTTTGGGTTTTGTTTGTTCTTTTTTTTCCAATTACTTTAGGTGTAAGGTTAGGTCATTTATTTGAGATTTTTCTTGCTTCCCGAGGTAGTCTTGTATCCCTATAAACTTTCTTTTTAGAATTAGAAGTGATTTTGCTATGTCCCATAAATTGTGGATCATTGTGTTTCCATTCTTGTTTGTCCCCAAGTCTTTTTATTTCTTCTTGGATTACTTCAGTAATCCATTGGTTGTTTACTAGCGTATAGTTTAGTCTCTATGAGTTTGTGTTTTTCCTTATAATGATTTCTAGTCTCATAGCATTGTGCTTGGAAGAGATGCTTGATATGACTTCAGTTTTCTTACATTTACTGAGACTTTGTTTAGAATATTCTCTCTCTCTCTCTCTCTCTCTCTATATATATATATATATATATATATATCCATCAGATTTAATGTATCATTTAAGGCCATTGTTTCCTAATTGAGTTTTGGTCTGGATGATATAAGTGGGGTTTGAAAGTCACCTACTGTTACTATGTTACTGTCAGTTTCTCCCATTATGTCAATATTTGTTTTATGTATTTAGGTGCTCCTATGTTGGATGCATATATATTTACAATTGTCATATCTTTTTCTTAGATTTATCCCTTGATGATTATGTAATATTCTTCTTTGTATCTTTTTACAGTTTTTGCCTAAGTATTACCACAATGACTGTCTTTTGATTTCCATTTGCATGGAATATTTTTTTTGTCTCCGAACTTTCAATCTGAAGTGAGTCTCTTGTAGGCAGATTATGTTTGGGTTTTGTTTTGTATCCACTTAGCAACTCTACGTCATTTAATTGGAGCATTTAGTTTATTACAGTTAAAGTACTTATTGAACTGACACAACATTGTAAGTCAGTTCTACTTCAAAAAATAATTATTGATAGATTTGTACTTATTGCCATTTTGTTGTTTGTTTGGAGGTTTCTAGAGAAGGCAATGGCACCCCACTCCAGTACTCTTGCCTGGAAAATCCCATGGACGGAAGAGCCTGGTAGGCTGCAGTCCATGGGGTCGCTGAGGGTCAGACACGACTGAGTGACTTCACTTTCTTTTTCCTTTCATGCATTGGAGAAGGAAATGGCAACCCACTCCAGTGTTCTTTCCTGGAGAATCCCAGGGACGGGGGAGCCTGGTGGGCTGCCATCTCTGGGGTCGCACAGAGTCGGACACAACTGAAGCGACTTAGCAGCAGCAGCAGCAGAGTTCTTTTTTGTTCTTCTTTTGCTTTCTTCCAGTGTGACTTGATGACTACCTTTAGTGTTTGGATTCCTTTATTTGTGTGTGTGTGTCTGTCTATCTGTTTTGTCTTTCTATTATACCTGACCACGTTACCTGTCTTCTGAGAAACCTGTATGCAGCTCAAGAAGCAACAGTTAGAACCGGACATGGAACAATGGACTGGTTCCAAATTGGGAAAAGAGTATGACAAGGCTGTATATTGTCATCCTGCTTATTTAACTTGTATGAAGAGTACTTCATGTGAAATGCCAGGCTGCGTGAATCACAAGCTAGAATCAAGATTGCCAGGAGAAATATCAATAACCTCAGATATGCAGATGACACCAACCTAATGGTAGAAAGCAAAGAGGAACGAAAAACCTCTTGTTGAGTGTGAAAGAGGAGAGTGAAGAAGCTGACTTAAAACTCAGTGTTCAAAAAACGAAGATCATGACATCTGGTCCCATCACTTTATGGCAAATAGTTGGGGATAAAAATGGAAACACTGACAGACTTTATTTTCTTGGGCTCCAAAATCACTGTGGATAGTGGCTGCAATCATGAAATTAAAATATGCTTGCTCCTTGAAAGGAAAGCTATGACCAACCTAGACAGCATATTAAAAAGCACATCACTTGCTGACAAAAGTCTGTATAGTCAAAGCTACGGTTTTTCCAGTAGTCATGTATGAATGTGAGAGTTGGACTATGAAGAAGTTTGAGCACCGAAGAATTGATGCTTTTGAACTGTGGTGTTGGAGAAGACTCTTGAGAGTCCCTTGGACAACACAGAAATCAAATCAGTCAACCTAAAGGAAATCAACCCTGAATATTCTTTGGAAGGACTGATGCTGAATCTGAAACTCTAATTTTTTTGGTCACCTGATGCGAAGAGCTGACTTTCATTGGAAAAAACCATGATGCTGAGAAAGATTGAAGCAAGAGGAGAAGTGGGTGGCAGAGGATGAGATGGTTGGATGGCATGACCAACTCAACGGACATGAGTTTGAGCAAACTCTGGGAGATAGTGAAGGACAGGGAAGCCTGGTGTACTGCAGTTCATGGAATCAGACACAAAGAATCAGATACAACTGAGTGACTGAAACACAGCATTGCTAATTTGCCTTAAAAGCAGCTCTAGATATAGCTTACTGTGCATAATAAAAGTACAATGGACAGTATGTGCCTGACAGACTAATTAGGTTATTAATAGAGTTAATAATGGGATGACAAAAATAATTCCTAGTAATAAACTGGCATAATTTCTGCCTGTAAAATTTTTCTTTTTCCTAAACTTTTTGCACAACTAAAGGTTTTAAAATGTCATTCATGTTGACATTTCTTTTTACTAATGTTTACATTTTGTGAGTTCCTTGTAGCAGATAGTTGAATGTTGCATTTTTAAAAGTGTTTTGATTTTAGATTTAACATTGCTTCTTCAACATTCACTAGAGCCCAGAAATGAAAATGTTGCTGCCTGGAAAATTATACCTTAGAAAAGAAGTTCAGCTCTTATTTCTTTGTACAAAAGCTGTTTAGTTTTTTACATGTAAAATATTAACCCTTGTAGAAAGATTATGTAAATGCAAGGAGAGAGTTCTGGAAGAGATATAGCAAAGTGATAATAATGAGGAGATGAAAAAAGAACTAAGACTGAGAAAATGTGGAAAGTACAAAGGGGGCTTTAAACTCATTTAAATTATATTAAAAACTTATGTGAAGAATATATACACTTATTACTTAAATAGCAATAAAAAATAATGTATCTGTCCTGATTTCCTTATTTTTAAGTAAGTTTATTGTTTAACATTTAAAATAATATTATTGTATTTTTAAATTATATAGTATTTCAATAATTTTGATTGTGTTGTTTTATAAACAAACTTGTAATTTTATTTTTTATAATATATGAAAACACCCTAGTATCAGCACTCCACAATTGTCTTTTGTAAAGCAGTTTCCCAATTTTTTAGTTCTTCATGTTAATTTGTATTATAGGGAACAACTGAAATATGTATTCAAGTATCTTTTTTTCAGGATGATATTAATGACAGTGTGGATCACAATAAACTGTGGAAAATTCTGAAACAGGTGGGAATACCAGACCACCTGATCTGCCTCTTGAGAACTTTGTATGCAGGTCAGGAAGCAATAGTTAGAACTGGACATGGAACAACAGACTGGTTCCAAATAGGAAAAGGAGTTCGTCAAGGCTGTATATTGTCACCCTGTTTATTTAACTTCTATGCAGAGTACATCATGAGAAACGCTGGACTGGAAGAAACACAAGCTGGAATCAAGATTGCCGGGAGAAATATCAATAACCTCAGGTATGCAGATGACACCACCCTTATGGCAGAAAGTGAAGAAGAACTAAAAAGCCTCTTGATGAAAGTGAAAATGGAGAGTGAAAAAGTTGGCTTGAAGCTCAACATTCAGAAAACGAAGATCATGGCATCCGGTCCCACCACGTCATGGGAAATAGATGGGGAAACAGTGGAAACAGTGTCAGACTTTATTTTTCTGGGCTCCAAAATCACTACAGATGGTGACTGCAGCCATGAAATTAAAAGACGCTTACTCCTTGGAAGGAAAGTTATGGCCAACCTAGATAGCATATTCAAAAGCAGAGACATTCCTTTGCCAACAAAGGTTCATCTAGTCAAGGCTATGGTTTTTCCTGTGGTCATGTATGGATGTGAGAGTTGGACTGTGAAGAAGGCTGAGCGCCGAAGAATTGATACTTTTGAACTGTGGTGTTGGAGAAGACTCTTGAGAGTCCCTTGGACTGCAAGGAGATCCAACCAGTCCATTCTGAAGGAAATCAGCCCTGGGATTTCTTTGGAAGGAATGATGCTGAAGCTGAAACTCCAGTACTTTGGCCACCTCATGCGAAGAGTTGACTCATTGGAAAAGACTCTGATGCTGGGAGGGATTGGGGGCAGGAGGAGAAGGGGACGACAGAGAATGAGATGGCTGGATGGCATCATTGACTCGATGGACATGAGTCTGAGTGAACTCCGGGAGTTGGTGATGGATAGGGAGGCCTGGCGTGCTGGGATTCATGGGGTCACAAAGAGTCGGACATGACTGAGCAACTGATCTGATCTGATCTGATTAATGTGATACAGTTTTGACACCTTATATTTCAGAGAATATCAATATGTAGATTTCAAATACATTTAATTTTATTTTTCAGAGTCAGCAGAAAGAAGACCAGATTGCCTTGGAGAAGGGTCTTTGAAGGACGGTGGGCCTAGAGATGGGTCAAGGAGAGAGGGAGGGTAAGCAGACATTGGCTAGGCCTGGAGTGAAGGCAGTGCACAGACGAGGATCCCTTACAGGTGATCAAACATGGCTTTCATGGAGTGTGAGCAAATAGAGGGTAAGCGAGATAGCAGGGCGACAGCTGGGAGGAGCTACCCCACGCCCCCACGCCCGAGGCCAGGGGCCGCGACGAGAGGAGTTACCCGGAGCCATGGCTGCGCGGGTGCAGGAGGGCCTAGAGGAGCTATCCTACATTGAAGGTCAGGAGGGGCGGCAGTGAGGAGATACCCCTTGTCCAAGGTAAGGAGCAATGGCT
The DNA here is from genome assembly GCF_029378745.1 of Bos indicus. Taxonomy (NCBI): domain Eukaryota; kingdom Metazoa; phylum Chordata; class Mammalia; order Artiodactyla; family Bovidae; genus Bos; species Bos indicus. The sequence goes on from NC_091770.1 coordinate 36,480,214, forward strand.
GCACTTTGCTGGAGCAGCCGTGAAGAGATACCCCACGCCCAAGGTAAGAGAAACCCAAGTAAGATGGTAGGTGTTGCAAGAGGGCATCAGAGGGCAAACACACTGAAACCATGCTCACAGGAAACTAGCCAATCTAATCACACTAGGACCACAGCCTTGTCTAACTCAATGAAACTAAGCCATGCCCGTGGGGCCACCCAAGATGGGCGGGCTATGGTGGAGAGATTTGACAGAATGTGGTCCACTGGAGAAGGGAATGGCAAACCACTTCATTATTCTTGCCTTGAGAACCCCATGAACAGTATGAAAAGGCAAAATGATAGGATACTGAAAGAGAAACTTCCCCCGTCAGTAGGTACCCAACATGCTACTGGAGATCAGTGGAGAAATAACTCCGGAAAGAATGAAGGGATGGAGCCAAAGCAAAAACAATACCCAGCTGTGGATGTGACTGGTGATAGAAGCAAGGTCCGATGCTGTAAAGAGCAATATTGCATAGGAACCTGGAATGTCAGGTCCATGAATCAAGGCAAATTGGAAGTGGTCAAACAAGAGATGGCAAGAGTGAATGTCGACATTCTAGGAATCAGCGAACTGAAATGGACTGGAATGGGTGAATTTAACTCAGATGACCATTATATCTACTACTGCGGGCAGGAAGACCTCAGAAAAAATGGAGTGGCCATCATGGTCAACAAGAGTCTGAAATGCAGTACTTGGATGCAATCTCAAAAACGACAGAATGATCTCTGTTCATTTCCAAGGCAAACCATTCAATATCACAGTAATCCAAGTGTATGCCCCAACCAGTAATGCTGAAGAAGCTAAAGTTGAACGGTTCTATGAAGACCTATAAGACCTTTTAGAACTAACACCCAAAAAAGATGTCCTTTTCATTATAGGGGACTGGAATGCAAAAGTAGGAAGTCAAGAAACACCTGGAGTAACAGGCAAATTTGGCCTTGGAATACGGAATGAAGCAGGGCAAACACTAATAGAGTTTTGCCAAGAAAATGCACTGGTCATAACAAACACCCTCTTCCAACAACACAAGAGAAGACTCTATACATGGACATCACCAGATGGTCAACACCGACATCAGATTGATTATATTCTTTGCAGCCAAAGATGGAGAAGCTCTATACAGTCAGCAAAAACAAGACCAGGAGCTGACTGTGGCTCAGACCATGAACTGCTTATTGCCAAATTCAGACTGAAATTGAAGAAAGTAGGGAAAACCACTAGACCATTCAGGTATGACCTAAATCAAATCCCTTATGATTATACAGTGGAAGTGAGAAATAGATTTAAGGGCCTAGATCTGATAGATAGAGTGCCTGATGAACTATGGAATGAGGTTCGTTACATTGTACAGGAGACAGGGATCAAGACCATTCCCATAGAAAAGAAATGCAAAAAAGCAAAATGGCTGTCTAGGGAGGCCTTACAAATAGCTATGAAAAGAAGAGAAGTGAAAAGCAAAGGAGAAAAGGAAAGATATAAACATCTGAATGCAGAGTTCCAAAGAATAGCAAGAAGAGATAAGAAAGCCTTCCTCAGTGATCATGCAAAGAAATAAGGGAAACAACAGAATGGGAAAGACTAGGGATCTCTTCAAGAAAATCAGAGATACCAAAGGAACATTTCATGCAAAGATGAGCTCGATAAAGGACAGAAATGGTATGGACCTAACAGAAGTAGAAGATATTAAGAAGAGATGGCAAGAATACACAGAAGAACTATACAAAAAAGATCTTCACGAGCCAGATAATCACGATGATGTGATCACTGACCTAGAGCCAGACATCCTGGAATGTGAAGTCAAGTGGGCCTTAGAAAGCATCACTACGAACAAAGCTAGTGGACGTGATGGAATTCCAGTTGAGCTATTCCAAATCCTGAAAGATGATGCTATGAAAGTGCTGCACTCAATATGCCAGCAAATTTGGAAAACTCAGCAGTGGCCACAGGACTGGAAAAGGTCAGTTTTCATTCCAATCCCAAAGAAAGGCAATGCCAAAGAATGCTCAAACTACCGCACAAAGGCACTCATCTCACACGCTAGTAAAGTAATGCTCAAAATTCTCCAAGCCAGGCTTCAGCAATATGTGAACCGTGAAGTTCCTGATGTTCAAGCTGGTTTTAGAAAAGGCAGAGGAACCAGAGATCAATTTGCTAACATCTGCTGGATCATGGAAAAGGCAAGAGAGTTCCAGAAAAGCATCTATTTATGCTTTATTGACTATGCCAAAGCCTTTGACTGTGTGGATCACAATAAACTGTGGAAAATTCTCAAAGAGATGGGAATACCAGACCACCTGATCTGCCTCTTGAGAACTTTATATGCAGGTCAGGAAGCAACAGTTAGAACTGGACATGGAACAACAGACTGGTTCCAAATAGGAAAAGGAGTTCGTCAAGGCTGTATATTTTCACCCTGTTTATTTAACTTATATGCAGAGTACATCATGAGAAACGCTGGACTGGAAGAAACAGAAGCTGGAATCAAGATTGCCTGGAGAAATATCAATAACCTCAATATGCAGATGACACCACCCTTATGGCAGAAAGTGAAGAAAAACTAAAAAGCCTCTTGATGAAAGTGAAAGAGGAGAGTGAAAAAGTTGGCTTAAAGCTCAACATTCAGAAAATGATCATGTCATCCGGTCCCACCACTTCATGGGAAATAGATGGGGAAACAGTGGAAATAGTGTCAGACTTTATTTTTCTGGGCTCCAAAATCACTACAGATGGTGACTGCAGCCATGAAATTAAAAGACACTTACTCCTTGGAAGGAACGTTATGACCAACCTAGATAGCATATTCTAAAGCAGAGACGTTACTTTGCCAACAAAGGTCCGTCTAGTCAAGACTATGGTTTTTCCTGTGGTCGTGTATGGATGTGAGAGTTGGACTGTGAAGAAGGCTGAGCGCCGAAGAATTGATGCTTTTGAACTGTGGTGTTGGAGAAGACTCTTGAGAGTCCCTTGGACTGCAAGGAGATCCAACCAGTCCATTCTGAAGGAGATCAGCCCTGGGATTTCTTTGAAAGGAATGACGCTAAAGTTGAAACTCCAGTACTTTGGCCACCTCATGCGAAGAGTTGACTCATTGGAAAAGACTCTGATGCTGGGAGGGATTGGGGGCAGGAGGAGAAGGGGACGACAGAGGATGAGATGGCTGGATGGCATCACTGGCTCGATGGACGTGAGTCTGAGTGAACTCCGGGAGTTGGTGATGGACAGGGAGGCCTGGCGTGCTGCGATTCATGGGGTCGCAAATAGTCGGACACGACTGAGTGACTGATCTGATCTGATCTGTGATAGCACTTAGCAGTTGCCTGTACTAAATCTTGAAATTTGTCTCAGCAAGTTCACCTCTGTGAGCTTGAAGATTTAACTATTTCTGTTTAACTCTAAGTCTGGACCTAGGTTTTCAAAATCTTTAAGTTGTGTGTTATTTGGAAATAAAACACTGTTTGAGGACACAAACCGACTGAAAGTAAAGCTACTGAAAGCAATGTTCCATGCAAATGGAACCCCCCCCAAAAGCTGGATGCTGCTGCTGCCAAGTTGCTTCAGTCGTGTCTGACTCTGTGCAACCCCATAGACGGCAGCCCACCAGGCTTCGCCGTCCCTGGGATTCACCATGCAAGAACACTGGAGTGGGTTGCCGTTTCCTTCTCCAATGCATGAAAGTGAAAAGTGAAAGTGAAGTCGCTCAGTCGTGTCCGACTCTTAGCAACCCCGTGGACTGCAGCCCACCAGGCTCCTCCGTCCACGGATTTTCCAGGCAAGAGTACTGGAGTGGGCTGCCATTGCTTTCTCCACAAAAGCTGGATAGCTATATTTATATCAGACAAAATAGACTTTAAAATACTAACTATAATAAAAGAGCATTACATAATCATAAAGGGATCCATTCAATAAGAGGATATAAAATTTAAAAATATTTTTGCACCCATATATAAGCACAAACTATATAAAGCAAATATTAACAGACCTAAAGTGAGACATAGATAGCAATACAATAATACTTAATAGTAAAGGACTTCAATACTCCACATATATCAACAGATGATCACCTGGAAAGAATACTAATAAGGAAACATCAGCCTCGAATGACTCATTAGATCATATGAGCTTAACAGATTTGTACAGAACATTCCATCCAAAAGCAACAGAATAAACATTCTTCTCATTTGTACATGGAACATCCTCTAGATTATATATTAGACCTCAAAACAAGTTTTAGCAAATTTACAAAGATTGAAATCATATTAAGCATCTTTTTTGATCACTGCGGTATGAAACTGGAAGTCAATAACAGGAAGAAAACTGAAAAATTCACAAATACGTGGGGATTAAATGGTATGCTCGGAGAAGGAAATGGCAACCCACTCCAGTATTCTTACCTAGAGGATCCTGGGGACAAGGGAGCCTAGTGGGCTGCCATCTATGGGGTCGCAGAGTCAGACATGACTGAAGTGACTTAGCAGCAGCAGTAAATGGTATGCTCCTGAACGATCAATGGGTTAACAAAGAAATAAAAGAAAAATTAAAAAATACTTTGGGACAAATGAAAATGGAAATACAATATATCAAAATTTATGGGATGCAGCAAAAGCAACTCTAAGAGGCAAGTTCATAGCAATAAAATCTATATTAAGAAAAATAAAGATCTCTAAAGAACCTAATTTTACATCTCAAGGAACTAGAAAAAGAAAGAAAAGAAAATGAAGTTGCTCAGTTGAGTCCAACTCTTTGCGACCCCATGGACTATAGCCCACCAGGGTCCTCCATCCATGGGATTGTCCAGGCAAGAATACTGGAGTGGGTTGCCATTTCCTTCTCCAGGGGATCTTCCTGGCCCAGGGATCGAACCCATGTCTCCCACATTGCAGGCAGATGCTTTACCCTCTGAGCAACCAGGAAAGAAGAACAAATGAAATCCAAAGTTAATAGAAGGAAGGAAATAACAAAAGCAGAACAGAAATAAATGAAATAGAGACTGGAAAAACAATAGATTAATTAAAAAAGAGCTGGTTCTTTGAAAAGATAAACAAAATAGATAAGCCTTTAGCTAGATTCACCAAGGAAAAAGAGAGAGAGTACGCAAAGAAATAAAATAAGAAATGAAAAAATGAGACATTATAACTGGTACCACAGAAATACAAAGTATTATAAGTGACTACTATGAACAATTATACACCAACAAATTGGACAACCTAGAAGAAATGGATGTATTTCTAGAAACATACAACCTTCTAAGACTGAATCATGAAGAAATAGAAAATCTGAATTGCTTTTTTACTAGGAAGGATTTTGAATCAGTAATCAAAAACTGTCCAAAAAACAAAAGTCCAGGACCAGACAGCTTAACAGATGAATTCTGCCAAACATTCAAAGAAGGATTAATACCAATCCTTCTCAAACTGTGCACTGCCCAGGTGGTGCTAGTGGTAAAGAATCTGCCTGCCAGTGCAGGAGACACAAGAGACACGGATGTTATCCTTGGGTCAGTCAGGAAGATCCCCTGGAGTAGGAAGTGGCAAAACAGGCCAGTATTCTTGCCTGGAGAATTCCATGGACAGAGGAGCCTGGCAGGCTACAGTCCATAGGGCCACAAAGAGTCAGACATGACTGAACGACTGAGTACATAGCACTTCTCAAACTCTTTCAAAAAATGAAAGAGGAGGGAACTCTTCCAAACTCATTTTATGAAATCAATATTGCCTTTACATCAAAACCAGACAAGGACACAGCAAGGATAGCAAAGTACAGGCAAGTATCCCTGATGAATATAGACATGAAAATTCTCAACAAAATTTAGCAAACCAAGTTCAACAATACATTAAAAGGATCATATACCATGATCAAGGAAACTGACTCCAAGGATGCAAGGATAGTCTAGTTTTCTTAAATCAGTCATGTCATACACCACATTAATAAAAGGAAGGATAAAAATGATCATCTCAATAGATATAGAAAAAGCATTTGACAAAATTCACCATTAATGTATGATTAAAAACTCTCAACAAACGGGTATAGAGGCAGCAAAATACAAGCCATACTGCATATGATAAGACCACCGATAACATCATACTCAACAGAGAAAAGCTGATAGTTCCCTCTACGGTCAGGACCAAGACAAGGATGCCCACTCTTCCACTTCCAGTTCAACATAATATTGGAAGTCTGAACCAAAGCAATGAAGAGGAAGAAGTAATAAAAAGCATTCAGATTGGAAAGGAAGAGATAAAACTGTCACTATTTTTTTTTTTTTTTGTACATTGATAAGTCAGAATGTATCCATAGGAATTTTAAATAAAGAAAAGAGGGCATCAAAGTACCAGAGTTCAAGAGTATGAAGAGCTGTCCTGTAACACTGTTTACACTATTCATATGCAGTGGGTAGTGTTAGAGTGAATGAATGGGCTTGCTCAAAGCAGGTTTATACTTTCTATGACAAAATAATTAAGTGATTAGATCTGCCTTTTTTTTTTTTTCGTTTCATACATGACATTTCACATGTTTCAATGCCATTCTCCCAAATCTTTCCACCCTCTCCCTCTCCCACAGAGTCCAAAAGACTGTTCTATACATCTGTGTCTCTTTTGCTGTCTTGCATACAGGGTTATCGTTACCATCCTTCTAAATTCCATATATATGCGTTAGTATACTGTATTGGTGTTTTTCTTTCTGGCTTATTTCACTCTGTATAATAGGCTCCAGTTTCATCCACCTCATTAGAACTGATTAAAATGTATTCTTTTTAATGGCTGAGTAATACTCCATTGTGTATATGTACCACAGCTTTCTTATCCATTCATCTGCTGATGGACATCTAGGTTGCTTCCATGTCCTGGCTATTATAAACAGTGCTGCGATGAACATTGGGGTACACGTGTCTCTTTCCCTTCTGGTTTCCTCAGTGTGTATGCCCAGCAGTGGGATTGCTGGATCATAAGGCAGTTCTATTGCAAATAATTTGTTATTATATATTAAAAAACTCTAGAGATGTCACCAAAAACCTGTGAGAACAAATCAATGGATTCAGTAAAATTGCAGGATACAAAATCAGTATAAAAAATGAGTTTTCTTTCTATACATTAATAATGAACTATTATTTTTGTTGTTCAGTCCCTCAGTTGTGTCCGTCTCTTTGCAACCACATGGACTGCAGCACGCCAGGCTTCCCTGTCCATCACCAACTCCCGGAGCTTGCTCAAACTCTTGTCCATTGAATCAGTGATGCCATCCAACCATCTTGTCCTCTGTCATCCCCTTCTCCTCCTGCCTTCAATCTTTCCCAGCATCAGGGTGTTTTCTAAAGGGGAATTAAGAAAACAGTTTCATTTACAATAATTTCAAAAAGGAATACTTTTAACCACAGGTATGAAAGATCTGTACACTGAAAACTGGACAGCCACATGCAGAACAATGAAAGTAGACTGCTGACACCATACACAAAAATTGACTCTTACAGACTTGAATGTAAGACCTAAAACCATAAAACTCTTAAAAGAAAACATAGAAGTAAGTTTCTTGACATCAGTCTTGGTGATGATTATTTGGATCTGACTTCAAAACCAAAGGCAACAAAAGCAAAAATAAACAAGTTGGGCTACATCAAACTGAAAAACTTCTGCACAGGAAAGGAAATTATCAATAACATGAAAAGGCAACCTACAGAATGGGAGGAAATATTTGCATATCACATGAGTTAGGGGTTAATATCCAAAATATAGAAAGAACTCATATAGCAGTATGAGTAACACTTGGGTAGAGGATCTGAATAGACATTTTTCCAAAGAAGATATACCAACAGGTATGTGAAAAGATGCTCACAGTATCATTAATCATCAAAGAAATACAAAGCAAAACCACAATGAGGTATCACCTCATACCTGTTAGAATGGCTATTATCAAAAAGAAAAGAAATAACATGTTGGTGAGAATGTGGAAAAAAGGGAACCCTTGTACTCTACTGATGGGAACATGAACTGGCGCAGCTACTATGGAAAACAGTATAGAGGTTCTTCATGATTCAGTAATTTCATTTCCAAGTATTTATCCAAAGAAAACAAAGCCACTAATTTGAAAAGATGTATTTACAATAGCCAAGATATGGAAGCAACCTGTGCCTATCACTAGATAAAAGGATAAAGAAGATGTTGCACACATGTACAACTGAATACTATTCAGGCATAAAAAAAGAAGGAAATCTTGCCATTTCTGACAACATTCTAGATCCATGGGTGGATCTAGAGGGTATTTTGCTAAGTGAAATGTCAGACAGAAAAAGACAAATACTATATGATCTCACTTATACACTAAATATGAAAGAAACAAGCTCATAGGTACAGAGAATAGATTAGTGGTTGCCTGAAATAAGCAGTGCAGGATGGGTAAAATGAATGAATGCGAGATGGTCAGAGAGTACAAACTTTCAATTATAAAATAAGTAAGTCATAGGAATTTAATGTACAGTATGATGTCTGTAGTTAATAATACTGTATTGCATGTTTGAAAGTTGCTAACAGAGGAGATGTTTAAAAGTCCTCATCACAAGAATAAAAAAAATCTTAACCATGTATGAAGGCAGATGTTAACTGGATTTATTGTAGTGATCATTTTGCTGTATATACAAATATCATCTCATTATGTTATATGCCAGAAACTAATATAATGTTGTATGTTAATTAGACTTCAGTCAAAACAAACCAGCATTTAAATTTATTAAGCACACACATACACATATAAGTAAAATTTTCAATAATATAACCTATCCTAATTTTCAGTTACTTTTTTTTGCCACCAATAAATATTTGTGCAGTAAATGAATACAGAGGTTAAATGAAAAGCTGGTAATGGAGATTAGACAATTCTTAGAACATGGAGCATAACTGCTGGAGGTGGGCAAATAATTACTAACAAGCACAAAAGCAACGAACACAAAGAAGAGGGTTTCTGAGTAGTGGAAGTGGCAGTTACACAGATGAATTTCTGTGAAGATGAATTGAATGTCAGAGTGTCCAGCAAAATGGTCCTACAAGACAAGCAGTCCTTTAAGGAGCCTACATAGTATAGAAGAGGGGAATGATCAGAATCGAAAATTGGTCTATGCTCTGAGTAAACTAAGGCTCAGAAAGACTATCACTTGCCCAAGGTATCAGGTGAATAAGTAGAGTTGGAAATAGAAATCAATTCTTCCAGTCCCTGGAGTAACATTCTTTCCATTATATCACTTCACCTTCTTTAGAAACTAACAGACAAAGTCATGAAGTGCTAGACTCAGAGTGTTCAATGCAAATCCCTCTTAGCCTACTGCAGTGGTGTCTGTGGTGTTTTCTGTCTCACCTCTGACTTGGGGAAGTATGACCTTAACAAGAGAACTGAGTACTGAGAGTAACACAGCAGGTCAAAGTGCATGTTTGTGTTTGCTTCCTGTTTATCACACTGATAACAATCCCTAGTAGTTGAAAGTGAAAATTCAAATACTTACTTTAGGCCAATGCCTGCCACCTACTTTCTCAGTCAGAATTAATAGCTTCCTTAATATATATATATAAATATATATAAAAATGTATTTATATATATATCTATCTCCATACATGGAACTACAGACTGGTTCCAAATAAGAAAAGGAGTACGTTAAGGCTGTATATTGTCACCCTGCTTATTTAACTTAGATGCAGGGTACATCATGAGAAACGCTGGGCTGGATGAAGCACAAGCTGGAATCAAGATTGTCAGGAGAAATATCAATAACCTCAGATATGCAGATGACACCACTCTTATGGCAGAAAGTGAAGAAGAACTAAAGAGCCTCTTGATGAAGGTGAAAGAGGAAAGTGAAAAAGTTGGCTTAAAGCTCAACATTCAGAAAACGAAGATCGTGGCATCTAGTTCCATCACTTCATGGGAAATAGATGGGGTAACAGTGGAAATAGTGGCTGACTTTATTTTTCTGGGCTCCAAAATCACTGAAGATGGTGACTGCAGCCATGAAATTAAAAGATGCTTACTCCTTGGAAGGAAAGTTATGACCAACCTAGACAGCATATTAAAAAGCAGAGACATTACTTTGTCAGCAAAGGTCCATCTAGTCAAGGCTATGGTTTTTCCAGTGGTCATGTATGGATGTGAGAGTTGGACTGTGAAGAAAGCTGAGCACCCAAGAATTGATGCTTTTGAACTGTGGTGTTGGAGAAGACTCTTGAGAGTCCCTTGGACTGCAAGGAGATCCAACCAGTCCATCCTAAAGGAGATCAGTCCTGGGTGTTCATTGGAAGGACTGATGTTGAAGCTGAACCTCCAATACTTTGACCACCTGATGCGAAGAGCTGACTCGCTGGAAAAGACCCTGATGCTGGGAAAGATTGAGGGCAGGAGGAGAAGGGGATGACAGAGGATGAGATGGTTAGATGGCATCACTGACTCAATGGACATGGGTCTGGGTGGACTCCGGGTGTTGGTGATGGACAGGGAGGCCTGGCGTGCTGCAGTTCATGGGGTTGCAAAGAGTTGGACATGACTGAGAGACTGAACTGAACTGATATTTTAAAAAAAATTTTAACTCCTGTAGCTTCATTACCATCTGTACCAGTCATCAGAAGCTATTCTTGTACTATCTTGGATCATCTCTTCTATTGCCATTTTTTAACAGATAGTTATTTATTTTAGCTATTTAAACATTTTATCATTTAAATTTTTCATTTGTTTAAGTCATTTCAATAAACATTTTAACTCATGATGTCAGAAACTGCATTTTGCATCCCACTCCATGATGAGTATACAGTAGTCATGTATTGTGTGTTTATTGAATAAGTGAAGACTTAAAAGTAGAATTTATTGAAGTTTCTAAATTCATTTTGTAGTAGTATTAGAATCAGATATCCTAAATTCATTTTTAAAAATGAAGTATCTGCTCCAATTAGGAGGAGCCAGGAAGCATCTGTTTCTTATTTATGTTTATCTTCATTATATCTGACACTTAACATAGAATTGAGTCCATGGTATGTTCCAGGGAGATGGTTGCTGAATAAATAAATAGCTATTTTACCCTTCTCATGTCTTCTCTCCAAAGGACATGTGTGTGGGCATCTCCTCAGAATCATTTTCACTCTCACTGTGTACCAGCCAAAAGTTTTGAGAGGAGACTAACCCTTTTGCAGTAATTCCATCCACCTTACTACAGTGAGTTATTCAAGTAATCCAAACCTAAGCCAACTGGATTCAGGAACCTGCAGGTAATCAATAAGGTAGTAGACAGGGGGTTTCTGTTTCAAGTTTCTCATCTGAGGGAACAGTGGAAAGGCAGCTGTCACTCTCCTGAATAGAGTAGAATACAGATGGAAGGTTGGCACTCTTGCAGCCATTTTGTCACCATGAAGGAAGCAAGCACTGAGATGATATTGACATCATAGATATCAAAGCAGAGGATAGAAAGAAAGAAAATCCTTAATGACATTGTTGAGTCTATGTCAAGTGATTCCCATCAAATTATCTTTACATCCTGACCAGAAGCAGATCCAGCTCTAAGTTTGGAGTGGCTTGAAGGTTATACAGTTTTGTTCTCTTTAAGAAAAAAGAATACAAGATCATAAATGCAGAATTACGTGAAAATGTAAATATTTGATTAGAATGAGAAAAGAAATCACACCAACACAAATTTTAAAAAGCTGACAAATGTCACAAATATTCCCAAACCTAAAAGAACAATGTTTTTATTATCTGCCTGATACATCTCTATGGAACTTTTTTAACCTACTTTTTGGGATCCACTTTCTTTGATATTCTTTTCATAAGACAATGTGCTCTTCATAAGATAATAGCATTAGAAAGATTTTGTAATCTTATAGAGAACCCAGTGTTGATCAAAACTTGTTTTGTTTTCTTTCAATAACAAAAAAGTTTATTTCAGTTTTATGTTACACACACACCCACACACACACACACACACACTTATTTTTGGCCATACTGTGTAACTTGCGGGATCTTAGTTCCCTGACCAGGGACTGAATCCAGGCCACAGCAGTGAAAGCCCAGAATCCTCACCACTAGGTCACCAGGGAACTCCCTGCACCATATTTTTAATGACATGCAAATAGTACACGTTTGTCAAGTTTGAGAAATACTCTATAACATTTCATACATGATTTATAAGATTTCAGGACATTCCAAGTTTTCTTGAGCAACAATACTCTTAAATTGTAAATCTCAAAAGTGTAAACCTAGTGCACTTTGAGTTGACCACATGTAATTTCCAATTGTCTTCAGTGTCCTGTTTGTAGTGGCAGATTATTAATTTTATCTTATCTTCATTGATACCAGAATCTTGGGGGGGCTTGCATATATGTGGCTTCCCTCACTCTTATTTATAGTACTTCTCTGCTTTATGTGCTATAAGCACAGGGGTTCTGATAAATTCTATCTCAAATGATTCCCATCAAAAACAAAACCCCAAAAAGCCTGGTGCCTTTTAAATGATATATGCTGCATTGTTAAGTATATTCCTGACAAGAGAGAGTTTCTGTCCTGACTAGCCATCTGCTTACGCTTTCATGCCTCTGAGGGTCTGGTTGGCGAGATGGTTCCTCTTTTGTGAGTCAGCTCAGTTGTTCATTGATCAATGCTGGGTTGAGTGGTCACTGCACAATGTAGAATGACCTCTCTGTGCTGCTATCAGCAGAGACAGCAGAATGATTAGCACACGGGTCTCTCACCTTCCGGGAAGCAGCTTGGGCTTCTTCTTCATGGGGCAGTCTCATTTCCAAGAGCCATGAGAGCACAAGCTCTAAGGCACTAGCAGTTTTCGAGTCTACTTGCGTCTCGGATTGGCACCACACGGGCCTCACAAACCCTTTCTGATACTTGAGTTCTACACTGCTGCTGTCTAAAGCTGTTCTCCCAGAGCCCTAACCCCAACCCAGCAGGTGTATTACAGTAACTAGCTGGAGGCATATAAAGTTAAAGGATCTCTAGTGCTGGAGCCAAACTTGAAAATATAAATCAGTTTTCAGTCAGAATACATAATTTGCATACATATGCGGTTCTTTTTTTTAAACCATTTTGAAAATTGAAGTATAGTTCATTTACAATGTTGTGAGTTTCAGGTGTACAGCAAAATGATTAATATACTCTTTTATAGATTTGTTTTCATTATAAGTTATTACAAGATATTGAGTATAGTTCCCCATACTATGTAGTAGGTCCTTGTTGCTTATATCTGTTTTGTATATAGTGGTTGCTGCTGCTGCTGCTATGTCGCTTCAGTCGTGTCCGACTCTGTGCGACCCCATGGACTGCAGCCTACCAGGCTCCTCTGACCATGAGATTTTCCAGGCAAGAGTATTGGAGTGGGGTGTCATTGCCTTCTCCAATATATGAATCCAAAACTCCTTATTTATACATCTTCCTGCCCCTGCTATTCCCTTTGGTAACCACCAGCTTGTTTTCTATGTATGTAAGTCTTATTTCTGTTTTGTGAATAAGTTGATTTGTATAAGTTTTTTAGATTCCATATATAAGTAATATCATACTTCACTTGGTATGATAATCTCTAAGTCCATCCATATTGCTACAAATGGCATCACTTTATTCTTTTTTATGGCTAAGAAATATTCATAATATTCAATGTTGATGGCATTTAGGTTGCTTCCATGTCTTGGCTATTGTAAATAGTGCTGCCGTGAACATTGGGATACATATATCCTTTCAAATTAGGTTTTCTCTGGAGTTCAGGAGTTAGATTGCAGGATCATATGATAACTCTACTTTCAGTTTTTAAGGAACCTTCATACTATTCTCAATAGTGGCTGTACCAATTTACATCCCCACCAACAATGTAGGAGGGTTCTCTTTCCTCCACACCCTCTCTAGCATTTATTATTTGTAGACTTTTTAATAATGACCATTTTGACTGGTGTGAGGTGACACCTCATTGTATTTTGATTTAAATTTCTCTGATGATTAGTGATATTGAGCATATTTTAATATGCTTGTTGGCCATCTGCATATCTTATTTGAAAAAAAATTTATTTCTGTCTTCTGCCCAGTTTTTGATTGAGTTGTTTGTTTTTTTATGTTGAGCTATATGAGCTGTTTATATATTTTGGAAATTAATCTCTTGTTGGTAGCATTGTTTGCAAATATTTTCTCCTACTGCATAGGAGTAGTATGTTTTGTTTTGGTTTTGTTTATTGTTTCCTTTGCTGTATAAAAGCTTTTAAGTTTAATTAGGTACCATGTATTTATTTTTGCTTTTATTTCCATTCCTTTAGGAAACATCCAAAAAAATACCATTACAATTTATGTCAGTGAGTGTCCTGCCTATGTTTTCCTCTAGGGGTTTTGTCGTATCTGGTCTTACATTTTCTTTAATCCATTTCAAGTTTATTTTTGTGTATAGTCTTAGAGAATGTTCTAATTTCATTCTTTTACAGATGGCTTTCTAATTTGTTGGAGAGACTGTCTTTCTCCATTGTATATTCTTGCCTCCTTTGTCATAGATGGATTGACTACCAGTGCGTGGGTTTATTTCTAGGCTTTCTATCCTATTCCACCAATTCATGTGTATGTTTTTGTGCTAGTACCATATATTTTGGTTACTATAGCTTTGTAGTATAGTGTGAAGTCAGGGCATGTGATTCCTCCGGCTCTGTTCTTCTTTCTCAAGATTTTTTTGGCTACTTTGGGTCTTTTGTGTTTCTATACAAATTAAAAAAAATAATTCTGGTTCTGTGGAAAATGCCATTGGTAGTTTGATAGAGATTGCATTGAACCTGTAGGTTGCCTTGGGTAGTATGGTCACTTTAGCAATATTGATTCATCAGTCCAAGAACATGGTACATCTTTCCATCTGTTTGTGTTGTCTTCAGTTTCTTTCTCTCATCAATGTCTTGCAGTTTTTGGAGTATAGGTCTTTTCCCTCCTTAGGTAGGTTTAATCCTAGGTATTTTATTCTTTAGATGTGATGGTAAATAGAATTGTTTCTTTCATTTTTCTTTCTGATCTTTCATTGTTAGTGTATAGGAATGCAAGAGATTTTTGTGTATTAATTTTGTATCTAAAAACTTTACTGAATTCATTGATGAGCTTTTTCTAGAGAAGGCAATGGCACCCCACTCCAGTACTCTTGCCTGCAAAATCCCATGGATGGAGGAGCCTGGTAGGCTGCAGTCCATGGGGTCGCTAAGAGTCAGACGCGACTGAGCGACTTCACTTTCACTTTTCACTTTCATGCATTGGAGAAGGAAATGGCAACCCACTCCAGTGTTCTTGCCTGGAGAATCCCAGGGACGGGGGAGCCTGGTGGGCTGCCGTCTCTGGGGTCGCACAGAGTCGGACACAACTGAAGCGACTTAGCAGCAGCAGCAGCAGCAGTAATTTTCTAGTAGCATCTTTAGGACCTATCTATGTTCTAAACCATCATGTCATCTGCAAACAATGACAGTTTTACTTCTTCTTTTCCAATTTGGATTCCTTTTATTTACTCTTCTTTAATTGCCATGACAAGGACTTCCAGAAATATGTTGAATAAAAGTGGTGAGATTGGGCATTCTTGTCTTGTTCCAGATCTTAGAGGAAATACTTTCAGCTTTTCACTGTTAAGTATGATGTTAGCTGTGGGTTTGTCATAAATGGGCTTTATTATGTTGATATTCAGTTCAGTTCAGTCGCTCAGTCATGTCCGACTCTTTGTGACCCTGTGGCCTGCAGCACGCCAGGCTTCCCTGTCCATCACCAAATCCTGGAGCTTGCACAAACTCATGTTCATCGAGTCGGCTATGTCATGCAACCATCCTCTGTCATCCCCTTCTCTTCCTGCCTTCAATCTTTACCAGCATCAGGGTCTTTTCCAGCTAGTTAGTTCTTTGCATCAGGTGGCCAAAGAATTGAAGTTTCAGCCTCAACGTCGTCAGTCCTTCCAATGAATAGTCAGGTCTAAATTCCTTTAGGATTGACTGGTGTGATCTCCTTGCAGTCCAAGGGACTCTCAAGAGTCTTCTCCAACACCACAGTTCAAAAGCATCAGTTCTTCAGTGCTCAGCTTTCTTTATGGTCCAACTCTCACATCCATTCATGACCACTGGAAAAACCATAGCTTTGACTAGACAGACCTTTGTCAGCAAAGTAATGTCTCTGCTTTTTACTAT
This sequence comes from Bos indicus, assembly GCF_029378745.1. Classification (NCBI taxonomy): domain Eukaryota; kingdom Metazoa; phylum Chordata; class Mammalia; order Artiodactyla; family Bovidae; genus Bos; species Bos indicus. The sequence continues at coordinate 36,496,377 of NC_091770.1, forward strand.
GCTTCTATGTTGAGGTATGTTCGCTATATATCCATTTTTCTGTAAATTTTTTTTATCATAAATGGATGTTTAATTTTTATAAGAAGCTTTTCCTACATTTATTGAGGTGATCATATGGCTTTGTTCTTCAATTTGTTAATATGGTGTATCACCTTGATTGATTTGCAGATACTGAAAAATCCTTGTATCCCTGGAATAAATCCCATTTGATCATGGTGTATGACCCTTTTAGTATATTGTTGGAGTCAATTTGGTAGTATTTTGTTGAGGATTTTTGTATCTATGTTCATCAGTGATATTGGGCTGTAGTTTTCTTTTTGTGTGATATCTTTGTCTGGCTTAGGTATCAGTGCAATGGTGGCCCCATAGAATAAGTTTGGAAGTGTTCCTTCCTCTGAAACGTTTGAAATAGTTTGAGAAGAATAGATATTAACACTTCTCTGAATGTTTGATAGAATTCATCTCTGAAGTCATCTGGTCCTGGACTTTTGTTTGTTGGAAATTTTTAAATTACTGATTCAGTTTCACTACTGATAATTTGCCTATTTATATTTTCTATTTATTCCTGATTCAGTCTTAGGAAACTATATCTTTTTATATCTTTTTAAGAACTTGTCTATTTCTTCTTTGTTGTCCATTTTATCGGCATATAGTGGCTCATAGTAGTCTCTTATGATCCTTTGTATTTCTGTGGTGTCAGTTGGAAGTTCTCCGTTTTCATTTCTGATTTTATTGATTTGGCCCGCTCCCTTTTTCATGAGTCTGGCTAGAGGACTATCCATTTTGTTTATCTTTTTAAAGAAGCAACTATTAGTTTCATTGATCTTCTCTGCTTGTTTTTAAGTCTCTGTTTCATTTATGGCTGCTCCAATTTTATAATTTCTTTCCTTCTATTAACTTTGGGCTTTGTTTTTTTCTCTTTAGGTATAATGTTAGGTTGTTTGTTTGAGATTTTTCTTGTTTCCTGAGGTAAACTCATATCGCTATAAACTTCCCTCTTAAAAAAAAATTTTTTTTTGGCCTTGCTGCGTGGCTTGTGGGATCTTAGTTCCCCGACCAGGGATTCTGTCTGGGTCCTCAGCAGTGAAAGTGTGGAGTCCTTAGCAGTGGACTGCCCGGGGATTCCTTATAAACTTCCCTCTTAGAACTGCTTTAGCTGTATCCCATAGGTTTTGGATCATCATGTCTTCATTTTCATTAGTCTCTAGGTATTTTTTGTTTTCATTTTTTATTTCTCCAGTAATCCTTCAGTTGTTTAGTAACATATTGTTTAGCCTCCATGACACATATATCCTTTTATAGCAAAAATGCTTTCTTAATAAATTAAGATGCTTTGCCCCCAATAATCAAGTTTTAAACCTAATGTTCTACATTATTATGGCCTTTCATGTTGGCTTTGTGTACCTGAATCTTGATGAAATTCTCAGGTATTGACAAACCTCCAGCAAATTAGTTATAGGTTAACATTTCTCATCTTGTAGGCAAGACGTAGTGCTTCCCTGGTGGCTCAGATGGTAAAGAATCCTTCTGCAATAACTTCATAGGTAGGACTAACAAGTAATCACCATCTTCTCAGGGAATTACGGAGGGAACTAGAGACTTGCATGCTGTGTTGTCAAGGCAACAATTGCTTGTGACTTCCCAGCAACAGAATTTGTTCATACGGTTATTGAAACTAACACAAATGTTCATCTCCTGCCACAAGCCAAGGGTCAGTTTGTGAATGATGTCTCTTTTGAGGACTAATCAATAAATACACTAGTTTCCTAGACAGAGACCACAGCAAAAGAAGCCCATATGAGACTGACACATTATCTTCCTTTCCCATTATACCTGAAGCTCTTACGGCAGCACACCTGTCTTTCTTTGTTCAATTACATTTACTTGTCATCTGTAAAGGTTTTAAATCCCACAGTTAACCCGAAGTGTTCGAGGAGACAAGTCCCAGTGAGTTGTTACTTTCAAAAGAAATCAAAGTCCTCAGTTTTTAGAGAACAGACACTGGTGGAGAGGATCAGTAGTAAACAGAGTGGTAGGAAAGAATGTGTAATGAATCTAGGAGGGTGAAAAGAACCAGACACACATCATGGAGAATGACGTTCTCTATTAGAAGAGTCTGGCCTGCTGTGAATAAGCTGGCATGAGGCTCCAGGATCCTGCTGGTAATTGTAGAGCCCCAATCTGGACAGAATATGCTCAAACAGCCTCCTAGACCCTGGGAAAAAATACCCTTAAAAAAACAAAAAGCAAATTCCACTTTCTAGGTGAAAGGAACACCTGATGAATTAAATCCTCCTACTGCAAAAAATACAAGAATGGTTTATATGCCAGCATCCTTAAAAGCCTGGAGAATATATATACATTTTAGGACTGTCTATCCAAGGATTAGATCCAAATCTTAGTATTTGGTTTAGCTCTTATGTTATAAATCATGCAGAGTTGATGTTCTTCTTACGGATTTGCTGAAACTACAAGTAACATTCACAATCATTTAAGTGAGAGGTTTAATTACTCCTAACCATTTAATCATATTAATTAAATTTCCCTAGGAAAGGAATACTACAAGAGTCAGCAAAAATGGGCTCCAGCTGCCAGGAACTTCGCTACACAGTCAGTTGCTAGCCTTTTACTGCCCTCTTTCTGCCATCTATGTACCCTTAGGGGCAATATTTAGAGAATCCCTCATTGAGCAAATTTAAATATAGACTGTATGTCAGATGATGCTGTTAAATTTATGTCCGTTTTCTTAGATGCGACAGTAGTATTATGATTATATAGGTGAATGTTTTTATTCTTAGATGAGGCATGTAGAATATTTAGGTTAGGGGTGAAATATTTTGATATGTGCAGCATACTTTAAAAAAAACATAAATGGAGAGGGGGAGAAAGAAAGATAGAGAAAGGTGAGGGGCACGGGAGAGATAGGCAAATGCAGCAAAAGTTAACAATGATATGATCTTAGTGAAGACTATATGGGTATTAATTGTATAACTCTTTGCATTTTTTGGATGGGTTGAAAATTTTAAAAATGAATGTTGTGAAAAAATTATAAAAAGAATATGTAATCCCTGACCTCTGGTGACTAGAAGTTTCTTTGCACTGCTTCTACATATTCTTCAGAAGTGGAAGACTGACACTCATAAAGGCCTTTACACCAGGCATCTGGTGATCTAGGTGTTAGTTAGTTCAGGCATTACCCCTCTAAAAACTGGAAAGAAAAGGAACAAGAGAGTCAGCTATGGACAGGACTTCAGATAGCAGAGGGAGAGTCTGGGATGGCTGGTCCATTGGCTCACTGGTCTCACTGGTGGATGTGGGAGGTGGTTTTAAGCACAAAGAATTATCTAAAGACATAAGGTGTTTAGGAGTTAATATAGTTTTCTTTTTTATATTTTGCCACATCATTAATTATAACTTTGGCCTGAGAACATAATCCTGGTTTCAAAGAGCCACTTGTTACACCCCAAAGCAGGAAGTGCCATCCTAGCAGTTTCTACTGGGGGAGACAGGTAGTGTGTGTGTGTGTGTGTGTGTGTGTGTGTGTGTGTTGGGGGGGTGCATACACACATGCATGCACATTTGCATGACATTTGAATCAAGTGGAGACTGCATCAAGGGAGTGGACGAAATCACTGTTTCCTAAACTATAATCATATTTAAAAAAATATTTTGTGATCAAATAAGTTTAGAAACACTGCGTATTATATTGTTTTTTTCAGCTTCAAAGCACAGTAGTTTATTAAAGACTTTTTAGTATAAGATTTTCCAAACTTATCAGGATACTTATTGAACATTATGCTATAGGCACCATTATGCAACTAGGAGAGCAATTTAAAACAATCATACAATAATATTTTCTAAGAAATTCTATTGCTATTAAATGAAAACCTAGAGACAATTATTCTCTCAAAAGCAGGCTTTGTACACATTATGTTATGTAAAGTATGGGAAGGAATGGCCAGTAAGAGTTCTGGGAGCCACTGTGACTCTTCAGTGAAAATGAGGCATTTAAAAATAATGACAGAGCTAGAACAAATAATTTCACAATTTGTACGGAAATACAAAAAACCTCGAATAGCCAAAGCGATCTTGAGAAAGAAGAATGGAACTGGAGGAATCAACCTGCCTGACTTCAGGCTCTACTACAAAGCCACAGTCATCAAGACAGTATGGTACTGGCACAAAGACAGAAATATAGATCAATGGAACAAAATAGAAAGCCCAGAGATAAATCCACGCACCTATGGACACCTTATCTTTGACAAAGGAGGCAAGAATATACAATGGATTAAAGACAATCTCTTTAACAAGTGATGCTGGGAAAACTGGTCAACCACTTGTAAAAGAATGAAACTAGAACACTTTCTAACACCATACACAAAAATAAACTCAAAATGGATTAAAGATCTAAACGTAAGACCAGAAACTATAAAACTCCTAGAGGAGAACATAGGCAAAACACTCTCCGACATACATCACAGCAGGATCCTCTATGACCCACCTCCCAGAATATTGGAAATAAAAGCAAAAATAAACAAATGGGACCTAATTAAACTTAAAAGCTTCTGCACAACAAAGGAAACTATAAGCAAGGTGAAAAGACAACCTTCAGAATGGGAGAAAACAATAGCAAATGAAGCAACTGACAAACAACTAATCTCAAAAATATACAAGCAACTCCTACAGCTCAACTCCAGAAAAATAAATGACCCAATCAAAAAATGGGCCAAAGAACTAAATAGACATTTCTCCAAAGAAGACATACAGATGGCTAACAAACACATGAAAAGATGCTCAACATCACTCATTATCAGAGAAATGCAAATCAAAACCACTATGAAGTACCATTTCATGCCAGTCAGAATGGCTGCAATCCAAAAGTCTACAAGCAATAAATGCTGGAGAGGGTGTGGAGAAAAGGGAACCCTCTTACACTGTTGGTGGGAATGCAAACTAGTGCAGCCACTATGGAGAACAGTGTGGAGATTCCTTTAAAAACTGGAAATAGAACTGCCTTACGACCCAGCAATCCCACTGCTGGGCATACACATGGAGGAAACCAGAATTGAAAGAGACACATGTACCCCAGTGTTCATCACAGCACTGTTTATAATAGCCAGGACATGGAAGCAACCTAGATGTCCATCAGCAGATGAATGGATAAGAAAGCGGTGGTACATATACACAATGGAGTATTACTCAGCCATTAAAAAGAATACATTTGAATCAGTTCTAATGAGGTGGATGAAACTGGAGCCTATTATACAGAGTGAAGTAAGCCAGAAAGAAAAACAATACAGTATACTAACGCATATATATGGAATTTAGAAAGATGGTAACAATAACCCTGTATGCGAGACAGCAAAAGAGACACTGATGTATAGAACAGTCTTTTGGACTCTGTGGGAGAGGGAGAGGGTGGGGAGATTTGGGAGAATGGCATTGAAACATGTATAATATCATGTATGAAACGAGTTGCCAGTCCAGGTTCGATGCACGATCCTGGATGCCTGGGGCTGGTGCACTGGGATGACCCAGAGGGATGGTGCGAGGAAGGAGGAGGGAGGAGGGTTTGGGTGGATTCATGTTGATATATGGAAAAACCAATACAATATTGTAAAGTTAAAAAATAAAATAAAATTTAAAAATAAATAAATAAAAATAATGATATTAATCTATGGGAAAGTCTGACTTTAGAAAACACGCTTGTATACATTTTAAGACACATATTTTAGTGAAGATTTGCCTGGAGAATCCCAGGGACAGGGGAGCCTGGTGGGCTGCCATCTATGGGGTCGCACAGAGTCGAACACGACTGAAGCGACTTAGCAGCAGTAGCAGCAGCTGTTTTAGATATCTTGGTCTCCCTCATATTGCTTTGGACATAATAAGCACTGACATAGTTGGTTTATTGATTAAAAATTGATTTTATATTTTAAAATAGGCAGACAAATTGTACTAATGTTTTTCAAAAGGCAACACCCAGAAGAGGCTATCTGGAATTACTGAAAATACAAATGTTATCATATACCCTGATTAAAATTTTCAAAGTAATTCAAAATCATGTTTACTGGATGAATAAACAAATAAAGCAAACACCAAATATTGGTTTTGTACATTTGTAATAGAACTGTATTGGAGGATGGGGGAAAGAATGTGTATTTCAGTGTGGGGGGACACAGAAAGAAAGCGGTATCTTTATCCTCCATGGTAGTGGGGAGTCAATATATAATTTCTAAAATGTAAAAAAGTCAACAGAATAGTAGTATAAATATATTATTTAGGTTCATGAAGGTAAATAACAGAAGAGATTAAAAAGTACAGGAAATGGTTGCCTCTTTCTGTATAATATCTTTTCATTTAAGTCTCCCTCGGTGCACATTTCATGGCCTTGGTTTAAACAGATACATTTCCAATTCTGGATCTCTTAGTTTGTCTTCTTTTTCTACCTTTAGGATTTATCCAGATTCAAACTTAAGTGTAAACAGCTTACAATTTAATGGTTTAAAATCTGACTTCATCTCTCTCCATCCTGACAGTTTTCTACAGGTTCTGCATCACTTCCAAGGGCATCATTTGTTACTCCTTTCTCATCTTTCTCTAGTTGTTCAACAAACATTTATTGAATGCCTACCATATTTCAGTCATGGTTCTAGACTTTGGATCAGTAAGTAGTAGATGATTAAGCCCTCATCAACTCGGTGATTCTTTCTCCAGTGTTGCTTCAGTCTGCCTGCTTCGCTTTGTTAGCTTTTGCATCCCTTCCCTAAAACAGATTCACAGCCATTGAGTCATTGTCCAGGGAGAACATACAGAGTTTTGCATTCTTAGGCTATGAACAGAAAATCTTGGCAGTCCTCTTGAGGTCAGGCCCCACAGTCAGTCAGCACACATCCAGTTAACAGTACTGGGAAATGATGCGAAGTATCTGCTCAGCTGCTGATGGTGAGACAGGTACATCATGCCCTGAACAACATTTGTATATTCCATTAATTCATTTGACATCTTTTGATTATCTACTGTTTCTAGGAACTGTGAACGTAATACAATGCACTGGACTCACAACTGAATGGTACAAAACCGTTTTGATTAAAAAAATATTTCAGTCAACTATGTGTGTAAGACAAATTAGTGAACATAATGTGATAATAAAGGTATGGAAGAACTGCAGTGTGACCATGAGGCTAGAAGCAGCACATTCTGCCCATCAGGAAGGGTCAGAGATGGAATGAAGTGAATCTCCAAAGAGAAGTAGAGTCCACCAGGAGGCCTGTGGGCCAAGAGGAAGAACAGGCAAAGGCATGAGGCGCATGAAGGGAGCTGGGCTTCCCAGGTGGCAAAATGGTAAAGAACCTGCCTACCAATGCAGGAGACACAGGAGGTGCAGATTTGATCTCTGGGTTGGAAGATCCCCTGGAGAAGGGCATGGTAACCCCTCTAGTTCTTGCCTGGAGAATCCCATGGACAGAGGAGCCTGGCTGGCTACAGTCCATAGAGTTGCAAAGAGTTGGACACGACTGAAGCAACTTGGCACGCACACATGCAGGGAGCCTGTCACCTTTGGGCAGCTACGAGCAACAAGTAGGTGCAGGGGGAGTGGAGAGGAGGTAAGTGAAGAAGGGGCCAAGTTGTGAAGAGCCTAAACATTAGAAGAGTTTTAATCAGTGAAAGGGCATACTTTTTAAAAGATGTGGTATAATGTGGGTGGGAGGACTATTGGGGAAACTGGAGAAAGGAAGAACAGCTGGGGGATTTTGTAATAGTCCAGGTGAGAAAGTCCACCTGAGCAAGGAAAGTGACTATTGCGGGGGGTGTGGGGGAGGTACAGAGAATAAGAGTGAATTTAGAAGCTATTTAGGGGGAGAATTTACAGAACTTGGTATATTTACAGGGTGAAGGAGGCAGAGAACCCAAAATGAACCTGGTTCCAGCATAGGAGCTGGACAGAAGGACAAAGAACATGTTTATGAATGAAGAAGAAAATCAGTTTAGTTGTGAAGATGTTGAACTTGCTGTGCTGAGGATTAGGGAGTTAGAGCTGTCTTAGAGGTAAATGCAAGTATGTGAGATGTGAAGGAGAGAAGCCTAGGGAAAGGAACCACATCCCAGCAGGAATAATGGATGCCAATCATCAGAAGAGGATGAGATTTCAGCTTCATGGTGGGGCGGGGAAGAATATGTTTGGCATCCAGCTTATCCAGCAGAGCCTCTCTTCTTTCTCACACACCCAGTTTTGATGGTAAGTGGACAATGTAGCCAACCTAACCTGAGGAGGCTTGCTGACCATAGACTCAGACTCCTCAGGAATGGAGGTTAGGGTTCCCCATCCCCGCCCCAGCTGAGCCACCTAGACCAGCAGATGTGCTAGCTGAGAGAAGGGAGTCTGAAACTGGTAGTAGAGGAGGGAAGTAGTGAGTCTCAGATGTGGTTTTGAGAGCATGTGCAGAGGCAAGGGCAGTAATTTGGCTTACCAACATACTTGTAAGGTTCTCCAAACAAAGGAACCAAACAGAAATTGGGGTGGGTTAAATCCAAATGTACATCAAGGCTGTATATTGTCACCCTGCTTCTTTAACTTATATGCAGAGTACCTCATGCAAAATGCTGGGCTGGATGAAGCAGAAGCTGGACTCAAGATTGCTGCGAGAAATATCAATAACCTCAGATATGCAGATGACACCACCCTTATGGCAGAAAGTGAAGAAGAACTAAAGAGCCTCTTAATGAAAGTGAAAGAGGAGAGTGAAAAAGTTGGCTTAAAACTCAACATTCAGAAAGCTAAGATCACGGCATCTGGTCCCGTCACTTCATGGCAAATAGATGGAGAATCAGTGGAAACAGTATCAGACTTTATTTTTGGGGGCTCCAAAATCACTGCAGAGGGACTGTAGCCATGAAATTAAAGGACGCTTGCTCCTTGAAAGAAAAGTTATGACCAACCTAGACAGCATATTGGAGAAGGCAATGGCACCCCACTCCAGTACTCTTGCCTGGCAAATCCCATGGACGGAGGACCTGGTGGGCCGCAGTCCATGGGGTTGTTAGGAGTCAGACACAACTGAGTGACTTCACTTTCATTTTTCACTTTCATGCATTGGAGAAGAAAATGGCAACCCACTCCAGTGTTCTTGCCTGGAGAATCCCAGGGACGGGGGAGCCTGGTGGGCTGTGGTCTCTGGGGTTGCACAGAGTCGGACACGACTGAAGTGACTTAGCAGCAGCAGCAGCAGACAGCATATTAAAAAGCAGAGACATTACTTTGCCAACAAAGGTCCATCTAGTCAAGGCTATGGTTTTTCCAGTAGTCATGTATGGATGTGAGAGTTGGACTATAAAGAAAGCTGAGTGCTGAAGAATTGATGCTTTTGAACTGTGGTGTTGGAGAAGACTCTTGAGAGTCCCTTGGACTGCAAGGAGATCCAACCAGTCCATCCTAAAGGAGATCAGTCCTGGGTGTTCATTGGAGGGACTGATGTTGAAACTGAAACTCCAATACTTTGGCCACCTGATGCGAAGAACTAACTCATTTGAAAAGACCCTGATGTTGGGAAAGACTGAAGGCAGGAGGAGAAGGGGATGATGACAGAGGATGAGATGGTTGGATAGCATCACCGGCTCTATGGACATGAGTTTGAGTAAGCTCTGGGATTTGGTGATGGACAGGGAAGCCTGGTGTGCTGCAGTGCATGGGGTCACAAAGAGGTGGACACGACTGAGTGACTGAACTGAACTGAACTTCAAATGGGGTGGTTTGCTGTAAGAAGTAAGTGGATCCAAGCCATGTAGTGGGTGTCTACTCACATTCCCACACCAGGGCTGAGACACTCATTCTCCACTGATTATGGAAGTATTGGCTGCTGCCAACTTACCTCTGAGTCCTTTTTCTGGAACTGGGTCTCAGCTGAGGAGAGGTATCTTGTCTAATGTGATGTTCTCCAACTTAAATGACTGGCTGATGGTCAGTGATGGGATATGGAGGCCCAGCCCCCTTGTCTCAGTTCATGACAGCTATGAAGGACTTTCCCAGCTCCTGGGACAGGCTCAGGCTTCTGCTCAGCAGGTCAGCTCCTCTCGCAGCTCAGTCCTGCTGCTTTCACTCCTCCAGGGTTGTCCCTGGAGCCTCTGTCTCAGAGTCAGTGTCCTGGGGAACCTAACCCAAGACATGACAGCCATTCAGATGGCTAAGTCCTCCGCCTTTATAGGAGACAGCCAGCTGAGAATATGTGATAATGATCAATACATGGAGATGTGAATGTATTCTCTAGAGTTACACAGATGACCACCAAAGGAGCTAAAAATGAAAATGATGAAAAAATATTGCTCTTGTAAAATAACTGGGGATTGATGAGGTGGGAGACTTGCTTTTCCTCCCAAGATTTTCTGAACTACCTGATTTAATATCATTTGCTAAGAGTACTTGATTCAAATCAATTTTAACGAGAAAAAGACTGTTAGAAACCACTAACTATGGAGAGGTAGTGGAGTAACATTTGCATTTGGAGACTATGATTTAGGCTTCAGACACCATCTCTGTTTCTCACTAATTTGATGTAGGTCATTGTTCTTTCAAAGCTCTAACTTTCTCATCTGGTAAGTGGAAATAATAATATTGAAATAAAAACCACTCAAGATTATTATATGAATGAAATAATGAAATATAAAACCATTTAGTAAAGCTATAAAGAGTCATATGAGAGAATAAAATACATGTTAGCATTACTAGTGATGTACAAGAAAATACAAAACAGCAGTTAATTCTAGCTGTGGATGAAGGAGACCTTGTTAAAGCTGATCACTTGAAGCTAACCTGAAGAATAAAGGAGAATTCTGATAGGTAAAGATAGAGGAATGAAAAGGAGGGAGATTTTATTTTATTTTTTAAAGTGATCTTTTTTCAATTATTTTTATCAAAGTAATCCATAAGTATAATTAAACAACCACAAATCAAACTAATTTTTTATGTCTATGAACTATTGTCTCTTTCCCCTGACTGGAATGTGAGCTCCACTAGAAGAGAAATTTTGATCTGTTTATATCCCCAAAGTGCCTAAAGTGTGCCTCACACATTATAGGGACTCAATAAACATTCATTGAATAAATGAAAAACATAAAACAATCTTATCTGCACTGCTGCTCCCCAAGCTCTATCCCACACCCCAGAGGCACCTGCTTTTTGTTTTTAATTAAACAGTCTATTATTTTTGAAAATTCCAAACATACATAAAGACAGAAACAATGGTACAGTGAACCCTGTGAACCCAGCGTTTACAGTTATCACCTTTGGCCAATCTTGTTTCTCTCTATCCCTTTATGTTCCAAGGGTAAGAGGGATTGGCACTAAAGTATTTTAAAAGCAAATCCCGGACATCATGTTATTTTTTCCTGAAATACTCCACTATACTTCTAACTACAAAAGACATTTTAAAATCTAACCTACATGCCATTATGATACCTAAAAAATTAACAGTTTCTCCTATCATCATTTTATATCCAGCTAATAATCCAATTTTTCTGTTTCAAAATTGTACCAATAGAGGTCCCAAATGAAGTCTCCACATTGAACTCAATTGTTGTGTCTCCTGTGATTTACTCACTTTTCCCCTACACCATTGATTTATTAGAGAATCTAGGTCAGTCGTCTAGTAAAATGTCCCATTTCTGGACCTGACTGATTGCTTCCTTGTGATGTCCTTTTAACTTGTTCTCCAGAGGTAACTACTTTTAGCAGTTTCTGTTTTTAGTTCTTTTTGTGATTACCTTGATATCTCTAAATGTGTTGTTTCTTGATATAGCTGTCACGCCTATATAGGGTGCAAATTAGTTCACTTTTCCTGCCTCATCCTCTGCCACTTCCCTCCTCCCAACATAATTTTGTCACTAATCTCTGCTTCCTCTACCAGTCAACACTTAGATTTCAGATAATATCCTTTTAAAAAATTGTTTATGTATTTATTGGCTGTATTGGGTCTTCCTTGCTGCTCGAGCTTTTCTCTAGCTGCGGTGAGCAGGGGTTACTCCATCGCGGTGCAGGGGCTTCTCACTGTGGTGGCTGCTCTTGTTGGGGAGCACAGGCTTTAGGGCACTTGGCTTCAGTAGTTGTGACTTGAGGGCTCTAGAATTCGGACTCACTAGTTGTGGCCCTCAGGCTTAGTCAAACCTGTGTCCTCTGCATTGGCAGGCAGATTCTTAACCACTGAAGTCCCAGATAATATCCTTGAACCTGTATTTGCTGTTCCTTCAACCAAGAGAGCATCTCCTGTTGAGGACAGTTGTGCTCAGATGTTCCCTGTTACCTGCTCTTCTCCCTTTTCACTTTTCAACCTCTGTCAGTTGCAAATTTAGTTTTAAGTTTTTCAAGTGTAATAATTTAGTCTTCTGTTATTTGTTTGTGTTTATTCTAAAATTGTAAAAAATAGTATATGAACATTTATGTTATTGTGGCTTATCAGATTTAGTTCACTGTAGAATCAACAATGGCACCCCACTCCAGTACTCTTGCCTGGAAAATCCCATGGACGGAGTAGCCTGGTGGGCTGCAGTCCATGGGGTCGCTAAGAGTCGGACACGACTGAGCAACTTCTCTTTCACTTTTCACTTTCATCCATTGGAGAAGGAAATGGCAACCCACTCCAGTGTTCTTGCCTGGAGAATCCCAGGGACGGGGGAGCCTGGTGGTCTGCCCTCTATGGGGTCGCACAGAGCCGGACATGACTGAAGTGACTTAGCAGCAGCAGCAGCAGAACCAACAATTACCCTTTGGTTTCCCCTTTTTTTTTTCTTTCTTTTTTTTAATATTGAATTTAAAATTTTTTTTATTTTTAATTGAAGGATAATTGCTTTATAGTATTGCATTTGTTTCTACCAAACATCAAAATGAAGCAGCCATAGGTTTATCCATGTCCTCTCCCACTTGAACATCCCTCCCTCTTCCCTCCCCACCCCACCCCTCTAGGTTGTTACTGAGCCCCAGTTTGAGTTCCCTGAGTTTGCTTCATACAGCAAATTCTCAGTGGCTATCTATTTTACATTGGTTTCCTCTTTATGAGGTAAATAAAAGAACCCTTTTTAGTCAAAGGAGAATGTCTTTAGTGTCACATTAAAATTTTTATCGCTTTACCTGTTGTACAAAATCATGCCAGTTTAATTTGCTTTATATTTGGTCCATGCCAGGAATGATAATTGAAACTGTCATTTGAATTGATCTTCCATCATCATGTGATTTATAAGGGACTATGGTTTTGAACAGTGATAGAGCAAAGCACCTAGACTTTAAAAAGTAATTCTCTTTGAGTGAGAAGTGGGACTGGAATGAGCAATTCAAACCCTATAATAGAAGGCCTTGAATACCATTGAATACCATGCTAGGAAGTGTGGACTTTGTAGGTCCTAGGAGGCTCTTGAGGGTTTTTAAGCAGTGCAAGGTATTTGGACTCAAGCTTTCTTGAAAGGAATTTCCCAAAGAGGGTGACCTGCCAGGGCGAGGTCCAGAGTCCCACTGGTTGTCCCAGTAGTGTCACCATGTCAGGGAGCTGTGTGATTAGAGGGCCCCTCAGGGCATCCAAAGACCCTGCAAATGTCTCCATGAGAAAGCCAGCATTTGAACCCCTGAAGCTCATCCCTGGACCTAGGTTAAAAGCCCTGATCAACACCCTCATTCTCTTAGACTGCATATGAATTATTTATTTAGCATTTTGTGAAAACTGATTGATATTTGAATAGATTCCAGTTCCAGTTTTTTACTATAACAAACATTTCCATGACAATTGTTTTATTTATATTCTTTGCATCCTTGCCCGTTTTTTTTCCCTTGGGAGAAATTTATAGTTGCAGAACTGCTGGATAAACCATGTGCATTCCTTCCTTTCCTGCCTTCCTTTCTTTTTGTCTTTCTTTCTTCTTTCATTTTTAAATTAATAGGCTATTTCTTAGAGCAGTTTTACATCAGTAGAAAAGAAAGTATAGAGAGCTTCCATACTCATCTCTGTGCCCACACAGCTTCTCCTATTACTGTCTTACATTGGTGTGGTACCTTTGTGGTTACAATAAATGAAAGAATATTGATACATTATTATTAACGGAAATCCACAGCTTTTATCAGCATCATTACTCTTTATATTGTACAGATCTATGGGTTTTGACAAATATATGATGTCTTTTTTTTGCCATTAGAGCATCATAGAGAATAGTTCCACTGCCCTAAAAATACCTTAGTTTATACCTAGTTATCCCTTTCTCCTTCCTCCAATGATGTGTAATTTTTAAGGCTTTCCAGATCTATAGTCAAATTACTGTACAAAATGTTTGTGTTCAAACACTAGCAGTGCATGAGAATCCCTATTTTGGCACATCATCAATAATATTGGTTATTGTTATTTTTGATTTTAGGGAAATTGATATCTCTCTTTTTTAGGACAAATACAAGTAAGATATCATTGTTAGGACTCTTGGCTACAATGATAGAGAATTTATACAAGCTGGCTTAAGCAAAATATGAGATTAATGAACATCATTCATCAGGATGTTGACCTCAGGATTGACCTGATTAAGGAACCCAGTTGATGTCTAAGAATGAGCTATCCTCATTGGTTTTCTACTGAACACAGTTTTTTCTAAGGAGGGGGATATAGTTGCAGGCAGCTGCTTACATCATTTCAGTCTAGGAGGTCTGGAGGAAAGAGAAATCTTTGTTCTTTTTTATTTAGTTTTACATTAAGCAGAGCTTATTTGATCTCCTTTATGAAAATCTAACTTAAGTTGATTAAAGCAAAACATGTGAATATGTTGGTTCATGTAACTGAAAGGCCTAGAAAAGAGTGTTGCTTTCAGGAACAACAAGATCCACGGGCTCATACAATGCTATCAGGACTTAATTGGTTACCTTTCATCCCACTCGTGTTTTGGGCTTCATTCTCAATAAACTTTATCTGCCTGTTGACAAAATGGTTCCTGGCAGCTCCAGACTTAAATGACTCAGAAGTCTCATGAGTCTCAAAGAGGGTATACAGTTATTCCTTGGTATCCAAGGAGAATTAGTTCCAAGACTCTCTGCAGATTACAAAATTGAGGCTCCTCAAGTCCCTCATGTAAAATGGTGTAGTACTGGCATATAATTTATATATTTAAACTCCCCTCTTCCAATTTAGAGAGTAAATCATCTCTAGATTACATGCAATATCTATTACAATGTAAATGCTATGTAAACAGTTGTCTGCATGCAGGAAACTTAAGTTTTGCTTTTTGGAACATCTTGGAATTTTTTTTCCCCAAATATATTTAATTCAGTTGGTTGAATCCTCGGGTGTCAAACTCAATTACTGATGACCAGCTGTGCCTCAGTTTTTTGTTTTTTTTTTTAATTTATTTTTTTTTTATTATTTTTAAACTTTACATAATTGTATTAGTTTCGCCAAATATCAAAATGAATCCATAACAGGTATACATGTGTTCCCCATCCTGAATCCTCCTCCCGCCTTCCTCCCCATACCATCCCTCTGGGTCGTCCCAGTGCACTAGCCCCAAGCATCCAGTATCGTGCATCGAACCTGGACTGGCATCTCGTTTCATACATGATATTTTACATGTTTCAATGCCATTCTCCCAAAACTTCCCACCCTCTCCCTCTCCCACAGAGTCCATAAGACTGTTCTATACATGTGCCTCAGTTTTTACGTTTGCAGCAAAGGTTCTAAGGAAGACTTTGGTTGACCTGACTTGGATATTGCATTTTATGCCTAAGCCAATCATGGTGGCAGGGAGGATGAGAAAACTCTGATTAGTTAGGACTGGGTCAGGTACCACCCAGGCACAAAGATGGAGGGAGATGTTAGCCCCAGCAACAAAACCAGAACGACTCACAGGAGAGGTGAAGGGTTTGTAAAAGAGAAACAGGGGAGGGGGGCTGAATGATGCACCAACAAAAGGAACAGATGTCTATTATAGGTGTCATCAGCCCTCCCAGAACCACAGAGTTGGAATCTGGGACAAAGATGTTTTATATCAAAAAGAGGGGAGAAGGATCACAGCACTGTTAATCAGCTATACCTCAATACAAAACAAAAAGGTTTTAAAAAATTAAATATACGTGGAAACAAAATAAGCAAAAAAAAAGTAGAAGGGGAGAAGGAATACTGCATAGATAAAAAAGTGAAAAATATCCACCAATCATCATTTTAAATTTGTATTTGCTAATAAACATCAGCTCATATACTTGTTGGCCATTTGTATTTGTTTTTTAAATGAGCTTTCTGTCTATTTTGCTGTGAGGGCAGCACTTTTATCTTATTGATTGGCAAGAATTCCTGACATACTGGTGTTAAACCTTCTCAGTTGTACATGCTGTGAATCTTTTCCCCAGTTCATCATTTATTTCTTAATTCTGGTATGTACCTTTTTTTAAAAAATTATGTGTTTTATATTAGGCTGCTCTGGGTCTTTGTTGCTGCGCACGGGCTTCCCCTGGGGTGCGGGCTTCCTGTGGCGGCTTCTCTTATTGTGGGGCATGGGCTCTGGAGCAGGGGCTCAGAAGTTGTGGCTCATCGGCTGCTTAGTTGCTCCGAAGCATGTGAAATCTTCCTGGACCAGAGACTGAACCTTCGGCCCCTGCATTGGCAGGTGGATTCTCAACCCCTGGACCACCACAGAAGTCCCTGTCATGTATATTTTTACACAAGAAAACAATTAAAATTGCATTTGAATCCATGCAATTTGCTGTGCTTGTTACTAATCCTAATTCTCGCACTAAACAGTTCTGTGTCTTACTCTGATTTAGCTTCTGTTGCCCAGTTTCCTCATCTGCAAAATGAGCAATAACTTTTCTTCCTTTACCTCTAACATTGTATGACTATCAAATAGCATTAATTTATTTCAAAGTATAGATCTCAAGATAGTGGATACAAAATATTAGAGAACAATGCTCTGAGTCAATGCTGCCAGAGGATATTTAATGGTATCCCATAACAAGTGTCCAGTAGAAAGTACAGCTTGAAGTTATTCCTCTTGCCTAATAGAGCAGAATAAACTCTCTCCCTTTTTCTGAGCCAGCCAGGACATGGAGCAGGCAGAGGGAAATGCTTTCAGCTACAGAGAACACAGATGTCAGAGCCTGCAAATTAGAGAGCTCCAGGGCTATAGGGCTAAGCTGAACAGACCAAAGCCAGCCCCAGCTTGAACAAGAAAGCAGGCAGCCAGTCTTTCCTGATGTAACTGTGGGGACAGCTTCTCTTGGTGGTAAAGACTTGGCACTTAAAATCAACATTGAACAGTTCCAGACATACAGATTGAGAATTCTCTGCAAGTAGAATTAGGATTCTGACACAAGATACATCCTCACGCGTCTGCTCTATGACTAGAGTAGTTTGATACATGAAGAAGAGCAGCAGAGTCTTGGAAAACAGAATCAAGACTGGATAAGAATCTATGCCTTTGATCACAATGACCAAGGGTTTTCATAAATTCCTGAATGAGGAAGAACTGGAAATTATTTTCAGATTCCTCCTCTAGGTACTTGTGGTAGTTGATCACAGATCTTTATTTTTTAATGTATTTTAAAAATTAATTAGTTAATGTATTTGACTGCATTGAGGCTTAATTGCATCATGTGGGATCTTTCGCTGGAACACACAGGCTTAGTTTCTCTGTAGCATGTGGGATCTTACTTCCTGGACTAGGGATTAAACCTGCGTCCCCTGCATTGCAAGGTGGATTCTTAGTCACTGGAGCACCAGGGAAGTCCCAGTTTTTATATTAATGTATAGTGAAATGTTGGAGAAGGAAATGGCAACCCATTCCAGTATTCTTGCCTGGGAAATCCCATGGACAGAGGAGCCTGGCAGGCTACAGTTCACAGCATTGCAAAAGAGTCAGGCATGACTTAGCGACTAAACAACAACAAATAGTGAAATGCAGATATCTCAAAAGTTGAGCTTAATCATGCTTTGTAAGTTCTTTTGTCATCTTTGTATAGAACTTTCCCATGTATTGTCATAGACAGTTTTCTGAAGTGGTTAGGCTCTGGGGCCTAAGTGGCCAACCAGATAAGCATTTTGGTTTCCTGTGCAGACCACTGTTTTGGGCTTATTTTAGTTTGATTGTGCTTCACTTTATGAAAATCACTTTGAAAAGGAAAAAGTATTACATAAACGTCATTTATCACAATCCCTTAGATCTATGATTCACAACCCTGGCTAAATATTAGAACTGCCTGAGGGGTTTTAAAGACAATGCTGAAGTCTGCCCTAACCCACATTAATTAAATTAAAATCTCTGGAGGTAGTAAAAAATGTTCCCCAAGTGATAATAACCTGCAGCTTGGTTAAAAGGGCTGATAGAGCCTTGCACAAAATGTGAGCTCTGAAAGTCAGAGATCTTTAGGGAAAATTTGCTTACACAGTGTAACATGCCAAACGGAGGCACAGAGAATAATTCAAGCATTCCCTTCCAAAACCACACAATTCTTTACATATTATCTAGTTGTTTCTGGAAGAATTTTATAGTATTTAGGTATTTTTGAATGTTATTTTTTAAAATTTAGATATTCCACAGATGTTGAGATGACCTCAATTGGCAATGGGGGTGAAGAGAGGGCATTTTGTAAATGGGGGGAGTTGATATGAAAATTGGATATATCCAATGGTGATTTTATACTCTTTTCTTCTTTTCCCCAAGTTTCTGTTAAATTTATAATAATGCTCCTTTCCCCTCTCCCTCTCTCGGTTGTACTTACCTGGCAAAACTCCAACTCTAGACATATTTCTCTGAGCCTGCACCAGTATATGTGAGAGCTTAAGTTTTGACTCCCTCAGAAGCAGACATTGAAACAAGGATTTGGGTTAAAGGAGTTAATTTGGGGAGTATAGATTATACTGGCTGAGAAATGGGAAGTGAAGGGAGAGAACACATCCAGCACAGGATGTACTATTAAGCCAGCCACCTAAGTAGTTTCCATGGGGAAACAGTGCAAAACACACACCTCAGAACTGTCCTACTTTGGCTTTTATTCACCATTTCCTGAGAATCATTATTTGAAGCACTTTAGGCCTGTTGTGAGCCCAGCAGCAAGGTTGGCTTTTGACAGTTCTGGAGTAAAGAATTCTTAAGCACAGGGCTAGAGACTTTGTTAGAAGTGGGCTAAGGCTCACTGGAAGTCCAAAGGGTAGGATGGCATTGTTGGGGGCCGGGGAACCACACAACTGAGGAGATTGGCATCAACATAAGTTTGTGACATTTTCAATCTCAGATAAACATTTTGTGTAGCTGGTAATCCCATAATACTTTTGTCATAAACTCATATAAAGTGAGTGAAGTGAAAATTGCTCAGTCATGTCCGACACTTTGTGACCCCATGGACTATACAGTCCATGGAATTCTCCAGGCCAGAATACTGGAGTGGGTAGCCTATCCCTTCTCCAGCAGATCTTCCGGACCCAGGAATCGAACCAGGGTGTCCTGCATTGCAGGCGGATTCTTTACCAACTGAGCTATCAGGTAGGCTCATACTCCCACTTAAAAAAGAATCCATGTCTGATAACTGCTGTATCTGGGTTACTTGTGGGTCTGTTTTTATTGCCTAGTTTTCTCTTACTTTTCTGTCTTTTAGTCCTATTTCCTGGTGATGAAATAAAATTTGTATTTTAAGGCAGGACAAGAAAGTTTAGACATGAAATTCTCTGTCTGTGTGGGCCTCCTCCCCCTCTCTCTAATGTGCAATGTGCATCTGAATTACACATTAACCAGACCTCCTCAAAGATGAGAGTGCCTGCCCGACCATAAAGATTCATTTATTTTCCCTTTCTTCAGACACTAGCAATGTCACTTCTTAAAAGATTAGTATTTTTCCCGAAGTCTGTGGGAGTCAGGTGGCTTTCTGTTCTCTTTGTTCGTATTTATCTGGACTATTTATCTTTGGTGAACTTTATGTAAAATGTCAGTATGCCATTTTGATGTTCTATCCTTTGTCTCAAAAATGTGGATGACTGTGCCTTCAACTTTAATAGGTAGAATAGTTCTCAGAACTTCTGAGAGTCTGTCCCCTGGGTTATAATCCTCAGTTTGGCTTGAATAAAATTCTCTTTTTTATTCTCAACTTGATGGTTAATCAAATTTTCAACAAGACTGGTATTATTTTAAATTCCAATATCTATCTATCTGGATCTATCTCTCCCTGTTTCTCTGGTCTGGTTGATGCTGTCTTCCCCGAAAAGGATTAAACCTTCTTTTTGTCAGCAATTAGAGTGGGGCCAGATCATATTGATGCTCTCCAGGATTGAGATAATTTTAGGCTCTTACAGGCTTTGTGAGAGTTGGTCTATTTTTATTTGTCCGTTGTCTTGAGGAGTGTTCACAGAAAGCTGGAGCACTATCAAGGCCCTTCTTCCTTGATAAACTATAATAATAAACTGTAATTTTTCTCTACCCAGTACCATGAAATTTCTGAAAGCTCTGTGCATCTTTAGTTTTTGGTTTCTTGCCGTCTCACCATTGCACAGCCTGAGACCTGGTAAACATCCTAAGGGCAAAAGCCACATCAAATGTAGGGCTCACTTCTCAAATGCTGGTTGCCTACCTGACTGTATGGGTCTTGACTAGACTGCTGTTCCATGGTTCTATGGACATGGAACCATGGACTTGGAACCATGGATATGGACACTGAACCATGTCCTCCTACCTGTTCCATGGTTCCTCCTTTACACCTTGAGCTGTAGAAGAACTTTCCTGCTCTTCTTCAGGCCTTTCTCACCAATAGTTGTGCTAATTTGTTGAGTCTGTGGGAGGATGTGACTCCAGGTCTTCCTGTTCTACTTGGCCTCTCCCCCTCCACATTTAAAAAAATTAAATTGTGTGCATTTTTTAGACATAATGCTATTGCACACTTACTAGAATACTGAATAGTGTCAACATAATTTCTATATACTAAAATGTGTGTGACTCATTTTATCGTGCTATCCACCTTATCGCAGAAGTCTGGAGCCCACACTACCTCTGAGGTATGCCTGTAGTCTTCAGAGAAAGTGAGAGAAGACTTTTGTTTCAGGTGAGCTTGTATCAGACCAAATACCAGCTGAGGACAACTACCAAAACTGGATAAAAGCCAAACCAAACCAAAGATCCAGATATTTGAAGAATGGGACAGGAACTAGAGCATCCAGGACTTTATATGACAAGATCTTGGGAAAGAATGGAAATGCACTGAAGTGAGCTGAACAGTTTACCGTGATGTTTCGCACTTGGGGATGTTTTTCGACTTGCAGCGTGGAACACAGCCAACCACGTTTCCCTGGCTTCCCACTGTACTTGGAACAGAGATGAGCCTCTTCACCATGGCTTACATAGCCTGGTGAACATTGTGTCTACTTGCCTGAACTGATGGCCCTATTAAAGGCCACGTTCCCCTTTTTAATAATGCTTCAGCCATGCTAACCTTCTTTCAATTCTTCCTACGTGGAAAACTCAGGCCTTCTCCATCCTATTCCCTCTGCCTGGATTAAATTCTCCCACTTTCTTCCTGGCTGTTTCCTTAGACACTTTTCAGGTATCACTTCCTCAGAGAATTTCCCTGACAATCTCTCCATGCTCCGTGCAACCTCATCTCTAAGTTAGAGGCCACCTTCTCCCCAGCACCCACACATAGCACCCAGTAAGCTCTTGAGAGGTTTACTGAATGAGTGAATGAAAGACTGCTGGAAGGTAGTGTGGCATAGTGGAAGCAACTCTGAAGTTTACCTCATAAGGCCAGATTCTAGATAGGGTCTCTTCCTGGGTAATCTTGGGCAATCTCTTCAGTGTTCTGAGGCTATTGCCTTGCCTCTCAAATAGAGATGGCACCTTGCCTATGGCACTCACAGAATCCTGTAAACATCAGATTGGAGTTGATATGTAAAAAGGTCTTAATAATGTAAAAAGCTATGCAAATGTGAGTTAGTATACTATTCACTGATTCAGAAGGAAATCACATATATTCAGTGAGCAAAATATGTTTTAAATTATTGACACTTTACTATGTTCATCATCATTATCAACCTTTTTAAGATAAAGTTTTATAAATGGCAATGAAAAGTAAATAATTCTAGATGAAAATTTTTTATATTGCAAAACAATCACCATCTTATTTATGAAGATATCTCTGAAGCATGTGATTTTTAAAAAGGCTAATTTTTAAAGGATGCAGTTGATGAATATAGTGTCAGCCATAACACTGGGCTGGATGAAGTGGGAGTTCAACCAGCATTTACTGAATGAATTTTATTGTAATTTTTGCTTTTCCTGTGCCATCCATGGGGCTTCCTGGGTGGCACTAGTGGTAAAAAACCTGCCTGCAAATGCAGGAGAAATAACAGACACAGGTTTGATCCCTGGGTAGGGAAGATACCCTGGAGGAGGAAATGTCAACCCACTCGAGTACTCTTGCTTAGAGAAAGTCAAGATACTTTCATATTAGTGAACTGTTCAGTGAAGATCCCTAACAAAAGTTAAAATGCTTATTTAAGGATTTAGTGCACACCTCAAATGATTCTAGAAGTACGACACTGAAATAAGAGAGAACTTAGGTGGTAATAACAGCACTCCTATTAGTACCATCCTCTGTAAGCACTCCATCTCTTCAAGAGATGGGAACACCAGACCACCTTACCTGCCTCCTGAGAAATCCGAATGCAGGTCAAGAAGCAACAGTTAGAACTGGACATGGAACAACAGACTGATTCCAAATTGGGAAAGGAGAATGTCAAGGCTGTATATTGTCACCCTGATTATTTAGCTTATATACAGAGTACATCATGAGAAATGCTGGACTGGATGAAGCACAAGCTGGAATCAAGATTGCCGAGAGAAATATCAATAACCTCAGCTATGCAGATGACACCACCTTTACGGCAGAAAGTGAAGAAGAACTAAATAGCCTCTTGATGAAAGTGAAAGAGGAGAGTGAAAAAGTTGGCTTAAAACTCAAGATTCAGAAAACTAGGATCATGGCATCAGGTCCCATCACTTCATGGCAAACAGATGGGGAAACAATGGAAACAGTGAGAGACTTTATTTTTGGGGGCTCCAAAATCACTGCAGATGGTGACTGCAGCCAAGAAATTAAGACACTTGCTCCCTGGAAGAAAAGCTATGACCAACTCAGGCAGCATATTAAAAAGCAGAGATATTATTTTGCCAGCAAAGGTCCATCTAGTGAAAGATATGGTTTTTTCAGTAGTCATGTATGGATGTGAGTTGGACTATAATGAAAGCTGAGCGCCAAAGAATTATGCTTTTGAACTGTGGTGTTGGAGAAGACTCTTGAGAGTCTCTTGGACTGCAAGGAGATCAAACCAGTCAATCCTAAAGGAAATCAGTCCTGAATTGGAAGGACTGATGTTGACGCTGAAACTCTAATAATTTGGCCACCTGATGTGAAGAACTGACTCATTAAAAAAGACCCTGATGCCGGGAAACATTGAAGGCAGGAGGAGAAGAGGACAACAGAAGATGAGATGGTTGGATGGCATCACTGACTCGATGGACATGAGTTTGAGTAAGCCTCAGGAGTTGGTGATGGACAGGGAAGCCTGGCATGCTGCAGTCCATGGAGTCACAAAGAGCTGGACACCTGAGCGACTGAGCAGAACTGAACAGCACTCTGGGAAGACTGGAATAGTAATCATATCCACCTGACCTGCATTGCCTTGGATAGTTGGTAGGGGGCAGCAACAGACCAGAAATTATGGTTAGTTTAACAAATCAGGGCATTGGAAGTGTTCTTTTTAATGTTATCATTTTGTTAATTTTTTCAGACTAAAACAGAATAGCTGCAAAGCAACTAGACAGTAAAAGTAAATAAGCAGGATGAAACTAGTTTATAGACTCTAAGTTACCTAGCCTTTATGCTATAATCTTTCAACAGCAATTTCTTTTTCAAAATTCTAGGCTTTATTACCATTCTTGGCTTGGTTTTTTTTTTTTTTTTTGCTTACAATCTTTATTTATTCTCTTTGTAAGCACTGAAAATTTTAATGCTTCTTTATTGAGCAGGAGAGGGATGGCATATTTGAACTTGCATTCTGCTTAAACTTTGATCTACTCCTATTGTGAAGATTTTGCCCCTATACATCGCATTTGGTAAAGTTCACTCCAGTATTCTTGCCTGAAAAATCCCAAGGACAGAGGAGGCTGATGGGCTACAGTCCATGGGGTCACAAAAGAGTCAGACACAACCTAGCGACTAAACAGCAACAGTTAAGTAGCTTATGGGATCATTGCGAGGACTACTGAAAGAATCTTTGAATCAGTGGTTCTCAACCTTAGCTTTGTGCCCCAAGCGTCTGGGTTGTTTTTAGGAATGTAGATTCTGGAATCCATGGCAGACATATTGAATGAAAACCCCAGGAAGTGAAGTCACTCAGCCGTGTCCGACTCTTTGTGACCCCACGGACTGTAGCCTACCAGGCTCCTCTGTCCATGGGATTTTCCAGGCAAGAGTACTGGAGTTGGTTGCCATTTCCTTCTCCAGGAGATTTTCCCGACCTGCGGATGAAAACCTCAGGGCATGTGTAGAATTACTGAGGTCCCCTGGTGATTCTAATGTGTAACCAGGGTTGAGAACCACTTTGAGTCTGATGGTTTAGGATCTACTTCCCAGCAGAGCTGGACCACTGTGGCGGGGGGTGGGGGGGTGGTCGTGGTGGGGCGGGTGGTGTGGGCAAATGATTCTTCTGCAGTTAGAAACCACATACTGCCAGAAGGAGAAACACCAATACAGTATACTAACGCATATATATGGAATTTAGAAAGATGATAACAATAACCCTGTGTACGAGACAGCAAAAGAGACACTGATGTATGGAACAGTCTTATGGACTCTGTGGGAGAGGGAGAGGGTGGGAAGATTTGGGAGAATGGCATTGAAACATGTAAAATATCATGTATGAAACGAGATGCCAGTCCAGGTTCAATGCATGATACTGGATGCTTGGGGCTAGTGCACTGGGACGACCCAGAGGGATGGTATGGGGAGGGAGGAGGGAGGAGGGTTCAGGATGGGGAGCACATGTATACCTGTGATGGATTCATTTTGATATTTGGCAAAACTAATACAATTATGTAAAGTTTAAAAATAAAAAAAAATAAAAAAAAAAAGAAACCACGTACTGAATTGAGAAACTGAGGGCTCTAAAACTGTCTTTCCTGCCACCGTTAGGAAGCTGCCACGTTCTGCCACACCCAAGAAACTGCTACTCCAGAACTTGGTACGTGATACTAACCAGTCAAATGGATGTCCTGCACTCTCAGTGCCAAGAGGCTGCAGTCATGGTGACCTCAGTTAATGACACAAAAAAACTAAACTCCTCCATTGTGCTTATCACAGAACCAGCAGCAGAGGGCCTCAGTCTTGCTCACACCCACCTCCATATCTAGCATGGTCTGATCCTCTATCACAGAAAGTACCTTATTGCAAGGATGTAACTTTAAACTGTCCAACTTTAGAGAATAGGAAAGCAAGCTAGAGATTGGGATGGATGCTGTATATACATCCTGTGATCTAGCAAAAGCATCATGAAATAGATAATTTGTTTTAAATACTGGAGAAGCCTTGATGTCACACTAGATCAGATCTGAGAGTAAATGTAATTTATACCTCTCAGGGAATAAACTTCCATGTGTGCATTTGTGTGTGTGTGTGTGTGTACTTTAAGAAGGAATCTGAAGGGAAACGTACATGAGTGCGTGCGTGCGTGTGTGTGTGCATGCGGACCCACATACGCGCACATTCTAAAGAGGAATCTTAAGGGCCGTCTTCCCCAGATAGGCTTCTTGCTTCCATAGGAAAACCTGAGTTTGGCTCAAGTCTGTAAGTCTGTGCCTGGGAGATATTAGGAGGGGAAGGGTCTGTGTTGCCTAATTTTTTCAATTAGTATCTTTTCCTTTCTACTCTTCCTTGTCTTTGGCGCTATAGCAGAACCTAGGCACATTCTGTTTAAAACTTGCCTTTGCTATTTGTTGCCTTTGCAATGTGTCCAAGCAGCAGTATCTCTGATTAGTCCCCTCTTGAGCTAATCTTAACTTTACCCTTCTGTTACTTGAGACCTCTAGATGCATATTTCATGTTTTCTAAAGTACACAGTGCTAAGCAAAATGATACTTTTCTATAGTTTCCTCACTTCTCCAATATGTTTTGCATTTTATATAACTTCTTCTTCTAGAAATAAATGGTTTCTGTAATACATTCTTTTCATTAATCGAGGTATGATTATATATTTAATTATTTATTTGTGCTTCTTTATCCAGTTAAGAAGGGCTTCCCTGATGGCTCAGTTGATAAAGAATCTGCCTGCAATGTGGGAGATATGGGTTTAATCCCTGGGTCATGAAAATCCCCTGAAGTAGGAAATGGCAACCCACTCTAGTATTCTTGCCTGGAGAATTCCATGGACAGAGGAGCCTGGTGGGCTACAGTCCATGGGGTCATAAAGAGTAAGAGGTGACTGAGTGACTAACACATCTAGTTAAGATCTGCTTTAATGCTTTGAAAATCAACTGTTTAATCCTTAGTGTGAGCATGACTTACATGCTCATCAAAAATTTAAATCATGTCCCATACATTGAAATACTTAAAAATATTTTTAAATCAATCATGCTATTCATGCACTACAGTGAGAAATTATTTTGAAATGTTAATTATGTATATAACAAGATACTAAAATGAACTTTTGAAGAGTTAACTTTTTATTTTAGGACAGTTTTAAATTTCTAAAAGCATTATGAAGCTAGCACAGAGAGTTCCCCTAATCACCTACACACAGTTTCCCATTATTAATGTCATACATTAGGGTGGTACATTTTTTTGTCACAGTTAATGAAGCAATATTGATGCCTTACTATTAACTAAAGTTCATCTGTTATTCAGCTTTACTCAGTTTTTACCTAAAGTCCATTCTTCTGTTTCAGAACCCCATCCAGAATACACATTTAGTCATCATGTCTCCTGAGACTCCTGTTATTGTTTCTCAGGACATCTTTGTTTTTCTTGATCTTGACAGTTTTGAAGATTACTTGTCACATATTTTGCAGAATGAAAATGGATCCTTACCTTTTAAATTTTATTTTAAAACTTTACATAAAAATTTCAAACATAAAAAAATTAGAGAATAGTATAGTAAATCCCCATGTACCCCTGACACAACTTCAGTAACTAGTACCAATTTACTAAGCTCATTCTATCTACTCTATCCTATGCCCAACCCTGAGGGTTTTAAAGCAAGTCCCAAATACAGTTTCATAGATACCTCTAACACTTACATACCTCTAACAGGGCTGTTACAAAAAATATACCCACAACAAAGTTAAAAATAATTCTGTAATATTTAACAGTCAGCTTGTGCTCAAATTTCACCCAATGGTCTCACAATGTCTTAAACTTATAAATTCAAATGAGGATCCAAAGTTTATATTGAATTCTGTTGATCTGAAAAAGAGGATTTTTGTCTCAGTTTTATCTGAGACCTGAGACTTAAAACAATAGTTACACCCACTTTGAAAGTGAAAGTGAAGTCGCGTCCAACTCTTTACCAGGCTCCTCTGTCCATGGGATTTTTCCAGGCAAGAGTACTGGAGTAGATTGCCATTTCCTTCTCCAGGGGATCTTCCTGACCCAGGGATCAAACCTGGGTCTCCCACATTGTAGACAGATGCTTAACCGTCTGAGCCACCAGGGAAATCCCACTTTATGAGGTGCTAAACTACCTCTGTTGTCCAAAAGAAGTGTTTAAAACTGATTTTAAGGTCCTGAGCCCAGCACCCTTCTCAGGCTCAAGAGGATTTTTTTGAGAAAAGTTTCAGGGAAGCTATGGTTTTTCCCTCTTTGCCCCTCTCGCACCATGGGAGAGAGAAATGGGGTGTTTTCCCTTCACTGCATGCCTAGGGAGAAGGTCTTTAAAAGAACCACTTTGAGAGCCTGGCCTTTACTCCTTGAAGCTAGAATGGACTGGCCAGACTTACGGAAAGTAAAGAGGCTGACTATGACCTGAATAATGCCTACCAAGTGAAGCAAAAAGAGATGGTTGAATTCAGAGCAAACTGTGACTTCTATCAATAGTAGGACAGACATATCAGTTCAGTTCAGATGTTCAGTTGTGTCCGACTCTTTGCAAGCCCAATGACGGTAGCATGCCAGGCTTCCCTGTCCATCACCAACTCCTGGAGCTTACTGAAGCTCATATTCATTGAGTCAGTGATGCCATCCAACCATCTCATCCTCTGTCATCCCCTTCCCCTCCTACCTTCAATCTTTCCTGATATCAGGGTCTTTTCCAGTGAGTCAGTTCTTTGCATCAGGGGGCCAAAGTATTGGAGTTTCAGCTTCAGCATCAGTCCTTCCAATGAATATTCAAGACTGATTTCCTTTAGGATGGACTGGTTGGATCTCCTTGCAGTCCAAGGAACTCTCAAGAGTCTTCTCCAACACCACGGTTCAAAAGCATCAATTCTTCAGTGCTCAGCTTTCTCTATAGTCCAACTCTCACAGTAGGGCAGAGATATGAGTCCTCATAATTAGATATGATGGGAAGGAAGGTTCTGGTCTTGTGATCATTTTTAAAGAAATCCCTCCCATGCAGCCTTCTACCTGGGGGCTAGTCTATCTCATAGGAAAGAGGATGGAGGTGCAGCATTCAATACAGAGCTAGGATGGGGCGTGAGTGAATAACTAAAGTGCAGGCACTTGTCTATCAAGGGAACAAAACTCAGGAATTTCTCATGAAGAAAAGCTCTACCAGAGTCCCCCTACCAGAAAGGAGCTGCAAAAGAATTGATCAGTTTTGAATATTTACCATTCGTGGGGAACTCCAAGTATCAACACATACCTGTTCCTTCCAGTTCTTTCCAGTTCTCATCTAGGAAGAAGTAAGGCGAGGGGAGGAATCAACCACGCCTGAGTCTCCTATCCCTGCATAAGCAGTCCCAACCTGGGAGCAGAAAGCAGCTTTAAGGCAAAATGAACTCCTGAGTTTTGCATATCAAGTTGGACTATGATAAAAATGATCAAGTGATAAAGACCATCACCAAGAAAAAGAAATGCAAAAAGGCATTTAGTTGTCTGAGGAGGCCTTGCAAATAGCTGTGAAAAGAAGAGAAGCTAAAAGCAAAGGAGAAAAGGAAAGATATACTCATCTGAATGCAGAGTTCCAAAGAATAACAAGGAGAGATAAGAAAGCCTTCCTTAGTGATCAAGGCAAAGAAATAGAGGAAAACAATAGAATAGTAAAGACTAGAGATCTCTTCAAGAAAATTAGAGATACCAAGGGAACATTTCATGCAAAGATGGGTTCCGCAAGGGAATCCTTCAAGAAGTTGAAGTTGAATGGTTCTATGAAGACCTACAAGACCTTTTAGAACTAACACACCAAAAAGATGTCCTTTTCATTATAGGGGACTGGAATGCAAAAGTAGGAAGTCAAGAAATACCTGGAGTAACAGGCAAATTTGGCCTTGGAGTACAGAATGAAGCAGGGCAAAGGCTAATAGAGTTTTGCCAAGAGAACACATTGGTCAGAGCAAACACCTCTTCTAACAACACAAGAGACTCTACACATGGACATCACCAGATGGCCAACATTGAAATCAGATTGATTATATTCTTTGCAGCCAAAGATGAAGAAGCTCTATACAGGCAGCAAAAACAAGACCAGGAGCTGACTGTGGCTCAGATCATGAACTCCTTATTGCCAAATTCAGACTTAAACAAAGTAGGGGAAACCACTAGGAAACCATACCATTCAGGTAGGACCTAAATCAAATCCCTAACGATATACAGTGGAAGTGACAAATAGATTCAAGGGATTAGATCTGATAGACAGAGTGCCTGAAGAACGAAGGATGGAGGTTCATGACACAGTACAGGAAGCAGGGATCAAGACCATCCCCAAGAAAAAGAAATGAAAAAGGCAAAATGGTTGTCTGATGAGGCCTTACAATAGCTGAGAAAAGAAGAGAAATGAAAGGCAAAGGAGAAAAGGAAAGATATAAGCATCTGAATGCAGAGTTCCAAAGAAAAGCAAGGAGAGACAAGAAAGCCTTCCTCAGTGATCAATGCTAAAAAATAGAGGAAAACAGTAGAATGAGAAAGACTAGAGATCTCTTCAAGAAAATTGGAGATACTAAGGGAACAGTTCATGCAAAGATGGGCACAATAAAGGACAGAAATGGTATGAACCTAACAGAAGCAGAAGATATTAAGAAGAGGTGGCAAGAAAACACAGAAGAACTATATAAAAAGATCTTCATGACCCAGATAATTATGATGGTGTGATCACTCACCTAGAACCACACATCCTGGAATGCAAGGTCAAGTGGGCTTTAGGAAGCACCACTATGAACAAAGCTAGTGGAGATGATGGAATTCCAGTTGACCTGTTTCCAATCTTAAAAGATGGCACTGTGAAAGTGCTACACTCAATATGCCAGCAAATTTGGAAAACTCAGCAGTGGCCACAGGACTGGAAAAGGTCAGTTTTCATTCCAATCCCAAAGAAAGGCAATGCCAAAGAATGCTCAAACTACCACACAATTGCATTCATCTCACACGGTAGCAAAGTAATGCTCAAAATTCTCCAAGCCAGACTTCAACAGTACATGAACCGTGAACTTCCAGATGTTCAAGCTGGATTTAGAAAAGGCAGAGGAACCAGAGGTCACATTGCCAACCTGCGCTGGATCATCGAAAAAGCAAGAGAGTCCAGAAAAACATCTACTGCTTTTTGACTATGCCAAAGCTGTTGACTGTGGGATCACAACAAACTATGGAAAATTCTTCAAGAGATGGGAATGCCAGACTACCTGACCTGCCTCCTGAGAAATCTTGCTGCAGGTCAAGAAGCAACAGTTAGAACTGGACATGGAACACTAGACTGGTTTCAAATAGGAAAAGGAGTACGTTAAGGCTGTATATTGTTGCCCTGCTTATTTAACTTAGATGCAGAGTACATCATGAGAAACGCTGGGCTGGAAGAAGCACAAGCTGGAATCAAGACTGCGGAGAGAAATATCAGTAACCTCAGCTATGCAGATGACACCACCCTTATGGTAGAAAGCGAAGAAGAACTAAATAGCCTCTTGATGAAAGTGAAAGAAGAGAGTGAAAAAGTTGGCTTAAAGCTCAAAATTCAGAAAACTAAGATCATGGCATCTGGTCCCATCACTTCATGGCAAATAGTTGGGGAAACAATGGAAACAGTGAGAGACTTTATTTTTGGGGGCTCCAGAATCACTGCAGATGGTGACTGCAGCCGTGAAATTAAAGGGTGCTTGCTCCTTGGAAGAAAAGTTATGAACCTAGACAGCATATTAAAAAGCAGAGACATTACTTTGTCAACAAAGGTTTGTCTAGTCAAAGCTTTGGTTTTTCCAGTAGTCATGTATGGATGTGAGAGTTGGACTATAAAGCTGAGCACTGAAGAATTGATGCCTTTGAACTGTGGTGTTGAAGAAGACTCTTGAGAGTCCCTTGGACTGCAAGAAGATCCAACTATTCCATCCTAAAGGAAATCAGTCTTGAATATTTATTGGAAAGACTGATGCTGAAGCTGAAACTCCAATACTCTGGCCATCTGATGCGAAGAAGTCATTTGAAAAGACCCTGATGCTGGGAATGATTGAAGGAAGGAGGAGAAGGGGATGACAGAGGATGAGATAGTTTGATGGTATCACTGACTCAATGGACATGAGTCTGAGTAAACTCCGGGAGTTGTGATGGACAGGGAAGCCTGGCGTGCTACAGTCCATGGGATCACAAGAGTCAGACACAACTGAGAGACTGAACTGAACTGATTCAACTGCAGAAGTTAATTGCTTGTATCCTGTTAGATCCTGCTCTTTCAGTGCTCAGTTCAGTTCAGTTCAGTTACTCAGTCATGTCCGACTCTATGTGTCCCCTTGGACCACAGCACACCAGGCCTCCCTATCCATTACCAACTCCCAGAGTTTACTCAAATTCATGTCCATTGAGTTGATGATGCCATCCAGCCATCTCATCCTCTGTCATCCCCTTCTCCTCTCACCTTCAATCTTTCCCAGCATCAGGGTGTTTTCAAATGAGTCAGTTCTTCACATCAGGTGGCCAAAGTATTGGAGTTTCAGCTTCAGCATCAGTCCTTCCAATGAATATTCAGGACTGATTTCCTTTAGAATGGACTGGTTGGATCTCCTTGTAGTCCAAGGGACTTTCAAGAGTCTCTCCAACACCACAGTTCAAAAGCATCAATTCTTTGGTACTCAGCTTTCTTCATAGTCCAACTCTCACATCCATACATGACTACTGGAAAATTACAAAAACATTTCAGACTCCTCTGTCCTCCACTCTCTCCAGGAGTTTGCTCAAATTCATGTCCATTGAGTCAGTTAGTTTTATTTGGAATGCACTATAGAGATGTTGAACATACATCACTGAAAAGAATGCCCATGAGACCTATGTTGATTCTAGGGTCCGCATGGATAAAGTAATTTTCATCGTCCCTGATATCAGTTATATCTCAATACCAAATTTCTGAGAAATCACTCCAGGAATATCTCTCCACTGACTGTTCTGACAAATTATAGTCATTTACAGATGACACCTCCTCAGTTCAGTTGTCATTTGGACCCAGAGACTGTATTGTCTGTTCCTGTTTCACAGGTTCTGGGACCTAGTCATTTTTTACATGCATATCACACAGGCAGGATTTTCCTTTTCTGTGTATTACCTTAAACGTGAATCTACATCACACACAAAGGGTTCAAAAAGGGAATGCTATGACTAAGTTTCCAACTGAACTGAGAGTAACACAAAGCCTAGTTATTCCAAAGCTATTGCTGAGGTTACAAAATTAAAACTTTTTACCTAATTTAATCATGTATGTGAAGAGCTTGCTTACATTTGTTTGTATCAAAAGCCAAATAATCATATACTTACACAGTGTTGGCAATGATACGTTTCAGTTAGTACAGCCCTTTGAAAACTGATTTGGTAATGTGCATCAGGGAGAATACATGCTTGTACCTTCTGAATTGGTATTTTACATTTTACCCTAGATAATTTTTAAATATGGGGAAAAAAGCTGTGTGCAGGAATATTTCCTTCACAGTATTTTTTAGGTAGTGAAAAATTAGAGGCAGAGTATGTAACAACAGGCAAGTAGATGGTGATGCCTACTTAATAGAATCTCATGAAATTACTGAAATATTCATTGGAAAAACTATAATAGGGAAAAAGGAAGAATAAAAGTTGAATTTATACTATGATTTTTAACTACTTAAAACACAAATATAAGAGAATATACAAAAATGATAAAAGTTGTGTTAGGGTTATGGATTTTTTCCTTCTATTTTAAAAATTTTCTCTAATTATGCACAAATGTTTTATTGTTTAAAGTTAGCTTAAGCATTAGCAACATTTACTTAAAATTTTTATTCTTAGAATCACACATCATTGGCAATCCACGCTGAAATGGTACATAGTTTCTGTTTACTAATGTTCAGCTGTTGGCAGACACAGTCAATTTTTTAGCTAAGCAAATGTCAGTTGTTGCCATTGCACTTCTAAAATTACAATACAGCTACAAAATAATTGGCAGGGAAGGGTACTTTGGGGTAAACATGGAGAAAACTAAAAGATTAAGGAAAATGTCCACCTTTCTAGTCAGTGACAAGATCAGTGATAGGAATAGGACCCAGTTTGAGATCTTACTTCTTAGAATGCAAAGTACTAGTGGTCAAGATAGCAAATAATTAGGATGAAATATGGTAAGTACTTGCATAGGCTACTGAACGGGCTAGGGGAAGATTTGGGAACTAGAGTAGGTAGTTTTTAAATCTATTTTATTCCCGATAAAATAGATCCAAGAGCAAAGGTTTTTTGTGTTTTTCAAAAGTCAGGGTGTGTTCAGAGAGCAGAATAATCCCAGTGTCTTTAAAATAGGCTACCTATAACCTGCAGGATTAAAGAATCAGCCTGCAAGGCAGTAGAGGCAGGTTCCATCCCTGAGTCGGGAAGATTGCCCTGGAGAAGGAAATGGCAACCCACTCCAGTATTCTTGCCCGGGGAAATCCCATTGACTGAGGAGACTGGCGGGCTACAGTCCATGTGGTTGCAAGAGTCTGACATGACTTAGCGACTAAACAGCAATAAAACCTACAGGATGGGTCAGTTCAGTTCCGTTGCTCAGTCGTGTCTGACTCTTTGTGACCCCATGAATCGCAGCACGCCAGGCCTCCCTGTCCATCACCAACTCCTGGAGTTCACTCACACTCATGTCCATCGAGTCAGTGATGCCATCCAGCCATCTCATCCTCTGTCGTCCCCTTCTCCTCCTGCCCCCAATCCCTCCCAGCATCTGAGTCTTTTCCAATGAGTCAACTCTTCGCATGAGGTGGCCAAAGTACTGGAGTTTCAGCTTTAGCATCATTCCTTCCAAAGAAATCCCAGGGCTGATCTCCTTCAGAAAGGACTGGTTGGATCTCCTTGCAGTCCAAGGGACTCTCAAGAGTCTTCTCCAACACCACAGTTCAAAAGCATCAATTCTTCGGCGCTCAGCTTTCTTCACGGTCCAACTCTCACATCCATATATGACCACTGGAAAAACCATAGCCTTGACTAGATGGACCTTTGTTGGCAAAGCAATGTCTCTGCTTTTCAATATGCTATCTAGGTTGGTCATAACTTTTCTTCCAAGGAGTAAGCGTCTTTTAATTTCATGGCTGCAGTCACCATCTGCAGTGATTTTGGAGCCCCCAAAAATAAAGTCTGCCAGTTTCCACTGTTTCCCCATCTATTTACAGGATGGGTAGAAGCAGGTAATAAGAGATTCAAAGTGAAAGTGAAGTTGCTCAGTCATGTCCGACTCTTTGCGACCTCATAGACACTAGGCTCCTCCGTCCATGAGATTGTCTAGGCAAGAGTACTGGAGTGGGTTGCTATTTCCTTCTCCAGGGAACTTCCCAACCCAGGGATGGAACCCAGGTCTCCCACACTGTAGACAGACGCTTTATCGTCTGAGCCACCAGGGAAGTCCTAATAAGAGATTAGTGGATGCTGAAGTTGGTCAGTTGTTAAGTCCTCTCTGACTTTTTTGTGAACCCGTGAATTGTAGAACACCAAGCTCCTCTGTCCCTCACTCTCCTGGGTTTGCTCAAATTCATGTCCACTGAATGGGACGGTTTTATTTGAAATGCACTGTAAAGACTTTGAAGATATGTCACTGAAAAGATGGACATGAGACCTACATTGATTCTAGGATCTGCATGGAATGAACTGAAAGGGAGATGAGAGGAAGAATAAGTTTGAGGACTCTGCAACAAACCATGATCTTCATTACATAAAATTACCTGGATTAGCACCTCCAGAATATATTTAACTTTAAAATGGTTTAACCACATTCTAACCAAGTTTTAGATCATTTTTGGTACTAATAGAATTAGCACATACTGTTGAACCAGGTTGCAGAAGATTGTTTTAACTCTGTGGCAGATTCAAAGTATTGAAACCAATAAATACGTTGAAAACGCAAATTCTCAAAAGTAAAAGGATTTGTAATTCTAGAAGGCAGCAGATTATCAATAGCTGCATCCACATTCTTTAGAGTGGTGGGTTGCTTTAAGACATAACAGTCTCACCAGGAAGTAAAATTTTCTAAAGTATATACTGCTTTAACCTTCCAGGCAATTGGGGTTGTTGCTGAACAGAGACCTTAAAAAAAAGCTATATCCGTTAACAGCAGACAAGATTTTTCGTTTGTTTAAAAGGTTTAGGTTTTTAAAGTTTCTTGTCCTAGAATATATCAGAATCCATTTAGAATATGGATTCAGGCCCAAAGCCTTTCTGACTTAATAGAGAAGCAGATGCTGTTGCCACCCTAAGAACGGCTCAAAATCACTGTGGCAGTTACCTAAAGGTTTAATAAAAATTTACTAACCAAGTACTCTGAAATACTGGGCTAGCAGATCTTTCATTTCAGAAGCAATCATTTTAGGGTACCAAACTACGAACATCTGGGCCGAGCCTCCGGCTTTTGTTTACAAACACAGAGGAAGGAGCGCCGCGGTCCATTAAGCCGCAGGGCCGCGGAGCGGGCGTCGCTCCCGGGAAGCGAGCCCGGTTCCCCCAGCAGGGAGCGGGGGCGAAAGGAGCCCTCCGGCCGCCGCGGGCCCAGCGGCCTCTGTCTTCCAGGTATCCCCGGCTGCCCTCGCTCCCAGTCCTCGCCGTCTCATTTGCCACCTCCCAACGCGTGACCCCGGCGCGTCGCGTCCCGGGCCGGTGTCAGACGCGGGGTGCGCCAAGCGGTCCCATGTGCCCCCTCCCTCTCGCAGCCGCCGCAGTCACCGCGCCCCGATCCCCGCTCCGGCTCCTCGGCAGAGGGCTCGCCGCCGCCATGTCTACCGGCAGGCCACTCAAATCCGTGGACTACGAAGTGTTCGGGAGAGTGCAGGGTAGGGGACCACCCTACAGCGGGAGATCAAAGAGGTGTTGGGGAGGAAGACTAGAAAGCTGCGACAACCACAGCCCATCTTTAGGAACCCCTGCCCCGTTGTGACTGTGACTTCCGCCCGGCCATGACACAGCACAGCGGGCGGGAAGGAGACCAAGGGAGCATGCGCAAGAGAGCCGGGTTGGACGGGGAAGGAGAGCCGAGACGCCTTAGGGAGAAAGGCCGGGAGAAGGAGGAACAGCCGGGCGCTGGTAGTGGGCCATCTAAGGGAGTGCGAGGGGTCCGGATCGAGAAGGCAAACTGAAGTGGGGGAGGAAAAGTGGAGGGTCCGTGAACTAGTGATCCCCGTTACTTGCCACTGAAACTACTGTGGTAAAATTGTTTCAGAATAGACTCCTAGATGGTGTTGGAGGCTTCCTTTTGTAGGATGGTAATACTTTTGCCAGTGTAGCTCCTAAAAGATTATTGTTATCTTCTTGTTGTTCCGTCATAAGTTTAAATCGTTGCAAAGGATGTAATGTCTGGCTTGTTGTAACTACCATTATTTCTAAATTAAAATGTTAAAAATCACTAAAAATTTATCCAGTGTAATATAAATATGGTGGTGATTTAATATTTGTCATCATTCATTCAAAACAGAAAGTGTTCAGTTCAGTCACTCTCCCTGTTGGACTCGTTGGGATTCCATGGCCTGCAGCTTGCCAGACTTCCCTATCACCGACTCCTGGTGCCTGCTCAAACTCATGTCCATAGAGCCAGTGATGCCATCCAACCATCTCATCCTCTGTCATCCCCTTCTCCTCCTGCCTTCAGTCCTTCCCAGTGTCAGAGTCTTTTCCAGTGAGTCAGTTCTTTGCATCAGATGGCCAAAGTATTGGAGTTTCAGCTTCAGCATCAGTCCTTAGAATGAATAGTCAAGACTGATTTCCTTTAGGATGGACTGGTTGCATCTCCTTGCAGTCCAAGGGACTCAAGAGTCTTCTCTAACACCACAATTCAAAAGCATCAATTCTTTGGCGCTCAGCTTTATAGTCCAACTCTCACATCCATAATGACTACTGGAAAAACCATAGCTTTGATTAGACTAGCTTTGTTGACAAAGTAATGTCTCTGCTTTTTAATATGCTGTCTAGGTTGGTCATAGCTTTTCTTCCAAAGAGCAAGTGTCTTAATTTCATGGCTGCAGTCACCATCTGCAGTGATTCTGGAGCCGCCCAAAATAAAGTCTCTCACTGTTTCCATACATTTGCCATGAAGTAATGGGACTGGATGCCATGATCTTCGTTTTCTGAATGTTGAGTTTTAAGCCAACTTTTTCACTCTCACTTTCATCAATAGGCTCTTTAGTTCTTCGCTTTCTGCCATAAGGGTGGTGTCATCTGCATATCTGAGGTTATTGATATTACTCCTGGCAATCTTGATTCCAGCTTGTACTTCATCCAGCCCAGCATTTTGCATGATACACTCTGCATATAAGTTAAATAAGCAAGGTGACAATATACAGCCTTGATGTACGTCTTTCTCAATTTGGAACTAGTCTGTTGTTCCCAGTTCTAACTGTGCCCAGTTCTAACTGTTGCTTTTTGACCTGCATACAGATTTCTCAGGAGACAGGTAAGGTGGTCTGGTATTCCCATCTCTTTTAAGAATTTTCCACATTTTGTTGTGATCCACATAGTCAAAGGCTTCGGCATAGTCAGTAAAGCAGAAGTAGATGTTTTTCTGGAACTCTCTTGCTTTTTTGATGATCCATTGGATGTTGGCAATTTGATCTCTGGTTCCTCTGCCTTTTCTAAATCCAACTTGAACATCTGGAAGTTTATGGTTCACATACTGTTGAAGTATGGTTTGGAGAATTTTGAGCATTACTTTGCTAGCATGAGTGCAATTGTGTGGTAGTTTGAACATTCTTTGGCATTGCCTTTCCTTGTGACTGGAATTAAAACTGACCTTTTCCAGTCCTGTGGCCACGGCTGAGTTTTCCAAATTTGCTGGTATATTGAGTGCAGCACTTTCATAGCATTGTCTTTGAGGATTTGAAATAGCTCAACTGGAATTCCATCACCTCCACTAACTTTGTTCGTAGTGATGCTTCCTTCCTAAGGCCCACTTTTCTTTACATTCCAGGATGTCTAGCTCTAGGTGAGTGATCACACCATTGTGGTTAACTGGGTCATGAAAATATTTTTTTCTTTTTTTTTTTTTTAATTTTATTTTATTTTTAAACTTTACATAATTTTATTAGTTTTGCCAAATATCAAAATGAATCTGCCACAGGTATACATGTGTTCCCCATCCTGAACCCTCCTCCCTCCTCCCTTTTTTGTATAGTTCTTCTGTGTATTCTTGCCACCTCTTCTTAATATCTTCTGCTTCTGTTAGGTTCATGCCATTTCTGTCCTTTATTGTGCCCATCTTTGCATGAAATATTCCCTTGGTATCTCTGATTTTCTTGAAGAGATCTCTAGTCTTTGCCCATTCAGTTTTTTCCTCTATTTCTTAGCACTGATCACTGAGGAAGGCTTTCTTATCTCTCCTTATCATTCTTTG
Organism: Bos indicus; assembly: GCF_029378745.1. NCBI lineage: Eukaryota > Metazoa > Chordata > Mammalia > Artiodactyla > Bovidae > Bos > Bos indicus. The sequence continues at coordinate 36,535,355 of NC_091770.1, forward strand.
GAACTCTGCATTCAGATGGGTGTATCTTTCCTTTTCTTCTTTGCCTTTAGCTTCTCTTCTTTCCTCAGCTATTTGTAGGGCCTCCTCAGACAACCATTTTTGCCTTTTGCATTTCTTTTTCTTGGGGATGGTCTTGATCCCTGCCTCCTGTACAATGTCAGGAACCTCTGTCCATAGTTCTTCAGGCATTCTGTCTATCAGATCTAATCCCTTAAATCTATTTGTCACTTCCACTGTATAATCATAAGGGATGTGATAGAGGTCATATCTGAATGGTCTAGTGGTTTTCCCTACATTCTTCAATTTCAGTCTGAATTTGGCAATAAGGAGTTCATGATCTGAGCCACAGTCAGCTCCTGGTCTTGTTTTTGCTCCCTGTATAGAGCTTCTTCATCTTTGGCTGCAAAGAATCAATCTGATTTCGGTATTGACCGTCTGGTGATGTCCATGTGTAGAGTCTTCTCTTGTGTTGTTGGAAGAGGGTGTTTGCTATGACCAGTGCGTTCTCTTGGCAAAACTATTAGCCTTTGCCCTGCTTCATTTTGTACTCCGAGGCCAAATTTGCCTGTTATTCCAGGTAGTTCTTGGCTTTTGTATTCCAGTCCCCTATAATGAAAAGGCCATCTTTTGGGATGTTAGTTCTACAAGATCTTGTAGGTCTTCATAGAACCTTTCAACTTCAGCTTCTTCAGCATTACTGGTTGGGCCATAGACTTGGATTACTGTTGACTTAGAAAAGAACAGAGATCATTTTGTTGTTTTTGAGATTGCACCCAAGTTTGCATCATACCTTTTTTCTGTTTGAATTTGATTTCCATTCAATTTCCCCCACAGAATTTTACCTGAGTGTTATGCTTAAGTGGTTCTGATTGGTGACCCACTGAACTTTTCTGCAGTATGTATATACATATATATGTGTGTATGATATATTTTCTTAATTTCCTTTGATCATAAAGCTCTATTCTTTTTTTTTTTAATTCTGGCTTAAGTTACTATTGTGACTCTTATTAGAATACATTTGATGAAAATAATATAAGTACATTTAAAAGTATGATAAACATTATTTAGAAGGTAATTTTATTTGGAAATTCATGTCTTCAGGAGAAAGCTGGGGGTGTTTTATGAAACCTTGATTAGAGGGTTAAATTATCTTTGTATTTTGGTACTTAGAAGTTTTTGCACCTTGGGGCAATGTACCTGAATAAGCTAAAGAATGGGTGAAAGTATGTCTTTTGTAAAGAAATAGGCCCTTTTTTCAAAGGGTAACTGGAAAGGGACATAAGAAAAGAAAATAAAGACAGACTACTCTTGTCTCCTCAAGGCAGGTCAGTTTTAGGGGAAAAAATATATATATGGGAGTTGAAGATAAAGAAATTGATTACTTAAAATTATTCATGCCTTGTACCCCTCATGCCTTACCGTGTCTTTGGTGCACCCAGGGACGTGGTAATCTACATTGACAATGGACACAAAGAGTCATTGAAGCACATAAAATATGACATAAAATATGAAAATGCTGACAAAGGTCACTTGACAAAGAATTTTGTTTACTAGACAGATACGGGCGTAGTTGAGTGTGTGTGTGCACACGCACGTGTATGACATTTACTGAGAGTGTTCCCTGTGCTGAGCATCCTACTGCATGTGGGCTCAGTCGTTTGTGTCTGACTCTGTGACCCTATGGACCATTGGCTGCCAGGCTCCTCTGTCCATTGGATTCTCCAGGCAAGAATACTGGAGTGTGTTGCCATGCCCTTCTCCAGAGGATCTTCCTGATCCAGGGATTGAACCTGAGTCTGTTACATCACCTACATTGGCAGGTGGGTTCTTTACCACTAGCGCCACCTGGGAAGCCCCATACATAAACAGTCAGGTTTAAAAATCAGATTTAGTGCAAGGACCTCTGTTGTTTACAGTGTATTAAATGGAAGAGAGTTGTTTTTCAGTCATTAAGTTGTGAGAGTACATGCATACTATTGGCTTATCAAGGCCTAGTATGTGGGACAAACCCATAGTCACATATTTGCACGTCTATACACTGACATTTGCTGAGGATTTAGGATGTGCCAAGCTCTGTACTCATTTAATCCTCAACCCTATGACCTCAAGCAGCTTCCTCATTTAGCAAATGGAGAAATTAAGACATAGTGAAATAACTCTTCCAGGTTACAGTGAGTTAAGTGGTGGCAGTGGGATTTGAACCGCGACCAGAGCCCATGCTCTTAGTCACTATATCCTATTGCTCCTCCTCTCGATGCCCTTTCCATATTTATTTTGCCTTCCTCCTAACCTACGCACTGAGCATGTACATAAACTGATGTTGGACATTTGGACCTGGACATCTAGATTATTCCAGATGACCCTAAGGATGTTTTTATGGTCATTTTGGCTCCAAGGACATTTGACCTGGTCAGTGAGCAGTCAGCTCATTCAGAACTGCAGTCTCTGACTCTCTCTGTTACTTGTTGGCAGTGTCACCAGCCTGTGTCCCTCTGTGTCTCACAGAACTGCTCACAATTTTCTAGTGGCTTACCTAAGAAATAAATACAAACCATTAGCTTTTTGTCTGAGTCATAATAATAGTGTAGAGATTATTGACAGTAAATAATAAAAACTTAAAAAATGAATTTAATAATATAAAATGAAAAATAAAGAGATCTTTTAAAAGTGTAGAATAATAAAAATCTTAGTGAATACTGGCTTGTTAGAAATAATGGTTATGAAAGTAAATTTACCATGGAGGAAGATATAAGGACATGTAAAATGGACAAAATATAGACTGATAAATTGTCATTAAAATATTTAAATGAAACTATTATTAATGAAAATTCCCTAAATTATATAAAAATTAATATGGAAAAAATGGAAAATGACTGTCCTGTCCTGATAGAAAATTGATCAATGAATTAGCTTGATGGAGCTTATGACAGAAAATACTTTCTAGCCAAAAATTTGTGCTGTAATATTTATATTTAGAATGTTTGAATTTAAATCATCCTTGGTGACAAAATGGTGGTCAAAATGTTCCAGAAGTCAAATATACTCTTCCTTGTTCTCAAATACACATACCCTAATTTGCAAACAGATTGCATTTCAAGAAATAGTTATAAGTTGGTTGTTTGAAACTCAGGAAAATTATTTATGGAAATAATATTACAAATAGTGGGTTTACTTCTCAGACCCTTCTGCAAAGTCTACACATAGAGCTGTAGCCTTGTTGACAGAAATAATCAAAAAGCAATCTATAATAGGAATTGGAAAGAGTCTTATTTCAGCCACACTAAGGACTATAGCCTGGGAGACAGTCCCTCAGATAATTCTGAGGAACTGCTCTGGAGAAGCATGATTTCCAGCACAGTTTTATATCTTATTGAAGCAAAGAACATCTAACAAATTAGGGATTCATTCCTTCAAGATTTCAAAGAAATAGATTGGCATGTACACAGTGAGTCACTAACCTTAGCACCTGGGAAGAAAGTCTTATCATCAAAGGACCACCAGCACTGGTGTCCCAGAAAGGGAGGGATTTAATTTTTATTATTTTTTGACCACACTGTGTGGCATGCAGGATCTTAGTTCCCCAACCATGGATGTAACCCATGCCCCTTGCAGTGGAAGTGCAGAGTCTTAACCACTTGATGGACAAGGAAGTCCCTTAATCTTTATTTTTAACATGAATATACTTTACTTCTTGGTAATACACCCTTTTACTTAATAGTTAAAGCACATATACAGTGTATGTTTGATAACCCACAAATAGACTGTTTTAGTTAGCATAGAAGTCAAGGTAACTCTTGGATGAGCCAGCATGACTTCCCCATACTTCAGTATGTGGGCATTTCTTCCATCAGGCTTCAGCTGCCCTCCATTGCCGAACTTCCATCCCTTCCCTTTTTTTAAAAAAATAATTTTTTGTTGTTTTATAGCAGTTTAGAATTATAGAAAAGTTAGAAAGATATTACAGAGAATTCTTGTATACTCCACATCCAGTTTCCCCTATGGTAAACTTCTTCCATTGTATGGTACCTTTGTCAGAACTGGTGAGCCAACATTGATATATTATTTTTAACTAAAGTCTGTTTTCTAAAGTCCTCTTGGGTTCAGCATTCATCTAGGCTATTACATTGCATTTAGTCATTTTGTCCTCTTAGTTTTCTTTCTGCTGTGATAGTGTCTCAGACTTGCCTTGTTTTCCATGACCTTGGTGCTTTGGAGGAGTGGTTTGAGGCTAGGTACCTTGTAGAATGCTCCCAAACTGGGATTTGTCTAGTATTTTTGTTATAAGACCAAGGGTGTGGGTTATCAGGAGGAAGACCACAGGTAAAGTGCTTTTCTCTTCACACTGTATCAAATGTACACACTGCCCACATGACTTAGCACTGTTGATGTTAAAACCTTGATCACCTGGCTGAGACAGTGTTTGTCCACTCTTAAGTTACTCTTTTTTTCCACCTCCCTTTCTGTCCTTTACTTTATTTACACATGTTTTTTCCCATCAACTTCTGCTGCATTGGGGGCTTTAGGATGAGGGACAGGGGAGTAGGGGACTGACCTGTGTTTTTAGAGCATTCATCTCTATGGCATGGTTTATTATGTTCCTATACATAATTAGTTATTTAGAATAATATAACCTGTAACTTTGAATGAGGAACTGATTAAGCAGTGTATATAGATGCTTTACCAATGCTCAGGTGAGTACTAACAACACTTATAGAAGTGGATTGTGGCAATATGTTAGTTTACCTGTACATTAGAAATTCAACAGTTCATTTTGATGGTGTTGACTCAGATTAGAATGGGAGTACCTTACTGGACTACAACAATAAATAGTAACTTTCTTTAAGATTTCTTAAAATGAAAATTGAGATGAATTACTGAATGGACAGGGAGGCCTGGCGTGCTGCGATTCATGGGGTCGCAAAGAATCGGACACGACTGAGCGACTGATCTGATCTGACTGAATAGTTTGGTTAGAAACCACATGATTTAGGTGTACATGATTTTCCTATGTAGACAGGTAGGTGGAAAAGTTGGGTTTTAGTGGTTGAAAGTTTTAATACATTAAAGTCAAGAAATATGATTAATTATCGTTCTCATTTTTTTCCCTATAGCATTTCATTTGTAATTCTGTTCTATTTCTTGATTTTTATTTTTGTTCTATTTCTTGTTTTTTATTTCTCCAAATCCATTCTTTTTTCAACTATACTTATTTGTATACACATATCTGTGTCTCTCACTTGGCAATAAGGTGGCTGCTGCTGCTGCTAAGTCGCCTCAGTTGTGTCCGACTCTGTGAGACCCCATAGACGGCAGCCCACCAGGCTCCTCTGTCCCTGGGATTCTCCAGGCAAGAATACTGGAGTGGGTTGCCATTTCCTTCTCCAATGCATGCAAGCATGCTAAGTCGCTGCAGTCGTGTCTGACTCTATGTGACCCCATCGACAGCAGCCCACCAGGCTCCTCTGTCCCTGGGATTCTCCAGGCAAGAATACTGGAGTGGGTTGCCATTTCCTTCTCCAATGCATGCAAGCATGCTAAGTCGCTGCAGTCGTGTCTGACTCTATGTGACCCCATCGACAGCAGCCCACCAGGCTCCTCTGTCCCTGGGATTCTCCAGGCAAGAATACTGGAGTGGGTTGCCATTTCCTTCTCCAATGCATGCAAGCATGCTAAGTCGCTGCAGTCGTGTCCGACTCTATGCGACCCCATCGACAGCAGCCCACCAGGCTCCTCTGTCCCTGGGATTCTCCAGGCAAGAATACTGGAGTGGGTTGCCATTTCCTTCTCCGAGACAATAAGGATGGTATTTTAAAGGTCAAGCTAGCTTGTTTTTATATCCCCTACAGGCTGTGCTTCTGATATGGACTCCCATGTATCTCAAATTAAATTGAAGTGCTTGTGGATAGTTGGCTTAGAGAAGAAACAGTAGTATAATGGCTGTTTAGACTATTTGAAACATCCCATGGTGTGTAGCTCCAGGGGACAGATCCTAGATGGATGGTGAAAGGTGGAGGTGAGGCAGAATTTTATTCCGTAGAAGGAAGACCTTTCTAACAGTTAAAGATGTTTAAAGTCATTACGGGCTACTTTGTAAGGTAATGACTGCATGGCTTCCTGCATTCAAAATTGACACACGCAGTCAAATCCCAGGATGAAGGGGGTACAGTTTAATGTGAAAATTTGATTTTTCATGAAATGACGCTGATGTTTAAAATCCATCATATGGTTTATTTAAATACTAATGTTTCTTTGTGGATTGAAAGTATGATTTGCTTTGCAAATATTCACCTCAGAGTTCGTGCCTGACACATCTTTTCACAAAGCAAGGTCCAGTTGCAGCTGATTGAGCCTGGACTGAGTGGCATATTGTATTTGAGTCACTCATGACTGAAGCGGCTGATGTCTGTCCCAGTTTCTAGAGTAGTGTGTCTGTAAAAATCCTGCATGTGTCACATCAGCTTCCCTTCTCTTTAGCAAGCAGGGTGGAAGCAGTGCAGAGAGGCCATGTAAGCTCATGGAAGCATCATCTCCAATACAAGCCCAGTCCTGAGAGTGCTCAGTTCCAGCCAATGCTGATCAACTGTGGCCACATTCACTTTTTTTTCTATATGGACCTCCCTCTGTTACACAGCATACTTCAAACTAGGGGTCAGGATTTTCAGAAAGACTCTGGGAAAATTCCAAGTGTATTTGAACAGTTAGTTTCTGCATGGTTCACTGCTTCAGAAAGCTAATGGGCTGGAGGTCCTGACACATCTTGATACACATTCCTTCTAAGGCTTTAAAATAAGGGTTGTGGTTGAGGGGCCCAGTAAACAACACCACTTTTCATCATGTGAATTATTGACAAGTCCACTCGAGTATTCTTGGCCAGAGAATCCCATGGACAGAGGAGCCTGGCGGGCTACAGTCCATAGGGTCGCATAGAGTCAAATGCTACTGAAATGACTTAGCACACACACACACACACACAGACACACACACACACACAAGACAATGAGTAAGGCAGAGTTTTGGGGATGTGGTGTCAGTCTTCAGGCAAGTGAACTTTATAATGATCTATACTGCAGAATTGAGCACAGCACCCCAGACACCAGCAGGGCTTCATCTATGGGCGGAGCAGAAGGGGTGATTCCTTTGAGTATCTAGTTCCCAGAAAGAAAAGGAGGAAGCACCTGGCCTATGTATGCTTCTCCTTCCAAACTTACCCACTGGACTGCATGTCCCCAACGAGGAGTCAGGAACAGGTAAAGAGTGGCCAGGAGTGACACATGAATGGATATTTATCCTCATTAAAGGCACTATTATAAGGGCAAGGAAACTTTCTCCTCCAGAAATAAGCTGTAAAATCTACAGCATGTGTGTGCATGCTCAGTAGGTCAGTCATGTCTGACTCTTGGCAACCCCATGGTCTGTAGCCTGCCAGGCTCCTCTGTCCATAGAGTTTTCCAGGCAACAATACTGGAGTGGGTTGCCATGCCCTCCTCCAAGGGATCCTCCAGACGTGGGGATTGAACCACATCTCTTGCATCTCCTGCTTTGGCAGGCGGGTTCACTACCACTGAGTCATCTGGGAAGCACTTGCCGCTATCATCACTATGTAATTTATAACATTTCCATCACCCCCCACCAAAGAATTCCTGCCCCACAGTTCCTTTCATTCCCTACTCCTCACCTGCCCCATCCCTCAGGGATATCATGGCCAAGGTCTCTGTGATTTCCTTGGGCTTTCCCTCATGGTTTCAAGACGGCTGTTATAGCTCCAGTCATTACGCTCACCATATAGTCAGAGGAGAGGATACAAAGATGGACCCCTGGCTGAGTCAGCCCTTGTCAATGAGCTTTCTTGAAAGCTTCAGCCAATACCTCAGCTTACATCTCATGGCCCCTCCTTGTAGAAGGAAGATTGGGAAATGCAGAAGAGCATGTTGTTGCCCCAAAGTAACATAAAAATTCTGTTAGAAAAGAAGGGGAAAGTGGGTTTTGTGTAAGCAACTAACAGTGTCTGCCACGGATATTCATATATTAATTACATTTAACAGCATAGTAATTACATTTGGTATTATTTTTCAAGTCTTGATGCAAAAGGACATATTTCAGAAAGCCTTTGATCTCCACGGTCTCAGTCTCAAGACATTTCATTTATAACCAAGACAACCTGAATTTCTGTTAAGTACATATTGAATCACTGACTTGATGGACATGAGTCTGAGTGAACTCTGGGAGTTGGTAATGGACAGGGAGGCCTGGCATGCTGCGATTCATGGGGTTGCAAAGAGTCAGACACGACTGAGCGACTGAACTGAACTGAACTGAACATATTAAATCTTTCATATATGATTTATCTCAGTCTTATGTTTTTTCAGTTGAACCACTGCTTAAAGCATTGGGTAACACTTGTATTATCTACCCAATTTGTCAAGCAGTATGAACTTAGCCTACAATTCTCTTAAATGTAAAGGACAGTCCTTTAGTTCTATTGTATTAGGATTTGTTTAATAAATGTGTTTGTGCCCTTACCATTCATGATTACAAATACAGTCACCATATCCTACTTTAGTCTCCTAGTCCCAAGGCCTCTTAAGTTCTATAAGACAACTAATTAAGACATTTCTTTTTTCAATTTTTATGGTCATTAAGCCGTTATTTATAAGCAACATACTCATATTAGTATTTCTTGATTTGTCAACTTAAGCATTAGTTAGTGACTTTTTGCTACCCTTTATAGTATATAGTATATAAATACACAGACACATACACCAAACACTCTATATAATCCTTTAGATAAAGTAGTAAAGTTATACTAGAATCAACACAGAATTCTTATAATTTTTTTCCAGCCTCGAGTGCAGTAAATTTATCATCATCACTTTGAAATGAAATTTAAATTCTAATCAATATAGTTGCATATATATTTGCAATGTTAATAATAACAATAAAACATTTCACTTAAATATTTATCAGCTAGTTGTTTTATCATTCAACAACTATGTTGTTTTCATTTATTCAACAACTATGTGCAAAGGTCTGGTCTAGATGTTGGGGACACAGTGGTGAGTGAGACAGAGAAAATTTGGCCCAAATATAACTGACAGTGTAGACAGGAAATTTTAAAAAGTAAACAAATGCATAATAATATCATATGGTAATTGGTGTTATGCATATCCCAGAAACATATAGGGGTGCACTGCTGTTATAGAGAAATTGGTTAGGGAATATTTCTCTGTGGAGATGACATTGGTGCAGAGACATGAACGATGAGAAGGAGCCAGTTATGAGGAGAGCAGAGGGAAGACCATTTCAGGCAGAGGGAACAGTAAATGCGAAGGCTCTGAGGCAGGAATACGCTTGGCATTTTGAGGAGCACAAAGAGAAATTTGGCTGGAATGGAATGAGCAAAGGAGAGTCCTAATAGATGAGACAAAGATTAGAAAGGGACCTGGAGGCTGTGGTAACCAGACTATATTTGAGTATAATGGGAAGCCACCAGAGAGTTTTAAGGTGTAGAAGCAGTGATTTCACTTAAGGAAAGAAAACCACTGTGGCTGCTTTATGGAGACTAGACTGTAGGAGGGCAGAGCTAGATGTAAAGAGACTAGTGTAGGGGGCCATTACTGTGGGTCAGTTGAGAGATTAGGATAACTAGGACTAGGCTGTAAAGACATTATTATCCATTTTTCTAGAAACAGTCAAAACAGAAACTTTTTTTTAGCAAATCTTAAACGAAATTTGAGGCTAGAAATAATTGGTAAAATGAGTGCAATGACATGATTTTGAATATTTGACCATGTATGGTATCCAAATAACCCATGTACTTGATTTTGGGACTTGGCACATGTTCTTCCATTTGTAATGTTATTCCAGTCTCATCATACTAAATTTTGCTCATCATCCAAGTCTCAACTCTTAAGCATATTTTCAATAAGCCTTCCCTAAAATCACCCAAGGACTGTCATTTGTTTGTCCTATGAACTCCCACTTGCATCCTGACTTATGCATTTTACAACTCATAATTGTTCTGTTTTATTTATTAAAAAATTTCCCCCATTTTTATTGAAATATAGTTGATAGTACTGTATACATTTTGGGGGGCTTCCCAGGTGGCTCAGTGGTAAAGAATCCACCTGCCAATGCAGGAGACAGAGGTTTGATCCCTGGGTCAGGAAGATCCCCTGGAGAAGGAAATGGCAACCCACTCCAGTATTCTTACCTGGAAAATCCCATGGACAGAAGAGCCTGGCATGCTACAGTCCACGGAGCTGCAAAGAGTTGGACATGATTTAGAGACTAAACAACAACAACTGTATAAGTTTAAGGTATGCATCATAATGATGTGACATATACATCATGAAATTATTATCATAGTAAGTTTAGTAGTGAATACCCATCATCTCATATAGGTGCAAAATTAAATGAAAAAGATTTTTTTCCTTATGATGTGAACTCTAAGGATTTACTCTCTTCATGGCTTTTATATGTTAATTATATTTATCATGTTGTATATTATGTCTCTAGTACTTAATGATTTTATAACTGAAATTTTGGATCTGTTGTGGTCTACATTTTAATTGCCGTTTTGTCTGTCTTTCCCAATAGACTGTAAGCTCCTAGATGCCAGGGACTATCTTATTTACTCATCTCATTCTCCACATTTAGAATTAGACAATTAATGAATATTTGTTAAGTGGATAATTAGAATGTCTAATAGTGTGCCTGTTATGAGTTGCCGAATTCTTACATTATTTGTGTGAAAAGACTATTTCATTAACAGACTAGAGTAGGTAATTTCCTTCACCTTGCACTGTGTTGGATACCTCTTAGAAAAATTCCTCAAACCCTCTCACCTTAAGAAAATGGCCTTTTTGTCATCTGTTTACAGATAGCTGGTGGAAAGGCTGCTGGGGATTCATAAATGTTGAAAGGATGTAGCTCTTCACCAGGAGTGGGGGTGGGGTGGGGTGGGGTGGGGCTTGGGAATGGGCAGCTTGTTGTTACTCCCTTTCTGGCAGCTCCTGTGTTTCTGGCAGTAAGAGGTTAAGGGTGGAGCGAGCAACCTGAGTGATAGATTATGCCTGCTCTGCTCCAACACCATGTCCAGTTAGAGTACAGCACAGGGATTTCTTGCCTTTTCTTTGTCTGTAGTTTCTTCTATGTAGTGTTGCATTGTGAAGTAGCTGAAGCAATGTTGATATGCAGGTATATGATTTATTACCAACACGAATTTGAACAACATTAGTGGGGAACGCATCAGATCCGCAGTACTCTGCAAGGTTGAAGTTTTCCCCTTTGTGATACAATTCCTTACCAGCAATATAAATCCTTTTCAAGCCTTTCCCAGACCTTCCTTTAAGGCGGAGCTAACCTCTTTACACTTTCATGCATTGGAGAAGGAAATGGCAACCCACTCCAGTGTTCTTGCCTGGAGAATCCCAGAGACGGGGGAGCCTGGTGGGCTGCTGTCTTTGGGGTCGCACAGAGTTGGACACGACTGAAGTGACTTAGCAGCAGCAGCAGCAACCTCTAAACTGTATCGGGCAGAGGAATTACCTGGAGAGCATGTTGAAACTGGATTCCTGGATGCAACCTGCAGAGTTTCTGTTTCTTTAGTTCTGGGGAGAAGCCTGAGAAAGTGATTTTTCTAAAAGTCCTCTCAGGTGATGGATGCTATGGCCTCTGGTTCCTGGACCACTCTTTGAGTAGGAAAGAGCTGGGCTGTGTTTCCAGATTCTGTTTACTTTAGTTGCATGTGCTTTCTTTTCTTAGCGCTAACGTTATTTGGGACTGTTCACTGTTGAGAAACTCAGAAGGGATACGCACAATATGCCTGGACCCAAACCTTCAACTCTGCTCAGTCAGCATCTTCTGGGATCCCCTCTCTCTTAGGATGCAATGACTGCATGCTTCTCCACAGTTCTGCCTGTTTTGTTTCTCTATTTTACATGGTCTGGTTGACCAGAAGTTTCTCTTGAGTTTTTTACCCATTCTTTTTAAATATATCTACTAACTTGTGTCTTTCCCTCCATCTATATAATAGATTGCCTTTCTGATTCTCCTTCAAATCAGTATTCTTCACTCATCATTCCTCCACATTTTATAGGTTTCTTTTAAAATCTTTTTTATAGCCCCATAAACATTTCATTTATGATACTACTCAGTCTTTATTGCACCACTACTCTTTTCTTTCATATTCATCTGGTACCACAGTACACTCCCCTCAGGAAACAAATAATACTCCTTGTTATAAATCCGCTTACAAAACTATATACAATTATCTAAGCCACTGATCTCATCTTCTGTATCATTTTAACCAGGCTCAATTGCTGTTTGGAAAAGCAATGGACCTCTCTGAAATGGATTTGATCTATCCCCTGTGATTTGCCAATAATTTTCCTAATTTTTAATAATTGAGGTATAATTTACATTCAGTAAGATTTACCCTTTTTAGTATACAGTTGAATGAATTTTCATAGATGAATAAGTCATGTAAGCACCATCAGCGCAGCTGAGATATAAAACAGTCCAATCACCCCCGAAAGTTCCCTCGTGCTCCTTTCTGGCACCCCTCTTCTCCTCACTCCTGGCCCTTGGCAATCACAGATCGGTGTCTTGTCTCTGTAGTTTTGTCTTTTCCAGAATGTGGAATTAAAATAGAAATGTTTTATTATATGTAAACTGGAATTTAGTCCTTGCATTTAAGGAGATCATTCTAAAAGCTGAGGGTGGGTAAACTTTATGCCGGCATACTCAACTCTTCTTGTAGTAATTATTTGGTTTTATTTAGCACTTTAATAGAATGATATGCAGTTTGGCATTTCATTGTACTTTGGTTTCAGAACATTGTTCTTTTTCTCCAAAATAGTCTTCCTTTTCTCTTTTTGTTTTAAAAGGAAAGAATTTTTTTAAAAAGCACTTTCTGAAGGCATTCAGATATTAAAGGTTTTGTTTATTTCATTTACTTACTGTTTAATAAACTAGAAAGCTAAGTCAGGAAATATATAAATTTTTTAAAGGTAGACAAACTAACATTTCTTCTCATCTTTCTTTCTTTTTCTTTTTTTCATCTTTCTTTCATACAGGTGTTTGCTTCAGGATGGTAAGTCAGTACAATCTGTTTATTATCTTCTGCCATCTCTGCCTTCCCTCCACTGTTATTTCTAGTTACAGAGACAGAGCAGTTATCTATATACTTAGTTCTAATCTTATCCTTGGCCGCAAATGAAGAAATATTTGTATTTCTTTCAAATTACTGGCTGAGATTTTTATGAAGACTGTCTTTTAAAAGCAGTCTATTAAAAAATAGACTAGTTACAAACTGGCAGTCCATTACAGCCTTCCTAGTTTTTCATTAATATTTCTGTGGATTTCAAAAGTACCTCTCTGGGGGTGATCCAGTTAAACATTTTGGTTATATATGCTTAATGCTGAAGTGACTGAGCAAACACACACACATGTTTAATACAAATTGTGGGATCTTCCACTTGTCCTGGATGGAAGAATCTCTCCGAACAAGGATACACATCTTGAAATGCAGAATGAAAAATGCCCATTGAATAAGGAAGTGACTCCGAGGTGAAAGAAAGTGGTAGTCGCTCAGTTGTGTCCGACTCTTTGTGACCCCACACTTTGTGAGCCCACTAGGCTCCTTTGTCTGTGGAATTCTCCAGGCAAGAATACTGGAGTGGGTAGCCATTCCCTTCTTCAGGGGATCTTCCTGACCCAGGGGTAGAACCTGAGTCTTCCACTGGAGACTCTTTACTGTCTGAGCCACCAGGGAAGCCCCTAGGTTTTTTAAGTTAAAACCCCTTGTTGTCTTTAAATATTTATTTTAAAATATCTACTTGTTTTAAAATACTTTAAGAATATCTATTTTTCCTAACCTCTGAGAGTTTGAACAGGTTGCCATAAGTTGAGTCTCTGTGTTTTGAGATAGACCCTCCCCTAGAATTCAGATTGTTTCCTTTTTCATTATTCTCTGGGAAGACTTATTTTCAGAACCAGCCCTTAAGCAATCCTAGCTGAATCATCTTGATTTGTATTGCTTCATTTAGTTGGGCATACAAAATGCACAGCTCTTGGTCACTCTGGCCTCCAAAGAGGAGAAAAACATGTTTCTAAAAAGTGCTAGTAGACTGGTTCCACAGAATTTTGTTGTGGTGTAGTTAAAGTAATTCAAAATCAGAATGTTTCTGTGTTTTCATGTGCCAGTAGCATAACTAAATTTGGAATTGGGAAAAAGAACTTTAAAAAAGAATGATTGGAGAAATAAATTTACTCAGACAATTATAATATTTCTGGCAAGTACAGAGTCAAGAGAAAACGTCGGAATCTTCTCTTTCAGTACTTTGTATTGATTGTAACTAGATATTTTTCCTCAGTGATTGAGTATCTTGGAGTGATCATCATTTGGAACCCAGATTGACAGAGTAGCTTAGCATTAGGAGATTGTGAGAGCAATGCAACTGAGTTTTATGGATTCCAAAAGAATCATGGATATTGTTTTCTGAAATAATTCCCACCATCAGTTTATTTTCTCACAACATGCTTGTCTTTACTGAATGTGGAATTTAGCAAAACAAGACAAAAACCATTTAAATGAAGGTTCTTGTAAATGTAGGTATTACCAGAGGTTAGCTACATAATTTTTGGCATAGACTATATTTTAGAAAAAAAAATAATCAGCTTTTTTGTGACCATACTTTTTTGAAAGTTAGGATCAAGTGTGACGCTGAACTTTGTCTCTCTTGTTTTCTCCTGAAACCAGTACACTGAAGATGAGGCTAGGAAAATTGGAGTGGTTGGCTGGGTGAAGAATACCAGCAAAGGCACTGTGACAGGCCAAGTGCAAGGCCCTGAAGAGAAAGTCAATTCCATGTAAGTAATAAGACTAGTAACACATTCGTGTGATTTATGAACTTACTTCAGTGTTTGGTTGGACAATAAGAATAGAATTGATGGACCAATTTTCGTTTGTAGAACGAAACTAACTAAACTAACATGTTTTGATGCAGACCAGCAAAGAAATTCTTAGAGTTGAGAGTGGAATTTCTACTTTCAGGAATGGATTTCCCACTTGGGCAGACCCTCAGAAAAGACTGTAGCATCATTCTCCAATCTGTATGAACTGTGTTCTGTCAGTCTCCTATCATCCAAGGGAGACATCCAGGGTCAAGTATTTCTCATCTTAAGTGGTTGTGACAGGAGCAGGAGTGTAGTGCTTCTGAATGATTCTTGAAGTTCTTAAAGAACCTGCAAGGCAAAAAGGTTGCCATTTCCTTTGTATTATTTAATTATCTTATTTGTCTAATTGTAATTTTATTTGTACTGTCAATTAAAGTTATGTTTGATGAGCTGTATAGTTACTATAGTAAGAGTCCTTGGAGTGCAAAGGGCATCAGATTCAGTCATAGAGGAAAAGTGTCTTGTGCACACAATGTCATTTTCAGAGACCTTATCGTTTCAGTTTCCTGATTTTCACTGCTCTTTGTAGTATAGCTCCTATTTATTGAGCATTTGCAACATATTAGGTAATATGCTAAATACTTTACATGGGTTATCTCATTTAATCTACACAATAGATCTTATAAGATAGGTACTCATTAATACCCAATTTATTTTGTTGTTTGCAATTTATTTTTGTTTTAGTTACGTAATATTTTTAGATTTCAAAAGCAATACTTTTTTGCTTGTTGTAGTAAATGAACTAATAAAATGCGTACAGGTATAAAAGCAAAGCTAGTAATCGCCCCCTCCCCTCTACTTCCCTCCTTTTTATGTAACCTGGGCCCTTGACTTTGTGAATCCTTTCTGAAGCTTTCTTTTTCACTTAAAATATTTAATTGTTCCATACATCAGCGTCACTTTTGCTGTCTCGTACACAGGGTTATTGTTATCATCTTTCTAAATTCCATATATATGCGTTAGTATACTGTATTGGTGTTTTTCTTTCTGGCTTACTTCACTCTGTGTAATAGGCTCCAGTTTCATCCACCTCATTAGAACTGATTCAAATGTTTTCTTTTTAATGACTGAGTAATACTCCATTGTGTATATGTACCACAGCTTTCTTATCCATTCATCTGCTGATGGACATCTAGGTTGCTTCCATGTCCTGGCTATTATAAACAGTGCTGCGATGAACATTGGGGTACACGTGTCTCTTTCCCTTCTGGTTTCCTCAGTGTGTATGCCCAGTGGACTCTGTGGGAGAGGGAGAGGGTGGGAAGATTTGGGAGAATGGCATTGAAACATGTAAAATATCATGTATGAAACGAGATGCCAGTCCAGGTTCAATGCACGATACTGGATGCTTGGGGCTAGTGCACTGGGACGACCCAGAGGGATGGTATGGGGAGGGAGGAGGGAGGAGGGTTCAGGATGGGGAGCACATGTATACCTGTGATGGATTCATTTTGATATTTGGCAAAACTAATACAATTATGTAAAGTTTAAAAATAAAATAAAATTAAAAAATATATATTTAATTGTACATTTATAATTAGGGTTTTGCTTGTTTTACTGAAATAGGAAGCTTTATGCATATTTTTCTGTTACTACTTTTTTTTTTTTTACTATATGGATGTTCAACAATCAGGAAATATATAATTACCAACTCCTTATTTTTTCCAATTTCTTTATATATAAGTACATATTTGCATTTGTGCTTAAACCATACCTCAACTTGAAGAGTGGGATCCAAAGTTCAATTTGATAACATGTGGGGTAATGTTTAATGGAAAAATTATATTTTTCAGTAGTCACAAAATGCACAAATGAGAAGACTATGATACTTACATTGTGTTATTGTTGTTTATTCGCTAAGTTGTGTCCAACTCTTTGTGACCATTTGGACTGTAGCCTGCCAGCCTCCTCTGTCCATGAGAATTCCCAGGCAGGAATACTGGAGTGGGTTGCCATTTTCTTCTTCACGGGATCTTCCCAATCCAGGGATCGAACCCACCTCATTAGCAGACAGATTCTTTACCGCTGACATGCAGAACTAATATTTTTTTTTAGTTCAATGAATGAGAAAATGCTAGATGACTGTGAAATAGTTTGAGAATGGGGACCATGTGGAGGATGGACACTCATGCCAATCATGATGTACCCTAATCCATGTTGTAGCAAGTTTTTCGTTACCTTCCTTAATATCAATGTAATCATAGCATATATTCTGCCCATTTTTCCTTTTCAGCCCCAGAAACCCTTCTTCCTCACCACACTGTCAGTCATCTCTGTTAGCAACTTGTGTGTTTCCTTCCATGTTTGTCTCCAAATTCACATTCACACAACACACGTGCTTGCACACACACACACACATTCAGGTGCACATATGTTTTGGGGGTTTTGTTCAATGTTTACTGTTTAAAAATGGGATCACGGTGTATCCACCTCTATGCATCTCGCCTTTATCATTTAAAAATACTCCCAGGAGAATCCCTCCAAGTCAAAGATATACCACTAATTCATTCTTTTTAATGGCTGCTTAACATTCCACAGTATAAATGGGTCGTTATCTATTACCTTATAGTGTGAACTCATTTTGTTACTTTTTATTTTTTTCTGCAGTAAGAACAATGTTGTAATAAACATTTTATTTGTGATTTTGTTTTTGTGGGATTGATGTCCAGGAGTGTGATTTGTTGGTTGAAGTGTCAGTGTACTTTTAATTTAAAAATATTTGCCCAGCTGCTTTTCAGAACAGCGGTAAACAAATTTTTTTTTCTTTATCCTGTTGACGGTTGTTGCTCTCTCAATTTTCTTTTATCTGATTGGGTGTGGAGGAATTTTTTTTTTTTTTTTTTTTACTGTAATTTGCACGTCTCTAATTGCTGGTTAGTTGGAGCATCTTCATGCAGTGTGGATTTATTCTCATAGATTCCATTTTCGATCTTTTACCAATTTTCCCACTGGATTGTTTGTCTCTTGCCAGTTTTTAAGAGCATTTTGTATATTGGTGACGACTATTAACTCATTATCTCTTATCTCTTTTTCAAGTATTTTCCTAAATCTATTATTTGCCTATTAGTTTTGTTTATAAAAGCTTTTGTCACATAAATTGTTTTTCATTTTTATAAACTCAAATATGGCTGTCTTTTCTTTCTGGTTTAGAAAACAGATTGTAAGTGTTTTTCCTAGCTTTCCTTTTAATTTTTTAATGCTGTATTTATTACAATAGGCATCTATTCCATCTGGAATTTGTTTTTTATTTATAAGAGTGAAGACTGTTTTCTACCAGATGGCTTACCAGTTGTGCCAGCACCATTTATTAAATAGTCACTCTTTCCCCATTGAATTGAAATACATTCTTGTCATTTATTAAAATCTCATATAAACTGGATTTTTTTCTGGGTCTTCTGTTCTGGTCCACTGATTGATATATCTCGATGTTGTGGTGGTTGTTCAGTCGCTGAGTCGTGTCTGATTCTTTGGGACCCCATGGACTGCACTACTCCAGGCTTCCCTATCCTTTACTATCTCCCTGAGTTTGCTCAAACTCATGTCCCTTGGGTCGATGATGCCATCCAACCATCTCATCCTCTGTCACCCCATTTCCCCTCTGCCCTCAATATTTCCCAGCATCAAGTTCTTTTCCAGTGAGTCAGCTTTTTGCATCAGATGACCAAGTATAGCTTGATGTATCTATTCTTACACTAATATTCCATATTGATTTAATTACAGGGACTTTATAGTATATTTTCTTTCATTATTCTTTTTCATTCTTTTTTTGCTTTCTTAGGCATTTATTTTCTCTCTAAACTTTTAGATGCTTTTATCCATTTAATTAGAATAGGTTTTTGTAAAAAAGACTTAGTTGTCTTAACAAATCTTTTTTAAATAAAACTTTATTTTTAAAAACAGTTTTAGATTTACAGAAAAATTGTGAAGATAGTACAGAGGGTTTCTGTGTACTCCTCACATGTTCCCCATTTACCTTTTATATTAGTATGATAAATATATTACAATTAATGAGCCAGTACTGATGCACTGGTATTAAGTAGAGTCCATAGTTTATTCTAACTTCCTCAGCTTTTATAATACCTAATGTCTCTTTTCCCTTTTAGGAGCCCATATCTTACTTGCTTTTTAATTGCACATTTTTTATGATATTAAGAGAATTGATGTTAAATCTTTCCATCTAAGAATATGGATATCTACCTATGGCTGATTCATGTTGATGTTTGGCAGAAACCAACACAATGTTGTAGAGCAACTATCCTTGGATTGAAAAGAAATAAGTTAAAAAAATAAATTTAATTATATATAAAAAAGAATATAGATATCTTTTCATACGCTCAGATTTTAAAATTTACCCTTCAGTGTGATTTTATGGTTGTCATCATATAGGTTTTATGCTTTTCTTACAGAGTTTATTCCTCTTTGTCTTAGTCAGTTTGGGCTGCTATAACAAAACATCTAGACTGGGTGGTTTATAAACAACAGAAATTCTCAGAGTCATGGAGGCTGGAAGTGCAAGATCAGGGTGTAGGCATGGTTGGGTTCTGGTGAGAGCGCTCTTCTGGGTTGCAGACAGTTGATTTCTCACTGTTGCCTTCCACTGGCACAAAGAAAGCTAGCTAACTCTCTGGCCTGTTCTTATCAGGACACTAATCTAATTTATTTGGGTTCTACCCTCATGACCTAATTACCTCTCAAAGGCCCCACCTCCAGATACTGTCACATTGGAAATGAAGTTATTAACCTGTGAATTGGGGAGGATACATTCAGTCTGTAACAATATTATATTGCTTGTTTCACTATTGTGCATGGAATATTTTCCCCATTTTTGTTTCTGGGTGTTTATGCCAGAATATGAAAAGCCTAATGATGTTTGTAAATTTATTTTGTATCATAGAGTTACCTTATCAAATATTCTTGTTAATTTTACCAGATATGACTGTTTGCTGGTTTTTTTTTTTTTGTAAACTACAGTCTATTGGATTTCCTAAGTATACAGTTCTGTAATTAGCAAAAATAGTATATCATTTTTCCAGTGTTTATTTCATTTTCCAGACCTCCTCATGACAGTGTTAAATAATAATAGCCATAGCAAGCATTCCTGTCTGATTTCCGATTTTATTCAAAATGGTTTTCTTTTTTCACTAAGCATATTGATGTGTGCTGTTGATTTTTGGTAAATATACTTCATTACATTGACTTTCACTCTTGTATTCCTTGAATGAAGCTCTGGTTGGTCATATTGTGTTATTGTCTTGAGTCATTCCTAAATACTGCTTCCCAATGTTTTATTTGGAAATTTTTCATCTGTAACTTAAAAAGTAATATTATAGTTTCCTTTTTTTGGTGTAGGGTGGTTACCGTATCAGGTTTTGGTGTTAAAAATTTTGCTGACTCATGAAATGTATTACGTTTCCCTTTTCATTCATTCTAAGATAATTTAAATAATGCTGAATTACTGTTGTTAGGTTAGCTGAAATCACTCAGTCTTAGTTCCTTCTTAATAATAGGCCTTTCCAATCTATTGTAGTTGGTGTATTTGGGTTTGCCACTTGTTCCCAGATTCATTTATATCTTGCTAGAGAACTATCCAGTTGTTCTAGGATTTCAAGTTTGTGGTCATAGATTTTATAATTTTAAAAATCTTTTTTGTATCTGTGTTTATATCTCCTTCGAAAATTCCTAATCTTGTAAAGTTTTATTCTCTCCTCATTTTTCTTTGGGCTTCCCTGATAGCTCAGTTGGTAAAGAATCCACCTGCAATGCAGGAGACCCCGGTTCGATTACTAGGTTGAGAAGATCCCTTGGAGAAGGGAAAAGCTACCCACTCCAGTATTCTCACCTAGAGAATTCCATGGAATGTGTAGTCCATGGGTCACAAAGAGTCCAACACGACTGAGTGACTTTCACTTTCATTTTTAATCAGTCTCAGAAGAAATTTCTCTATTTTGTTGGTATATCTTAAAAAACAGTTTTTGGACTTATTAATCACTTCTACTTTTTTGGTTTTCCATTTCCTTAATTTCAACCTTTATCTTTATTATTAATTCCCTCTTTTTTACTTCTTTGTTGCTTGGCCTCTAAGTCTTCAACATGAGTGGCAGTTGCCTTTAGTTTTAGTCTTTTTAGGTTAATGATGGTGATTAGGCATTTCTGTAACCCACTCCAGTACTCTTGCCTGGAAAATCCCATGGACGGAGGAGCCTGGTAGGCTACAGTCCACGGGGTCACAAAGAGTCGGACACGACTGAGTGACTTCACTTCACTCACTTCACTCACTTCCTACTTATCACTGGAGAAGGAAATGGCAACCCACTCCAGTGTGCTCGCCTGGAGAATCCCATGGACAGAGGAGCCTGGCAGGCCACGATCTATGGGAACAAAGAGAGTCAGCCACGACTGAAGTGACTAAAGCACGCACGCAGGCATTTCTGTGGCGCTAGTGGTAAAGAACCCGCCTGCCAATGCAGGAGACAAAAGAGATGCGGGTTTGATCCCTGGATCAGGAAGATCCCCTGGAGGAGGGTGTGGCAACCCACTCCAGTATTCTTGCCTGGAGAATCCCCATGGACAAAGAAGCCTGGCAGGCTTCTATAGGTTAGCAGAGTCATAGGGTTGCAGAGTTGGACACGACTGAAGCGACTTAGCACGCACCTAAACACATTGTGTTGTTCCATAGTTTTTGTTAAAAAGTGTTATTTTCATTGTTTTCTGGATAGTTTGTAATTTCATGTTTTATTTTCTCTGAGAAAATATCCAATGACATTCAGTTTATGTGTTTTTTTAAGTCTCCAGTGGTTATGTTTTTTAGTTGCCTTTTATTACATATGTCTGTTGTTATTTGCTGAAGATCTGAGAATGGGGCCTAAAAGATCTCTACTTTAAAAAATTGTTAAACCGTTCTTATGACATGATTTATTTTGGATAGATCAGTTAGAATGGGTGATCCAGTTAGGATGCCGTAGGCTGCAGGAGATAGAATATCTGATTAAAAGTAGTTTAATGAAGGGGCTGATTCTGCTTACTTTCCAAAAAGACTGGGGCAGGTAGTAGTTCCACAGCTGGTTCAGTGGCTCCATTATGTTAGGGTTCTGGGGTCAGTTTCTCTGGGACCCTGCAAACTTTCTATCTCTTCTGCCTTCCTGCAAGTCCTTGGCATCCTCACAGGACCAATTCAAAGCAGAAGGCATGTGAGGCTTTTTCATCACGTGATGCTCTCTTCTCAGAGAGAATATTCTTAAAAGACCCTGGCACATTTCCCTACAGGTCCCACTGGACAGAGCAAGGTCTCAGGCCTGTGCCCTGGCTGCAAGTGGTGTTAGGGAAGTATCTAGCATCTTTATCTAGCTTCCCTGGTGGCTCAGGTGGTAAAGAGTCTGCCTGCAGTGCAGGAGACCAGGGTTTGATCCCTGGGTTGAGAAGATTCCCTTGGAGAAGGAAATGGCAACCCACTCCAGTACTCTTGCCGAGAAAATCCCATGGATGGAGAAGCCTGGTGGGCTGCAGTCCATGGGGTCACTAAGAGTCGGAAACGACTGAGCGACTTCACTTTCACTTTAGCATTTTTAGCTTTCCTTCTAAAAAGTAGGATTTGGTATCAAGAAGGAAGAGACAGCTTCCCTGGTGGTTCAGTGGTAAAGAATCCATCTGCCAATGCAGGAGACATGGGTTCAATCCCTAATCTGGAAATTTCTACATGCCTTTGAGCACCTGAGCCTGTGCGCCACAATTACTGAGCCTGTGCTCTAGAGCCCATGAGCCACAACTACCGAAGCGCGTGTACCTAGAGCCTGTGCTCTGCAACGAGAGAAGCCACTGCAGTGAGAACCCCTGCACTGCAATGAAGAGTAGCCTCTGCTCACCGCAACTAGAAAAAGCCGAGCATCAGTGAAGACCCAATACAGCCAATAAATAAATAAATATTATCTTTTTAAAGAGGAAGACAGGAATGGCTGTTAGGGAGACACCTAACAATGCTGGCTGTAAGAAAGACCTGAAAAGATTTCATATCTCTATGTCTGTCTATCTATCTATGTAGGTAGCTAGTTATCTCTTTATCTGTGAATGTGTTGATTATATTATTCCATTCTTTGACAACTAAATCCATTTAATTGTGAAAAATTTGTATTTTTTTTTTTTCGTACCATGGGACTTGTGGGATTTTAGTTTCCTGAACAGGGATCAAACCCAGGCCCTTGACAGTAAAAGTGTGGAGTCTTAATCACTGGATTGACAAGGAATTCCCATGAAAGAAGTGTATCAAATTCTTTCTGTATAACTATTTTCATCATTATCAGTGCAATTTAATTTTCTTCATATTTTTTGCTGTTGTGTTTGATACATACAGACTTATAACTTGTGTCATCTTCATAAACAGTGTCTTTTTCATTATGTATTGCTTGTCTTTATACATTTTAATGCTTTTAATTTCTACCTTGCTACCCCTTCTTTCTTTTAAATTTACATTTCTTTCGTACTTCTATGCTTACCTTTGTATTTTTATCCTTTCTTGATCATTTTAAGGGTGCTTTTTATAAACAACATAGAGCTATGTTTAGTTGTTTAACACACTTTGAAAATTTTTCTCTTTGAGTGGTAGAATTCAGTGCTTCAAATTTAGTGTAATTGGTTATACACTAACTTGGTTTCTTTATATTTAGTGTAATAGTCAGAGAAGGCAGTGGCCACCCACTCCAGTACTCTTGCCTGGAAAATCCCATGGACGGAGGAGCCTGGTGGGCTGCAGTCCGTGGGGTCGCTAAGAGTCAGACACAACTGAGCGACTTCACTTTCACTTTTCACTCTCATGCATTGGAGAAGGAAATGGCAACCCACTCCTGTGCTCTTGCCTGGAGAATTCCAGGGACAGGGGAGCCTGGGCTGCCATCTATAGGGTCGCACAGAGTCGGACACGACTGAAGCGACTTAGCAGCAGCAGCAGTGTAATAGTAGTTTGTAGCGATTTTATTCTTCTGTATTACTTTACTATCATTACTTTTAATCATCAATATGCTTGTGTGTTTTTGTTTTTTTTTTTATAGTGAACTGTAACACATACAAGGGGCTTCCCAGGTAGCTCAGTTGGTAAAGAATCTGCCTGCAATGCAGGAGACCTGGGTTTGATCCCTGGGTTAGGAAGACCCCTTGGAGGAGGGCATGGCAACCCACTCCAGTATCCTTGCCTGGAGAAAACCCATCACAGAGGAGCCTGGGGGCTACTGTCCATGGGTTGCAAAAAAGGTGGACACAGCTGAGTGACTTTCACCTATAACACATACATAGAAAAATGCATAATATATAAATGTATGGGTTGAAAGATCTTCACGACCCAGATAATCATGATGGTGTGATCACTGACCTAGAGCCGGACATTCTGGAATGTGAAGTCAAGTGGGCCTTAGAAAGCATCACTATGAACAAAGCTAGTGGAGGTGATAGAATTCCAGTTGAGCTATTCCAAATCCTGAAAGATGATGCTATGAAAGTGCTGCACTCAATATGCCAGCAAATTTGGAAAACTCAGCAGTGGCCACAGGACTGGAAAAGGTCAGTTTTCATTCCAATACCAAAGAAAGGCAAGGCCAAGGAATGCTCAAACTACCGCACAATTGCACTCATCTCACACGCTAGTAAAGTAATGCTCAAAATTCTCCAAGCCAGGCTTCAGCAATATGTGAACCGTGAACTTCCTAATGTTCAAGCTGGTTTTAGAAAAGGCAGAGGAACCAGAGATCAAATTGCCAACATCTGCTGGATCATGGAAAAAGCAAGAGAGTTCCAGAAAAACATCTATTTCTGCTTTATTGACTATGCAAAGCCTTTGACTGTGTGGATCACAATAAACTGGAAAATTCTGAAAGAGATGGGAATACCAGACCACCTGATCTGCCTCTTGAGAAATCTGTATGCAGGTCAGGAAGCAGCAGTTAGAACTGGACATGGAACAACAGACTGGTTCCAGATAGGAAAAGGAGTATGTCAAGGCTGTATATTGTCACTCTGCTTATTTAACTTATATGCAGAGTACATCATGAGAAACTCTGGGCTGGAAGAAGCACAAGCTGGAATCAAGATTGCCGGGAGAAATATCAATAACCTCAGATATGCAGATGACACCACCCTTATGGCAGAAAGTGAAGAGGAACTAAAAATCCTCTTGATGAAAGTGAAAATGGAGAGTGAAACAGTTGGCTTAAAGCTCAACATTCAGAAAACGAAGATCATGGCATCCAGTCCCATCACTTCATGGGAAATAGATGGGGAAATAGTGGAAACAGTCAGACTTTATTTTTCTGGGCTTCAAAATCACTGCAGATGGTGACTTCAGCCATGAAATTAAAAGACACTCCTTGGAAGGAAAGTTATGACCAACCTAGATAGCATATTCAAAAGCAGAGACATTACTTTGCCAACAAAAGTCCGTCTAGTCAAGGCTATGGTTTTTCCTGTGGTCATGTATGGATGTGAGAGTTGGACTGTGAAGAAGGCTGAGCGCTGAAGAATTGATGCTTTTGAACTGTGGTGTTGGAGAAGACTCTTGAGAGTTCCGTGAACTGCAAGGAGATCCAACCAGTCCATTCTGAAGGAGATCAGCCCTGGGATTTCTTTGGAAGGAATGATGCTAAAGCTGAAACTCCAGTAATTTGGCCACCTCATGCGAAGAGTTGACTCATTGGAAAAGACTCTGATGCTGGGAGGGATTGTGGGCAGGAGGAGAAGGGGACGACAGAGGATGAGATGGCTGGATGGCATCACTGACTCGATGGACGAGAGTCTGGGTGAACTCTGGGAATTGGTGATGGACAGGGAGGCCTGGCGTGCTGCGATTCATGGGGTCGCAAAGAGTCGGACATGACTGAGCGACTGAACTGAACTGAACTGAACTGAAATCTCTTTCTCCTGTAGTATCACCTTGGATCAAGTGTCCGTGGGTCATATGCATGGGTCTGTTTCAGGATTCTCTATTCAGTTTCATTGGCCTATTTATCTATCTTTGCATCACTGCCTTGCCATATTAGTTTTTGTAGCTTTCTCCTAAGTCCTGGCATCTGGTGGACAAGTTATTCTAACTCACGCTTCATCAACTTTGTGTTGGCTATTTCAGTGCCTTTCATTACCATGTAAGTTTTAGATCAAGTTCCACAAAATAACTTGTTGACTGGGATTGCACTGAATTTTAGATAAATTTAGTTAAAATTTATGTCATAAATATGATAAATCTCTCATTTATTTTTTCTTTAATTCTCTCAATAGTATATGATAATTTTCTGCATAAAGGTCTTACATATTTCCTCCTGAGGTATTTGGTAGTTTTGATTCTATTATAAATGTGACCTTTTAAAGCATTTTTTATGTTTGTTGCTAATATATAGAAATACAATTGAGTTTTGTGTATTACCTTATTTTCAGAGACTTTTCTAGACCTACTTGTTGACTGCAATAATTTACATGAAGATTCTTTTGAATTTTGTACATTTATCATCTGAGGATAATGAGAGTTTTATTTTTTACTTTCCTATTCTTTCACATTTTATTTCTTTTTTTGCTCTCTAAACTGATTAGGGCTTTAAGTACAATATTGAGCAGAAGCAGGAGTGATTACTGGCATCTATGTCTTGTTTCTGATATCACACTTTCAACATTTTACTTGTAAACAGTACACTTGATATAAGTTTTTTTGTAGGTACTACTTTTGTTGTTTAGTTGCTCAGTCATGTCTGACTCTTGCAACCCCATAAACTACGTATATTTAAATATTAGTATACTGGAGCTTACCTGGTGGCTCAGAGTGTAAAGAATCTGCCTGCAATGCAGGAGTCCCAGTTTCCATCCCGGGGTCGGAAAGATCCCCCGGAAAAGGAAATGGCTACCCACTCCAATATTCTTGCCTGGAGAATTTCATGGACAGAGGTGCCTGGCAGGCTACAGTCCCTGGGGTTGCAAAGAGTCAGACATGACTGAGCAACTAAACTTATATATATATATATATATGCACACACACACACACACACACACACACATATATATATTCTCTGGTAGATATATTTATAAATATATTGACAAAAATATAAACTGATATATATATAAATTGACAGAATACTATATATACACAAATGTATAGTATTTTTAGTACATGTTGTCAATATTTGACATGTGCGAATTTAGACTTGTAGTCTCCTGGTGACTTAAGCCTTTTATCATTGTAAAGTGTTTCTATCTTTAATCATGTTTTTGCCTTAAAGTTACTTTGTGTGTGTGTGTGTTTGCCTGATATTAATAGAGTTATATGGGTTTAATTTCTAAATGTATTCACAAAGAATTTTTCCCATTGTTTTATTTTCAATGTTTCTTTCTCATTATGTTTTATATGTGTCCATTGTAAACAGCATATTGTTGAGTTTTGTTTCTTTATGTAGTCATATAGCCTTTGTTTTTAAATTAGGCTATTTAGTCCATTTAAGTTTAATGGAATTACTGACATATTTAGAATTAAATTTGTATCTTACTATGTCCTTTCCACTTGCTTTATCAGTTCTGTGTTGTTTCCTCTTCCTAGCCTTCATTTGAATTGACTGTTTTTTAATATTCTACTTTTTTTCCTCTATTAGTTTAGAAGTTGTATATTCTATTTCTTTTACTAGTTCTTTCCCTGGAGATACAACATACAAGTATAACTTGTCAAAATTTGTTATTAATTTGTATCTTTATTCTCTTTTCCAACCGTGCTAGATCTATAGAAGCTTTTACATCCATTTAGCTTCCTGTTTATTGGCATGCTCTTGTGGTATATTTTAATTTTATATTTTAGATCTCATAAGACATTATTTTTAAAAGTCAGTATTTGGGGGATTTTTCCATATATTTGCCATTTTTATTGCTCCTTTCCCTCCTAAATTCTCTGGGCATCTGTGTAGGAATATTTCCATTCCAGCAAAAGAATGTTCTTTAGTATTTTCTTTAATTTAGGCCTGCTGGTGATTCAAAACTGTTTTAGATTTTTTTTGTCTCCATGTTTTTTTATTTTACCTTCATTCTTGAAAAATATCTTTGCTGTGAGTAGAATTCTAACTTGCCATTTATTTTTTCAGTTCCTTGTGGATGCCGTGACAGTGTTTTGGCATCCATTGCTTTATTTTGAGATTGGCTGTTGGTTTTACACTTTCTTTCTTTTTTTACACTTTGTTTCAAGTTACGTAGCTGCATTTAAAACAGCAACAAGAGTAAACTTGCCAGTATATGATTTGCAATAATAAATATAACATTAAGCCTGTCAATTGCTTTAAGTGATTTTCTCCAGTAATATTTAGTTCTCTGTGTACAGATGCAGAGAAGGCAGGAGGTAGGGTTCATTCCAGGTCTGGTTGTTGCTAGCTACAAAGACCAGAAATGAGAGAGCCAAGACTTAAGGGTATTTACAGGGTATGAATAGAATGATGTATCCCGGAATCTGGTTCGGACAAGAAGAGAAATGGACTGGGAGGAAACTGATGGGCAGTGAAAAATGATTGCCTTATTCAACGTTAGATCTAAGCTGTCAGTACTGTTAAGTTGTGCAGAGCAATCCTAGAATCACTGGAGTCAAGACATAAAGGAAGGGGTGGAATTGCCACCGTCATGCTCAGTAGCTAAGTTATGTCCAACTCTTTGAGACTCTGTGGACTGTAGCCCGCAAGGCTCCTCTGTCCATGGGATTTTCAAGGCAAGAATACTGGAGTGGCTTGCTATTTCCTACTCCAGGGGATCTTTCCCATCCAGGGATCAAATCCATGTCTCCTGCATTGGCAGGCAGATTCTTTACCACTGTGCCACCTGGGACGCTCTCAAGGATGGAATGGGGGATGGGAAACATCCCTGACATTGCCTGACCCACTGTGAGTGACGGTCTAGTGTAGATGGGCCTTCATTGACATTTTCTTTGTGTCCAGTGGTCCCGTAACTGGATTTCATCTGAGCATTGCTAAGTGGAAATCCCTCCAGCTGTTTAAAAGATTATTGAACTTTTGCACGTTTTCTGTTGTCATGATTTTCTTTCTTTCTTTTGTTTTTACTCCTTTTTCTTATGGGATGTTCAGATATATACAGGACAATGAACCAACCCCGTGTGTCTGTTACCGAGTTTCAATAACAATATCTGACATTCTTATTTCACATATTCCTCCAACTTTTCTTTTGTTATTGTTAGAGTTTTTGATGCAGATTTCCTGCATCATGTTACTTACTTGTAAGTTACATTGAACCATATAAAATAGCCAATGTTGGACAAAATTTGGAACTACAAAACTTAAATTTCATGTTGTTCAATCTAACACTTTACTGTTTTTCTCTAAAAGAAACTCCATATACCTATCAAACTATTTTTCTAACCCCCAGAGAAGATCTACCTCCAAATGTCCAAGTGCATCTTATAACCTATCAGTTATACTTTTCCCCAGAAGCTTGTCTTCCTCTCTTCCTAAACAGCAGTCATTCTGGTGTTTAGTGCCTTGCCCATTTCATAGAGTGGGTTTCTCTTTTCCTCAGTCATGTGTTTTCATTCCTTTAGTCCCTTATTTTAGTGATTTAGTCCCTTATTTTGTTGAAACCTAATTCTCCTATGCTTCCCCCCAAAAGGTTCCTGAGAGACAAAAAGTTTTTGTCCTTGCCTGCCTTCATCTGCCCTCATACTCGGTTGTTGGAGTTATAAAATCTTATGCCCCAAATCATCTTCCATTCAGAACTATGAAGGCATAGTTCCGTGACTTCTTGTGTTGAGAGATTTGATGTCATTTTCATACAAAGGTTTGGGAGCCATACCTGTTTGTTCCTATCAGAAAACTTTTTAGATGTTCAATTTCTTCCTCTTTTTCTGCATTTTCACAGTCATCTACCTTCATGAATGTTTTAATTCCACTTTAGATGTTGGACTCTTAGAGAAGAATTGTCTTCCTTTGACAATTTCTTTCTCCCTCACTGTTTAAAATTTTCTTTTTTTTTTTTGGCTTCACTGAGTCTTCATTGTGGCATGCAGGCTTTCTTTAGTTGTGGACTTCATTTGTTGCAGTATGCAGGCTTAACTGCCCCACAGCATGTGGGATCTTAGTTCCCTGACCAGGGATTGAACCCAAGTCCCCTGCATTAGAAGGCGTATTTTTAACCACTTGACCTCCAGGGAAGTTCCTCTCTCTCACTTCATGGTTCTCGTCTTTTGAGATTTCTACGTGGCCCTAATCCTCTAATTTTTGACTTTTCTCACCTAGTCTCCAAATTTCATTTTCTGGGAAATTGTCTCAACTTCATCTTCCAAACTTCCATTAATTTTGTTTGTTTCTGCTGCAATATTTTGGTTGTTCTACTTCAGAGCGCCTTGTTCTTGGGTTTGTTTTTTTTTTTCATATTTCTCTGAGGAAAATGTGATTTTGCAGTTTTCTTCTGCTTTTTGCTTTGTTTTTGTTTCCTCTAAGTTTCTCTTTTTTTCCTTTCACCCCTCCTTGTCTTTTTTTTTTCTGATTGTTTTGCTTCTCTCTTTCATATCCAGCCTTCCCCTACAATTATATTTCAGTGACTTTCTCATAAATATGAACAGACAGCCAAGAATAAACAGGTTTTTAAGGAAATTTTCAAACATGTAATTGCAGACTTGTTGACTTGAGGAATGGTGGTGACTGATGGAGAGCTGGCTTTTTGTTGGGGAGCTCCAAATGCTAAATCTTTAGGTCTTGTCTTCTGCAGTCCTTGTCATTGTTGTTTAATCTCTAAGTCATGACTGGCTGTCAACCGCCCCATGAACTGCAGCACGCCAGGCTTCCCAGTCCTTCACTGTCTCTCGGAGATTGCTCAAACTCATGTCTGTTGAGTCAGTGATGCCACCCAACCATCTCATCCTCTGTCACTCGCTTCTTCTCTTGCCCTCAATCTTTCCCAGCATCAGGGTCTTTTCCAGTGAGTCAGCTCTTTACATGTGGTAGCCAAAGTATTAGAGCTTCAGCTTGAGCATCAGTCTTTACAGTGAATATTTAGGACTAATTTCCTTTAGGATTGACCTGTTTGATCTCCTTGCAGTTCACGGGACTCTCAAGAGCCTTCTCCAGCACTACAGTTTGAAAGCATCAGTTCTTTGGTGCTGAGCCTTTATGGTCCAACTCTCATATCCATACATGACTACTGGAAAAATCAATAGCTTTGACTATATGGACTTTTGTTGGCAAAGCGATGTCTCTGCTTTTTAATACACTAAGTTAGTCATCGCTTTTCTTCCAAGGAACAAATGTTTTTTAACTTGATGGCTGCAGTCACCATCTGCTGTGATTTTGGAGCCCAAGAAAAGAAAATATGTCATGGTTTCCACTCTTCCACCACTCTTACATTTTCCATAAAGTAATGGAACCAGATGCCATGATGTTAGTGTTTTTGAATGTAAAATATTAAGCTAGCCTATTCACTCTCCTCTTTCACCTTCATCAAAAGGCTCTTTAGTTCCTCTTCACTTTCTGCCATTAAAGTGGTATCATCTGCATAGCTAAGGTTGTTGATATTTCTCCCAGAAATCTTGATTCCAGCTTGTGAGTCATCCAGCCCAGCATTTCACATGATGTACCCTGTATATAAGTTAAATAAGCAGGATGACAATATATAGCCTTGATGTACTCCTTTCCCAATTTTGAACCAGTCTGTTGTTCCCTGTCTGGTTCTAACTGTTGCCTCTTGATCTGCATACAGGTTTCTTAGGCAGGTAAGGAGTTCTGGTATTCCCACCTCCTAAAGAATTTTGCAGTTTGTTATGATCCACACAGTCAAAGGCTTTAATGTAGTCAATAAAGCAGAAGTAGATGTTTTTCTGGAATTCTTTCGCTTTTTCTATGATCCAGTGGATGTTGGCAATTTAATCTCTGATTCCTGCCTTTTCTAAATCCAGCTTATACATCTGGAAGTTCTTGATTCACCTACTGCTGAAGCCTAGCTTGAAGGATTCTGAGTATTGCCAGCATTTGAAATGAGTGCAATTGTGTGGTTGTTTGAACATTCTTTGGCTTTGCCCTTCTTTGGGATTGGAATGAAAACTGACCTTTTCCAGTTCTGTGGCCACTGCTGAGTTTTCCAAATTTGTTGGCATATTGAGTGAAGCACTTTGGTGCCTTGGTGCCTCCAAATCCCCAGTCTTCCATGGGTTCTATGAAGTAAGTCAACTTGTTTCTGATGGTTTTGCTTCCCAGGTGCCTCAGACAGTAAAGAATCTGACTGCAGTGCAGGAGACATTGGTTTGATTCCTGGGTTGGGAAAATTCTCTGGAGGAGGAAATGGCTACCCACTCCAGTATGCTTGCCTAGGAAATCCAATGGACGGAAGAGCCTGGTGGGCAACAGTCCATGGGGTCTCAGAGTCAGACACAACTGAGCAACTAACACACTGCAAACACTTGGGCTGTAGAAAACCCAAAGTTGGTAGAAAACCATACTGAAAATGGTTGTAACATACAGGAGTTCATTTTTCTCATAACAAGTATGGAGGTAGATGGTTACTGGCCTTGGTTCAATAGCTCAGTGATATGAAGGCTAGTGTCTCTGTGCTTCTCTTGGCCTTTCCCTGATGGTAAAAAAAATGAAAAAGTGCAGCTGAACATAATATCCATTATTAAGTCAGGAGGAAGGAAGGAAAGGATAAGGATTGTGTTGTTTCCTGAACTTCCCAAAACAGACTGGCTCATATGGTCCTATAGTTACTCCTTGCTGCAAAGAAGGCTAAGAAATTGGTTTGACATGTTGATGCTCTGAACAAATTGTTGTTCCAATTCGTCCAGGAAGAAGGGCAAGGGGATGGGTACTACGTAGTTAATGAATGATGTTGGTTACATATTTCATATTTTGGATGCTATCATTTGAATGGGGTTTCAGGTAAAAGGAAATGCCATGTTTAACTGCACTGTGAAGATTAAGTGAGAAAATCTGTATGAAGCGCTGAGCACAGCACATGGCACCTCATGAGTAATCAGCACACACTCATGAGATCACCCAGGGTATTCCATCTTTGCTCCCGCTGTCTTAGTGGCGGTTGGACTGCCAGGTGGAAGTGCCACTAGGCTCTCAGATATGTGGGTCATCCCTGCAGAGAAACTGGGCTGGAGAAACAAATTTGGTTGTCATCTGTATGTGGATAGTGTTTGCAGTCTTGTACATGGATGGGATTACCCAGGGAGAGCTTTTGTGATGATAAAGCAAGCAGGAAGCAGACACCAGAGAGTTTAAATCAGACTTAACAAACATAAATTGTGATGTTGGTACAAATAAAAATATTTATACTTTAAACAATGAATTTACTCCTCTAGCATCTACTATGTGCAATATACTTTTTAAGGTACTGAATGATCAAAAAATTAAAGTACAGTAAGTTACAGAAATGGGTGATAAAGTC
Organism: Bos indicus; assembly: GCF_029378745.1. Lineage (NCBI taxonomy): Eukaryota > Metazoa > Chordata > Mammalia > Artiodactyla > Bovidae > Bos > Bos indicus. The sequence continues at coordinate 36,568,694 of NC_091770.1, forward strand.
AGACCAAATGTAGTACATTTATAGCTATATAAATATGAAATTATTTTTTCTAGTTATTAAAACATTTTTTAGAATGCTATGATAATAAGTCATGGAAATTAGAACTAAATTGTCTTTTAAAACATGGATATGTTTTCTTCCAAAGTTATTGAAATGTGAAATAAAACAAGGACCATCATTTAGAGGTTTATCCTGGCTCTGACTATAGCAACCATGTCCTGTTCTTGCTAACAGGCCAGAAACATCCAAGGACACACTGCAGATGTGTGTGTTTGTGTGTGTGTTTTTCTTCCTCTTCTGTGTTTCATTTTCTCTGAAAAAATGACTGATGGTTTTCTTTTGTAAATTGCACTATGATTCCAATTGTAGAGGTAAGTTCTGCCAACATTTTTTGATGTGTAGGAACTATTTCGAATTCATTGCTTTATTAAGCCCACTTTTTTTGGTTTTAAAATGAAACAAAAAATACTTTCTATTTCTTGGTAATCATTTAAAATTAATATATAGAGTTATGACACTGGGCATTAACCTTTGGCCGTATCTACACAAAATATATTTTTCTTAAAGACTATATAGTAATTTTGTCGAAACAAAACCCCCAGGAAACTAAAAACATTTGTATTTGGAGACAGTGAGCCAAATTCTAAAATTAAAATTCCATCTTGATTACTGCGTATTTTGAAAACCATATGTCATGTATCTCTACTCTGCACTTCAAAGGGTAATGGACTCGGGTATGTATACAACAGGATGATCAGTTGGTCACGTGGTCTGGAAAACTGGGTCATAATAGAAGGAATGCTTGACGGCATGGGGGTATTTAGACTGAAGAAAGTACTACTTGAGGGAATTGTGATTGTTTACTTCAAGTACTTGGAGGACTGATACAAGGCAAAGGATAGATGTTCTGTGTTGTTTCAGAAGGTAATATTTATTTATAGCAATGGGCGAATTTGCTTATTTCAATCACCCCAGCAGAGAATTTTCCTCTGAAGGCGTCAAACGTATCTAATGGAATTTTATCAGTAACTGGGAGGGATCTCTATCAGGCATTGGCATAATGTGGCCTTCTGGCCAGATCTGGTCTACTCTCTGTTTTATAAATAAAAGTTTATTGGGGGCACAGCCATGTCCATTTGTTCCGGTTTTGTCTGCTGTTGTTTTTGTGCTACAAAGGCAGCGATGAGTATTTGCAACAGAGACTGGATGGACAACAGGTGTTTACTATCAGGCCTTTAACAGAAAGTGTTTCAGACTCCTGGTATAGAGAAGAGTCAAGGGTGTTACAGAAGATCTAACTCATTGGATAGTAACGTAGTATGTGCTGTGAGTGTGTGTACTCAGTCACTCAGTCATGTCCAACTCTTCGCAACCCAGTGGACTGTAACTTGCCGGGCTCCTCTGGACTTTTCCTCCTCCTCCGTGGAATTTTCCAGGCAAGAATATTGGAGTGGATTGCCATTTCCTCTTCCAGGGGATCTTCCCAACCGAGGGCTCAAACCCAAGTCTCCTGCATTTCCTGCATCGGCAAGCAGATTCTTTACCACTGCACCACCTGGGAAGCATTAAGTTGGTACAGGTGGCCTCAAAGATCTGTCCAACTAAGATTCTATGGTTCAATACAGAGTTGATAACATATATATATATACTTTAAATGTGTTTAGTTTGAGTCAGAAGTAGAATAGATGTATTCGTTGATATAATTGTATTTATTTTTTCACAAATAGCATTTGTATGGAATGTCAAATAATAACAGCCTTTTGCTCTGACTATGAAATGCCATTGTTTTAAATTTCTAGCGGTTACAGAAGTGGATGGGAATGAAGCAATGGATTTCATGAATCATTAGATAGTGTCAGATTCAAAGTTATTTAATATTTGTAAAAATAACTTTTCTCTGACAGACCATTAGTGGCATGAATTTCTGTTAACAGACTTGCTAGTTTTTCCTAACTTTATCATCTGAGAATCTCAAAATGCTTTGCTAGTATTTTTATACTTTATTCATTTAAATCCTTTTACAAACTGATAGTGTTATTAAGATGGAGAAGGCGATGGCACCCCACTCCAGTACTCTTGCCTGGAAAATCCCATGGGCAGAGGAGTCTGGTAGGCTGCAGTCCATGGGGTCGATAAGAGTCGGACACAACTGAGCGACTTCACTTTCATGCATTGGAGAAGGCAATGGCAACCCACTTCAGTGTTCTTGCCTGAAGAATCCCAGGGACGGTGGGCTGCCAGCTATGGGGTCGCACACACGACTGAAGCAACTTAGCAGCAGCAGCAGCAGTGTTATTAAGAAAGTTCCATTAGATGTTCTATCTGTGTGTGTGTGTTTTTCATGACATGTTCTATGGAGATATGGAAGACAGACATTTTTCAGAAGAACAAAAATTCACTGAGAAGATGTAATTTTGGAAAAAAAATTTAATGTAACTTATTTGATATCAGTTACTCTGTTGGAAAACTAGAAACATGAAAAATATCTACAGTAGAGTGAGAGTTCTAATATCAGGTTTTAGACCTCAAATTCTAAGTCATTGCTTTTCTTCTGTAATATAACATCTTTATTAAAAGTACTTAGATGCATGACTTTTGCTTTAAAGTTTACACTTTATGTGAATTTAGTTCATCATATTTAATAAACGCACAATGCAACACATTTTTAAAAAATTAATGGACTTTACTTTTTAGAGCAGTTTTTGGTTTACAGAAAAATTGAACAGAAAGTAGAGAGAGTGCCTATATATCTCTCCGTAAGTCACTTCCTCTGTAATTAACATCTTGCATTACTGTGATACATTCGCTGCAGTTGATGGCCAGTGTTGATACATTTTTATTAACTAAAGCCTATGGTTTACATTCCCTGTAGAAGGAAATGACAACCCACTCCAGTACTCTTGCCTGGAGAATCCCATGGACAGAGAAGTCTGGCGGGCTACAGTCCATGGGGGTCACAAAGAGTCAGACACGACTGAGTGCCTTAGCACACAGACCATTAAAATACTGCTCCCTGCTGCCCTCCCCGACCACAGTGTGTGCTTTGCCCAATATTTTTAAACTGTTGATTCCTAAACATGAGTGCGTTTTAAATTTAAACTTGGTGATTCACTTTCTATTATAGTCTGTGAAGTATTTTTCAAATAAATACTGAGTCAAATAAGGACTCATGGATGAGAAAGTTTTGTTTGCCTCTGTAATTTGTAAGTAAACAATTGGACTGATTTTAAGTGAATCAAGTCAATTATAAAAATTAAGAAATTGAAATTAAATAAAGCTACTCCAAACCTGCTATTTAAAAACGAATATGGATAATATTTCAATGCCTAATAGAAGTATTTCTGTTTCTTTGGCTGGGGTGCTAACATCAAGCTCTTTGTGCTTTTAAAAAATACTTGAAAATCAGGAAATTGTAGAGCTGACCGGCTCATTGAAGGTCACCTAATAGTTTAACAGCAATAAGTTCAAATGGGGCAAGCATCTCATCCGGTCACGTACAAATGGCAGCCTGGGTGGGTGGTAGGGTTAGACTGCAGAACTGGGCCTCACAAACAGTCATACATTAGCCCTCTTACTGGATTAAACAGTTACAGTAGCCTATCATGATAATTTTTTCATTCAGTGAATGTTCAGTGTCTTTCCATCTCCCTGCTGAGAGTACAAAATGATTAAAGGTATTGTGAAAAGTCCAAACTGTCTGGGGGAAAGAGGGAAGCAGGTGAATTCAGCACAGGTTGGGAGATACAAGGGAGGAGCCTGGGACTGGAGAGCTGGGGTGCCCGGTGGAAGGTGCTCCCTCCTACCTTGAGGGGATGGGCCTGGGTTTGCCTCTCTGGCCTCATCAGCCACTCTCCCTGTTACTGGCCTTTCAGTCTCCTCCATACCATGCTTTTCTTCTCTTAGGACTCTCAGATGCTCTCCCCTCTGCCTTCCTTACCTCCAAGCCTCGCTGATTACCCCCCACTCACGCTGTTATCTGCTCTCCACTCTCACCCACCCTGTGCTCTGCTTCTTCACATCGCTTAGCACAGCTGTTAGGAATTACTTACTTGCTATCCCCTATCTTCGCCCCCAGAAAATGCTTTCAGCTGTAGTGCGAGTTTAAAGCAAGTGGCTCCAACAGGTGAGGGGGTTTGTTCTTAGATATAAAGGGGCTTGGAGGTCAGTGGATGTTGCATTCTGTGTGCTGGTCCTCAGTGTCAGGGCCTGGGTCTGTGGGGTTTTCTTATCTTTTTTCCTCATGGTTGTAAAAGGACTACTCCAACTTCCAGCACCGTGGCTGAAGGCTGGAGGGAGGGGATGGCCCTGGGTCAATTCCCTTTTATCTGGGAAGCAAACTTCACACCTCCCTGCCACCTCTGCCTGCCCCCACCAGCCTGCAGTGCATTTCCGTGTGTGCAACATGGGCCATCTCTAGCTGAAACCAGCTTCCCAGCCATGGTAACCAAGGTGAGTGTTCTTTTATGAGATGGTCAGTTTGGTGGGGCCACCTATTTAAAGTTCACAGAAAAGTTTACTATGCTCACAGGTCCTGGAGACAGAAGGCTAGGTAGGCATGCCTTGCACAGTCAAAGAGACAATGGCAGGGGAATCAGGAGGCAGCGAGGGGAAGGTTTAGGCCAGAGCCTTTGTTGGGGGTATCTGTAGGAAGGCAAGGCAGGGCAGGTGAAAAGTTTAGGGTTGGCTGTTGGAATCATTGTGGAGGGCTTTGGACTGTAGAGTTGTCCCTAGCTGCCTGGAATCTGGCCCTGGGACGTTTAAGTAAGTGCTTAGTTGCTCAGTCCTGTCCGACTCTCTGCAACCCCATAGACTGTAGCCCGCCAGGCTCCTCTGTCCATGGGATTTCCCAGGCAAGAATATTGTAGCGCGGTGCTATTTTCTACTCCAGGGAATCTTCCTGACCCAGGCATGGAACTCACATCTCTTGCATCTCCTTTGTGGCTAGGTGGGTTCTTTCCCACTAGCCACCTGGGAAGCCTGAGGGATATTTAAGAGAAAGGATTACTGCCTGTTGGGATGTGGGGCCCAATGGAGGGGGTAGGGCTCAGAGGGGTTAGTTTGCATTAAAGGCAAGCTCAGGGCTATCTCTAAGAATTGGCAAGCCTCCAGGAGGGGCAGCCTGTCTCCAGCCAGAAAGGTTTTATTAAGATGTCAAAAACCTCATAATATAGAGAAAATATACAGTGAGGGAGGGGGGTGGGTAATGGTGTGCGTTCACTGCTCAACAATGCCCACCACATCACAAGACTCCTGAAGGGAAGGGGTCTTCCTGTTCTCCCCGAATTCCCCAAGCCTAGCACAGGTCCTGGCACACAGAACAGACAGAATATGCATGTCAAAAAGAGAAAGTGGGATAAGGACATGCCAGGAGAAGGGAATACCAGGCACAAAGTCACTGAGCCTTTGTGTGTGTTTGGATACAAGTGACTGGAGCACAGGCAAATGTCAGGGACTATTGGAAACTGAGATTAGAAAGGAAGTTTGGGGTCAAACTGTGAAAATCCTGTATGTTGTGTTAGTTGGTCTTGTCTTCTTTCAGCACTGGGGAGTCATTGAAAAAGTTCAGTCAGGGAGCAGCACAGAATTTGGGGGTTAGGATATTAACTTGGTAGTGTAGGCTAAGAACTGGAGGTAGAGAGGCGGGAATCGGGGAGACTAATTAACAATATCATACCGTGGTTTGATAAAATAGAGGAATAATAATCTGGGGAGTTAGGGAAGTGTAGTTTTGAGGTCACCATGTAGAACAGATTCTCTAACTATGACTCTGGACTAGTAGTATCAGCATTACAGGGGGATTCTTTACCAGCTAAGCCACAAGGGAAGCCTGGAAACTTGTTAGAAATACAAAATTTTGGGCCGCCGCAGAATCAGAAGCCCTAGCCGCGGGGGGCGGGGGCTGGGGGGAGCTGTCAGTGAGTCTGGCAATCTGTGTTTTGACAAGACTACCATGTGACTCTGAAGTACTTGAAGCATAAGAACTACTAACTAGAGTAATAGGTTTGGGGGGTGCAATCGAGCAAGCTGATCCAAAGCAGCCTCTGTGCATATTAGAATCACCCAGGAGCTTTTTCAAAGGCGACTAGGTTAGGCCCTAGAGTAGACAACTAAATTGGAATCTCTAGGGGTAGGACCCAGGCATCAATTTCTTGATATTCCCAGGTACTTCCAAAGTGCAGTCAGGCTGAGAACCACTGATCTTGTTTAATCCTCAGTGGTGAGAAAATTCAGAGCTGGAAGGTGAGCTGCTCAAGGTCACAGCAAGTTCAGGTAAGAATCCATTTTTTAATCTTCTTTATGATGCTTTAAACATGATCCCAACTTTCAAATACTTTGCTTTAAGACAATGGCTTCTAAATCATCCATAATAACAAATATTACTGTCAGATTTTTAGAAGTAAGTAGTTTACAGCATTATTTGAAACTCAGTTCTCCTTTAATTAACAGTATTTCACATTTCAGAAAGTTATCCTTTTTGTAAAGATTTCATAAAAATAGTTATTTTCAACATCAACAAAAAAGACTATACATAAGATATGGGTGAATGGAGCTTTTCTGTTTGTGTGCACTAAGTAATATTTTTTTTTTCAACTCTAGGTGGAGCTCTTTGGTTTATACATACATACATTGTTTTATTTATAATTTTGAGACTCTTAAATAGGAACTGAGATTATTTTTAAAGTTTAAAAATTGGTAAGATGTTCTCAACATCGTTCTGCTGTCCTTTTCTGGTTTTAGAGTCATAGATATAAAAAACTGACTTTTGTTTCACTGCTTGACCAAAGAATCCAAATCCAGGCCTCAGAGTCATTTTCAAATGCATCTTAAGTCTGTATTGTTACCTCATAGTCCTTAACGAATGGGATCTGTTTCCTGTGGCTTTTGTTTTTGATAAGGCTCAGTGTTTAAACAATTTCTGTAAGATGGGAAGACAGGCTTCCTTTTCTGAATTGTCAGTAGAGAAAAACCTAGAGGATAACACAGCTGTTGCTATAGTAATTTCTTCAACTATTTTTACCCCACTGTGTACAAAGGAACGTCTAACTGCTATCTTCCTGTAACACAAATGAAACGTTTTGCTGCCACTTCTTTGCTCTTTTCTCTCTGCTATCTTAATATTCCCCCTTCTCCTGGGAGTGCAGTTGAAGCAGAATCCCCTGAATATGCAACATGTGACTTTTAGGTGATGTGAGTCAGTGGTTGTGATTCCTGGACCAGCAGCATCACCACAGGCATCACCTGGAAGCTGGTTAGAAATGGAGATTCTGGGGTCCCATCCCAGACCTACTAAATGAGAAACCCTGGCAGTGGGGTCCGGCAAGTGCTGAACCATGGGTACAGACTATTTCGAAAGGACAGAAAGCCTATATTCTCGGGAGCCTACATAAAAAACTCCAGTGCAATCAGCTCTGCCCACTTGGGGCTTGTTCAAGGCTTTTAAAATCACCTAGGGTTTCTGTTAAAAAACAGGAATTCTCATTCAGTAAGTTTGAGATAGAGCCTGATACTCTGCATTTCTAATCCACGCTCCCAAGTGAGATGGATTCTGTTTATCCATGGAGCACATTTTGAGTATGGAGGGTATCAACCATACTCATACACACATATGAAAGTTACTTATTATTTCTGAGTGTGTTTTTGGTTTAATATATCTAAAATCAATGAATATTTTCAGTCACAGTGGGAAGAGAGAATTTCTGGAATACAGTGCTCGCTTGTCTAGTTTAAAGTGACTCACCCTTATTAAATGCGACAAGAGGGTATTGTTTGCCAGGTTCTGTCTCCGAGACCCTCTATTATAGCAGCAGCAGGAACACTTGAGGATTGAGTTATTTTTTTAGCTGAGAAATTTATTCATGGCATGATGAAGCTAGAAAGACTAGAAGTTTGTTTTAGACAAAGTTTCAGACAAAAAGAAGTGGTTCACAAATGTTTGGAATCATTCACTGAGTGCTTCATATTTATTTAGCACCCCTCCCGTGCGAAGCATTGTGCTAGGCATGTCGGGAAATTAAACATTCTTGGCATTGAGATTATAATCTATCTGAGGAAATAAAACCGTTCCCTATGAAATTTAATTACCTATACAGAGAGCATTCTGTTAAATGGTAGAGAAGTGTGGTAGACCCTCAAGAGATCAAAGGAGGTTAAAATTATGGAGTCTGATTTGGACTTTGGGGTGAGTAGAATTTGGATATTCAGAGCAGAGTGAAGAAGTGGAGGGGGAGCTTCATAAAAGACAGGGTGGTAGGACCAGGGTGCAACTTCCAGAAGTGAACCACATGGGAATATGGAAATAGTTCAGACTACAGAGGATGAGATGGTTGGATGGCATCATCAACCCCGTGGACATGAGTTTGAGCAAACTCTGGGAGATAGTGAGGGCCGGGGAAGCCTGGCATGCTGCAGCCCATGGGATCGCAAAGAGTCGGACATGACGAGTGACTGAACACCACCACCACGATGGAGTTTAGACTTTCTGACTGGGAGAGATTTTAAAAGTGAGCCAGAGCCAGACTGGTAAGGATTTAACTGCGAGGCTTATGAGTTTACACATACTGGCCATTTTGCAAAATATTATCTTTCCCCAAATCCTTGGAACCCATGTAAGGGTATTAGAGTCTGAACCACTCAACTTAAATTGTTGTAGAAAACACAATGTCTTAATGCCAAAACACACTCATGTGACCCTGTCTGCTGTGATATTTGTGGCTTTACATTCCGGTTTAGACAGTCATCCAGTAAAATTAGAGCCTGGGCCAGTGGTGCCTCATTGTTGATGTTCTTCTCTGGGTACAGCCTCAATTGTTGACATGATATTTGGTTGCAGCCAAAGAGACTAAGGTGTGTATATTCCATGTGGCCATGGTGTTGCCTTAGAGCATCCAGATGGCTAAGTCTATTTATGCATCTCTACTTCTGTTGATGAATAGATTATTGCCTGTAGCCTGTAGGAAAGCACTCATTCATTCTATGAACACTGTGAAGTATCTGCTATATCAGAGTGCTGGAAACTGTGGATATAAAGGTAATATAGTCTCTCCCTTCCACAACAATGGAAACTGAAGATTCTATAGCAGTTTGGCTTTTGTAGCCCCACTTGCCATGTCACTCCCACTCCTTCCCTACTTGCATGTTTACCACCCGAGTGCTCATGGGAGCAGTGCCCATGGTAGCATCTTCTGACAAAACACAGATACAGCTCACAGGCAGGGAGGGCACCAGCCCCTCTTAATAAAGGAAAAACCCTATTTTGTTAATACCTGCAACAATTCCATTTGCTCTAGCTGCCACAAAAGCTAGATGGTATTCCTTAGGTCCCTTCTTCATCATTATATCTAGTGACCTGTGACCTTCTACTCTGACTCTTACTTAACATAAAAATATACCCAGTGTATCACCAATCATTTCTTTACTAGTCTTTGTTATATTTTTGAATCTTGATTCAGCTATGTAACACATTCATTATTCCCCACACATCAACTAAGAGACATGATAAATATCCTTTCTATATAATTATCCAACTATGACAATATCAAACAGGACAAGGCTCAGTAGCATGAGTTAGAAACTTCCCACCTTGTTCACGTATATAGACATATTTGCAAAGATAGAATGTCTAAAAGAATTACATCATTATGAAAATTTTCAAATGCACGCAAAATTAAGGGAATAGCATAATGAACATCTATATCTAGATTTTGCAGTTGTAATATTTTTCCATATTTCTGTCACAAACAGATTTTTTACCTAGTTGGGACAAACCAGCTATAAAAAATATTTGAGGTGCTGATAGGGGGCATTTGAATATGGCCTGGGTATTAAAGAACATTAAGGAATTAGTGCCAAATTTGTTAGGTCTAGTAGTAACATCATGGTTATGTAGGAAAATGTGTTTTAAAATTCAGTGTTCCGAATTATTTGGGTGAAAAGTGATGTCTGTAATCTTATAGTACATGAGATTGTTGTGAAAATCCAATGGGAAGAAAGTTGGGTAGGCGATATCTAAAGAATCAGAATAACAGCTAAATGGTCTTTGTCAGTCTATGCTGATGCAATTGTTTTGAGAATAGAATATTTCAGTAAATTCTAAACAACAAGCCAACTTTTAAAAAGTACCATGCAATGTGCAAAATCAGGATCCTCACCTGATCCTGGGCCCCCTGCCATCTGAGAGCCTCATTCCATCCCATTTCTCTACCACTCGTGTTACTATAATTTATAATAAAAACTGTGTCTATATTTTGGTGTAGATTTCTCAAAAGCGTTTTGTCAAAATGTCCATATTCCTCTTTGCTCTATCAGAACATGCCCCAGGCGAAACCACTGAGTCAAATGTCCTACATCAGATTGTCCAATAAAGGATAAAAGCAACATGAATGATGACTTAGGAACCATGAAAAGCAGTTGGATATTACCAAAGGAATAGTTATTAACATAATTTTAGACACACTATTGGATAATATTTAGACAAGTATAGTAGAAGTCAACTATTGTTTTATATTGGCTGAGTTATTTAAAAATATGTATATGGTAATCATTGAATTAAATTAGGAGAAATTCAAGTTAATAAAGAGGAAGAGCTGTGAGAATGAATATAAAGTATCTCTTGGGAAAGTGTAAAGTGAGTAAGAAGAAGATACTGCTAGTGTAGAGTATGATTATTATAGATGAGATATTAATTCTATAGTCTGAGTGTCTATAATAACTTAGAAATAAAATTTTAAGTATTGTCATTTTCTGGATAGCTAAGGATGATAAAGGCAAAATTTGTATTGCATATGTTCACTTAAATCCCATATAAAATGATCAACGTTAAGATAAGCCAAAGCTCTATTTTGGTGCCAATTTTGACTCCTTTAAACTTGTTGGGATTTGTAAAACTTGATTTTTCTGCATGAGGAGCCAAATAGGAATCTTACAGGAAAAAAATCTCTTTTTTTTTTTTTTTTACCTAAACCATTTTACATGGTATTCTTTCTCCAAAGTATTTTACTCTCGTCCCTTTTTCTCTTGGAAGAAAACTGGAAGCTATTTAGCAGAAGTTAACCTTCCCCTGGTGACGATTTCTGTCTATAATTTTAGCAATGAATCTTCTAAGGCCGATTAACATGTATAGCACCATTTGTGCCAACGCCAAATGGCCGCTGTGCTCTTGTGTCCCTGAATATTATTCTTCTCTATTTTGTTGCGTAGGTCTGCCTGGTTTTTATCTGCTTCTGTGACTTGGAGCTTGTCCATGACATCCTTCCAGCCCCCCAAACTCCTACTTTGATTTCTAATCTATGGGCTCTACTGACGTATATACAGATATGCTCCTCTTAATTTGGCCCCCACATTAGAATATTCACTAAACTTCAATCTGTAGGAATTTAAAACCAACTATGATCTATCAGATATACCCATGTTACCCTAGGCATTTTTGACAAATAGCACACAGAAAATATCCACAAAAAATTGTTAGATTTTTCCTTAAATAAAATGTTTTTATATGTTAATTTTGTTTTTTAATAAAATAATATTGATACCTGCACATGCTGAAAAAGTCTACTAGTACTAAAATATTTTTTTTTGAAAAGGTAGGCACCCCACTCCAACCCATCCCTTCTTACTCCTCAGTCACTGTTTTAGTGATTTCTTTGGGCATGCCTCCTGATTTCAAAATAATGCTCTCAAACTGGTGTCTCTTAAATCATTAATTTTAGGCATTATCTATTGACTTTCTATTATGATAGATGAAGATGTAACTCTTACTACTTATACCACACTTTCCTTCCCTCATTTCCCCAGTATGGTTGCACCTGACTTCTGGTTAAATGAAATTAGCAGCCAGTTTTCATATTCTTAGAACTTTGTGTTTACCACTGAGTGAGGTAGTGTACTCCTCAAGAACATGGCACTTAGGAGGCTGCCTTTGCAGGTCCAGAACTGCTCATCTTCCTTTTAAGGTTCCAAGGAGCAATCTGGCTTCAATTGTTCATTTCTCCTTTCAGAATTTGATGATGATAATACTTGGTTGTCAATTCTATGCAGGAGGAAAACTTTTATTCCCAAATCCTGTAACACTTTATTACAATATTTCATCAGAACAGACACAGTCCCTTAGATGGTTGGAAGCCTGTTCATTTCTCTGGTTAGATTGAAGATCAGGATTTGTGAATGTGCCTTCACAAAAAAGAGGGAATTTGAAAAAGAAAGGTTAGGATTCAGACAGGCAAAAGATAGGAGAATATGCTTTAGACTCTTGGTCTCTTGACCTCTTTATCTGAAGCCCTGGAGCTTCTGAAATGGGACATAGTTAGGCAGTCAAATGTGGGCAGAGGGTTCTCACTCATGGCTAAATTTTTATGGCTGCTGTTTTTCAGCTCAGTCCTAGGGCCTGAGCACAAGAGGCTAAGCACATGACTTTTGAGGCTCCTGGGTTGATCACGTATTCTCAGTTCCCTGCTGGTCGTCTTTCATGTCTGTTCTGTCCAGGCCCAAATATGGACCTTTTCATGTCATGCAACTACTTAGAACTTTAAAAATAAATACGAGCTCAATTTTCAATCACGTTTTTTCTCATACTGAAGACACTGAATGGGATGAAATGGTATTATAGAAGAATGACTTTACAGTTGTCTCTCTACTAAGTTTTAATTTACTTTCGTATTAAATAAATTCAGCTGCCAGGAAATTACTGCACAAATTCAGCAGACGATGGTGGCAGTTATGGTTATTTCAGAATTACAATGATTGCAAAATACATTATTAACCTGTTTGAGAGCAACCCTGGCAATTTCTTTGTTCATGGAGGTCAATTTTCTCTAGTAAAAGACTCACAAACACAATTAACTGGAGAACTTAATTTTATTTCATGTAAGAGCTTTTTTTTTTTAACCTCAAATTAGTTATTCTAAAAAATTGGAAGTGGAAAATTTAATAATAGAGTAAGTAGATCTAAGCTTCTTTGGAAGTTGTACTTGTCAGTTCTATTTTTGGTTTCTTAGGAAACAAGTTAAAAACAGCTTTTTAAACCTTAATACATTTCTAATTACATTTCTTTCTCCCCTCTGGAGAGGCTTGTTTTTCTCTAAAAAGGTGCTGACTTCTTTACTTGTATCAATAGGAATATCAGTTTTTAAAAATTCATATTCTCTCCAACCATAGTCATTAAAAATACATATAAATGCTTGCAAAGAGAGAGCACAAAAGTCAGGTGCTTTATGTAAAGCTTTTGAAGTTGTTCAGAGTGATCCTGTGTTATGATTTGTGAACACATTTGTAACAAGTAAGATTGAATTTCCTTCATTTCACCAGATCTTCAACCACACAACAGTGTGTACAACTTATGGCTATAAACGAGTGTGGATACACAATTAGCTTCCTCACCTGGAGTAGGAGCAGTGTGAGGATGGGGGAAGGAAAGGGAGGAAATTGAGCCGCAGGTATGTCTCTCGCTCCTGCTCTAGTCTGTAGCTCCTGCACCTTGACGTTGAGAGGTTTCTGTTACTTTGATTTCCTCTCCTCGCTCACCTTGTTGCAGATGAAAAGTGGGAGGAGGGAGGGGAATTTCACAGATGATTTGCTGCCTCTTCTGGGGCTGTGAACTGAGGGAAATGGTAGAATCTCTCAGCTTGTCTGCCCTTTTGACAGTTTTTTATGTTGACCAAGTAGTTATGAATGACTCTTCAGCTGTCGTCACCAGCTTCCAGGGAGATTCTTACTGTTGCTGACAGTCTTTAGAAAGAAGAGGAGCACATACCACGCTTCTGTGGTCACTCTTCCCTTGTTGTCCACACACCTGCCCATCTGCCCTTTTTTCCTTTCCCTAGTTCAAGCTTGAGGGGTCTTCGTGTTCACATGGCCGTCTTCTTGTCCTTCAGTTCCTCTCTGACGTCACTTCCTCGGAGAGGACTCAGCTGGGCTCCATGTCAGTGGACCTCGTGTCAGTCTCTATCACGTCACTCTTACTTCCCATAGCACTTCCTGCCTTTGGGTATTTCTGTGCTTGTCCTCCGTCTCCCTCTGGAACCTGCACTCATAGGAGAATTGAGCCTATATCCTGACTTGTTCAACAATGTATGCCATCAGCAAACTTTTTCTGTAAAGAACTAGATAGCAAATAGTTTAGGTTTCATGGGCCTAATAGTCTCAGTCACTACCAAACTCTGTCACCGTAGTATAAAAGCAGCCATGGATGATATGTAAACTAATGAATGAAACCGTGTTCCAGTAAACTTTCTTCATGAATGCTGAAACCTGAATTTCACATAATTTACATGACTTGAACATTATTCTTTTCATTTTTTTCTAACCATTTTAGCACTTCAGAACTGTGCTTAGCTTGTGGGCTGTACAAAAACAGATAGCTGGACAGATTTGACCTATGGGCTGTAGTTCATGAACTCCTGATTAAGAATACTGATTGGCTGGAACTTACCAACAGCTTATAATGAGTTAATTAATAGAATGAAAGAGAGGAATCATTACATGAAGAAGTCGATATATTTACTCCTAAAAACAGAATGTGACAGTATTCTTGAATCAGTAGATTGTTCCAGAAGGATAATAATATCCTCTTTTGATGTCCTCTGTATTCAGCCTGGTTAGTAGAGTACATGTTGCAAAATAAGCCTAAGCCAATTTAGACATGCATGGCTTTTTTGGTGAATAGTAAGAACTGTAACGGAGAAGGCAATGGCACCCCACTCCAGCACTCTTGCCTGCAAAATCCCATGGACGGAGGGGCCTGGTGGGCTGCAGTCCATGTGTCGCTAGGAGTAGGACAGGACTGAGCAACTTCACTTTCACTTTTCACTTTCATGCATTGGAGAAGGAAATGGCAACCCACTCCAGTGTTCTTGCCTGGAGAATCCCAGGGACGGGGGAGCCTGGTGGGCTGCCGTCTCTGGGGTTGCACAGAGTCAGACACAACTGAAGCGACTTAGCAGCAGCAGCAAGAACTGTAAAGGAGGTGGTGTGTTTAGCTACTCTCTCGCACACTTGCTACCAGGTAATAATAAAAGCAGGCTTCAGGCAAAGCTCAGGGACACAAAAGGTATTTATTAACTAAATATTTATTAACAAATGGCTCAAAGCAGTTCATTCAGACTTTATGTAAACTCAAAGGAATTCTGCTGCTCTGTGGGATTCTTTTAAGTGTTTACACTTCATCCTCTATGCAAAATCCACTGGAGAAAGACAGGGCAGCCATGCAGTCAGAATTCTTTCTGAAGCCAGTAGCTAGATATGGGACCAATTAAAGAATCAACCCCCTAATGTCTCTAATGGCACACGTTGTAATTGCTAGATTCTTATGTTTGTACAAGGGTGATTGAGGGGTGTTTCCAAGTCATTTAAACCAATCCACATATTTTGGATACTTAAAAAAAAATAATTTATTTGGCTGTGCTAAGTTTTACTTGCAGCATGCGAGATCTTCGGGGTCTTTTAGTTGTAGCATATGGGCTCTAGTTCCCTGACCAGGGATTGAACCTGGCCCCCTGCATTGGGAGCATAGAGTCTTAGCCACTGGACCACCAGGGAAGTCCTTTGAATATTTTTAATTTCACCAGTAATAATATATTTTGAACATATTGTGCTAATACGCCGCTAATCCAAGAATAAAATCCTATTAATAAAATAGCGTAATAGCAAAGTGTTATTCATTGAACGGCAGAAAGATCTGTAGAAGCTGCCTCTGGAATGTTGCCTTTTTTATATAATGCCAACTGACCACTCTGAATTGTGATTCTTGATAGCAAGTTACCTGACCATTCCCAGCATTAAACGTTAAACTGACTGGCGTGTACTTGATATCACACTGATGACACTGAAGTATTGGGTTGGCCAAAAAGTTCATTTGGTTTTAAGTACAAATAAGACATTTTTCTTTTTCACTGAGAACTTTAATAAACAGTATGCTCACTCACCAAAGGAACCTTTTGGTCAACCAAGTATTAATAGACAGTGTAACAGTCGCCTCTAACTTCAGTGCTTAGTCTGTGCTATGAAGTGTGTAACCACAGGTACCAACCTTCTCTCACATACATCTGCATCACACTGGGAATTATAAGAATTACAAGGGAAGACAAATTCTGTTCTAAATCTTCTAGGAATATGCAGATTATCATACAGCAATAACGTGTACTTCCTTTTTTTCCAAACTAAAATTTACTGAGTATCAAACTAGTACATATTGTAATAGATTTTAGAACATTTGGAACAGCATAAAAGTACTTAAAAAACCCAAAAAGCAGAGCAAGAAACTATCCATAGTTCTTTGACCCAGAGTCAGTCACTGTTGACTGCGATCTCAGTGGACATGGTGGCCTTCCCTACCCGCCCCCACCCCACCCCCTTGAGGAGGATGCACGCTCAGTGCAGCAGGTTAGCTAATGGCTCTGTCCACGCACTGCCCTTGGCCTCACAGGGCAGCCTGTATTCAATATCAGTTGCTGAGGGACTACACAGCCCAGCCTTCTTGCCTCAGCTGGGACCACTCTTCAGGGCCATCCCAGCTCCAGCGTTCCTTCTATGATCAGCAGAGTGCTCTGTAGTAACCGTCTTACAGTTCAGCCTCTTCCCTCTGCCCACCCTGCTTCTGTCCCCACTCACAGCAACCATTCCCAAGAGCACTCCACAGCAGACTTCTTGCAGGCAAATCGTAGTCTGTTTGCTGGGGAGCCTGACCTATGTATATAATTACAATTTTGGAATTACCCTGTAATACTGTATTGCAGTCTGATTTTTCACTGAATATTATGCTGGATGTTTTCCATTTATTCCTCCAGATCCATGCTTCACCCTGTCCCATCCAGCTCTGTTCTGGAAAACTGACTTTTGTGGACTCCATCGGTGGGCTCCCTTAGTCTCTACCTTCCAGTTGGGTTCTGAAATGGAGGGGATAGAAAGACTTGGGTGTTTATTCCCTAGGTCCCTCCTTGCCAGGCTGTGGGTTGGAAGGGTCATCATTTCTCTACCTGAAGCCATAGGTCCTGCCACAAAGCCCTCTTGGACAGCTACAGGTGTTACTGTGTTCAGGTAATGGTTCCCTCCCTTCCTTTCCATCCTTTGGATGATGATGACTCCCCAGTGATGCCAGCACCCTGGGGTGCTTCATCATCTCTCATTTGTTTCCTTTATCCCTGCCCAATCCTTGGTAAATGGCTACTCTTCTCAATCACCCCATCTGAATGTACCATTGCTTCCTGGCAGCACCATGACTGATACAAAGATGAACTGAAAGCATTTTCCCCTCCTGTAAGTGTTCTTTTAAGATGTGATTTTTATTTGTCACATATAATTCCATCATATAAACTTACCAGTGGCTTTTTTTTTTTTAACAATTCTCTATTGTTGGACTAAATATATAATTTTTTATTGATTTTTTTAATCCTAACATATCAAAGCGTTTGCTACTGCTGCTCTAAGTCGCTTCAGTCGTGTCCGACTCTTAGCAACCCCATGGACTGCAGCCTACCAGGCTCCTGCGTCCATGGGATTTTCCAGGCAAGAGTACTGGAGTGGGGTGCCATTGCCTTCTCCGATCAAAGCATTTATAATGCCATTAAAAACTCCCAGTAAAAAGTTTTTAAATTACCACTATATTATGTATAGGTAGAGCATGTTCCTTGAGTTGTTTATTCAGTAGTGATGGAGATTTTTTTTTTTCTAATTCATCTGATTTATTTTATATAGTGTTTATACTGACAAAGGAAATGTATTTTCAAGATGGTTGGCTGGCTTTGCTCTGTAGCTCCCATAGACTAAAGCAAGGTTGTGGTTCAAATCCACAACCTCAGTGTCCTTAGTTCTGGGCTCTTAAAACAGTTCAGCTGGTATAAACAACAGTTTTACTTACTTTTTTTACTTTTCTGTTTTCTGGGCCAGGCTTTGCTTGGATACTGCAAAATAGACTAGGTGACACTTTTATGTTGCTTATGTGCTCATAATTTTAGAAAAAATATAAATCATTTAGTGGAAAGAATTGGAAGGAGAATATAGTTTTGATCACCGTGTAGCTTGCATAAGAATAGCACCATAGTTGAAAAGAGTGACAGTAGGGTTTTAATCAAGGACTATGAGACTGGAACAAAGTAACTGTGAATTCTAAAACTCTGGGGTGCTGCTGCTGCTGCTGCTAAGTTGCTTCAGTCGTGTCCGACTCTGTGCGACCCCAGAGACGGCAGCCCACCAGGCTCCCCCGTCCCTGGGATTCTCCAGGCAAGAACACTGGAGTGGGTTGCCATTTCCTTCTCCAAAGCATGAAAGTGAAAAGTGAAAGTGAAGTCGCTCAGTCGTGTCCAACTCTTAGCGACCCCATGGACTGCAGCCTACCAGGCTCCTCCATCCATGGGATTTTCCGGGCAAAGAGTACTGGAGTGGGGTGCCATTGCCTTCTCCTAGATCTCTTCATTATTTGGTGGCCTCATGTAAGGTTTCTTTACTTAAGTTAACTTTTCTCTAATTACAAGTACTTCAGTCAATTCATTCATTCACTCATTCATTCAACACATTCAATATTTTTTGAGCACTTAACTGTGTGCTCCAGGCACCAGGATATAGCTGGGAACAAGTTGAATAATTTACCTACTCTTATAGCACTGTCTCTTGAGAGTCAGATAATTAACAAAAGAATAAATGAACAAGATAATCATGCAAACTGGTGGCACAGATGATAATCCACCTGCAATGTGGGAGATCTGGGTTCCATCCTTGGGTTGGGAAGATCCTCTGGAAAAGGGAACGGCTACCCACTCCAGTATTCTGGCCTGGAGAATTCCATGGACAGAGGAACCTGGCAGGCTATGGTCCATGGGCTCACAAGACTCAGTGACTTTCACTTCACTCACTAAGAAGGAAATAAGATGGTGAAAATAAAAGCGGCAGAGCGCTTAACATTGGAAGGTAAGGGGTAAATATACACCTCATGTTGTGTGATATGGAAGGTAGCCTTTTGTAGTAGAGGGAGGGAGTAAATGTGAAGTTCAGCTCATACAAGTTCCTTAACCTCTCTGAACACCAGCACAGACTGAGCATCAGTTCAGTTCAGTTTAGTTGTTCACTCGTGTCCGACTCTTTGCGACCCCATGAATCGCAGCACGCCAGGCCTCCCTGTCCATCACCAACTCCCAGATTTTACTCAAACTCAAGTCCATTGAGTCGGTGATGCCATCCAGCCATCTCATCCTCTGTCGTCCCCTTCTCCTCCTGCCCCCAATCCCTCCCAGCCTCAGGGTCTTTTCCAATGAGTCAACTCTTTGCATGGGGTGGCCAAAGTATTGGAGTTTCAGCTTCAGCGTCAGTCCTTCCAATGAACACCCAGGACTGATCTCCTTTAGAATGGACTGGTTGGATCTCCTTGCAGTCCAAGGGACTCTCAAGAGTCTTCTGCAACACCATAGATCAAAAGCATCAATTCTTTGGCGCTCAGCCTTCTTCACAGTCCAACTCTCACATCCATACATGACCACTGGAAAAACCATAGCCTTGACTAGACGAACCTTTGTTGGCAAAGTAATGTCTCTGCTTTTGAATATGCTATCTAGGTGGTCATATCTTTTCTTCCACGGAGTAAGCGTCTTTTAATTTCACGGCTGCAGTCACCATCTGCAGTGATTTTGGAGCCCCAAAAAATAAAGTCTGACACTGTTTCCACTGCTTCCCCATCTATTTCCCATGAAGTGATTGGACCAGATGCCATGATCTTCGTTTTCTGAATGTTGAGCTTTAGGCCAACTTTTTCACTCTCCTCTTTCACTTTCATCAGATTGAGCATAGATGACAATAATGCTCACTACTTGCAGTAACTGTGGAATTGAATCAGAGAAAATTCCTAGTTTGTAAGCATTACTTTCTACCAGGCCACAAATACACATTAGTATCCTTGTCTTAAAATTATACACATTAGTATTCTTGTCTTAAAATTACATGTAACCTGAATTCTATGATGCCCATTATGCAATGATCAATTTAACTAATGAGATACTTACTGAGCACTTACTATGTGCCAGCCCTTGGTAATATACATAGTGAGTAAAGTGGACACCATCCTGCTTTGTCAGAGTTCACTTAGTGATCTTATTTGGCTGTGACTCACAAGCCATTTCTTGCCATTGGTTTTTCTGACTAGTGGTAACAACTTTTCACCCCATTAGTAAGGACATTTTATGTTAAATTTTTGTTGTGAAATAAAATAAACATGTACAAAGTGCTTAAATATAGGTCATAAATCTTAAAATCTGAGCCTTCTCTTACAAAGCCCCAGATGCTTTTGTTTGTTTGTTTGGCTGTTCTGGGTCTCAGTTGTGGCACACAGGACTTCTGATCTTCACTGTGGCATGCAAACTCTTAGTTGTGGCATGTAGGATCTAGTTCCCTGACCAGGGATGGAACCTGGACCCCCTGCATTGGGAGTGCACAGTCTTAGCCACTGGACCACCAGGGAAGTCCCCCCAAATGCTTATTTATGTAGAATTTTTAAAAATTCTACAATTCCTCTACTAACAGTAACAAAGGAAGCAGAAAAATAGAATATGAGGCTTATGATCTCTGTTTGGTGTTTGGACAGCCTTTCTTTTGGATTGCTTTGGGTTTGGAGGAGTAGAGATTTAGTCATGCAAATTTACATGACTAGCAGTGACTCAACTTAGAGCAGTTTGTTTATCCAGTTTGGGAGTTGTTTCTTTTTTCTTGGTTTATTATTTATATACAGTAACAGTGCCCACAGACCCGGAATCCCCAAAACTTGGCAGGTGGACCTGGCCATAAAGTTCTGCAAAGACCCCACATGGAAAGAACAAAGAATATCTTTAAGAAAACATCATTAATGCTGAAATGCTAAAGGCAAATCCAGTTCAGGTTAGGAATAAGGTAGGGATATCACTGACACGATGGACATGAGTTTGAGTAGGCTCTGGGAGTTGGTGATGGACAGGGAAGCCGGGCGTGCTGCAGTCCATGGTCACAAAGAGTCAGACACGACTGAGCGACTGAACTGATTTGCCATCACCACCATTGAACCCTGCTTTGACAGTTTAAGGCAATATAATAAAAGCAAAATAAAATCTTGTAAAGCAGGAGACAGATTATCATTATTTGTATTTTATGACATTATCTACCTAGAAAACCAACAAAACCAACAGAAAAGCTGTTAGAATTAGTAAGAGAGTTTGATAAGAGGGACGCCATAAAATAAATTTGCAAAATTAAGTACCTACCTTAGGTTCCAATGTGATGGACTTAATTTTAACTGCCAGCATCTTTAAGAAATCACCCGTTTCCCACTCCATGAGCCCCCCAGCTTCCAGATACAGAGCACCAACTGAGAAGCTCTTGGTGTGATCGCGGCCCCACTTGGCTGAGTACCATGGCTCATCTGGTGGATGAGCAGGTGGTCCAAGCAGGATTAACAACAAACACTGAGAGAAAGAAGCCCACTTTCTACTGGCCTGGGATATGACTGGACTGTGAGAAGACGTCCTACCTTGACAATGTCATTTAATCCTTGGAACCACCCATGAATAGGCTACATAAACTAAGGGTCAGGTCCTCCCCTAATTATTACAGGGTCTGGGTAAGAGTAAAAATGAAAGTCCAGAAACTCTATGTTTATATGTTGAATTTTATTCTTTCTTTTCAAGAATATTTATTTTTACTTATTTATTTGGCTGTGCCAGGTGTTAGTTGCATGCACAGCATCTTTAGTTGTGGCATGGGAACTCTTAGTTGTGGCATGTGGGATCTAGTTTCCTGACTAGAGGTCAAACCTGGGCTCCCTGCCCAGACCCGGGGCTGGGAGCACCAGGACCTTAGCCACTGGACCACCAGGGAACGCTTATGTTGAGTTTTACAATATAAACTTGGGCGTTCTGAGGATGGGCCAGAAGTTTAGGATAAGTGGTAATATAGAATAATGTCATAATTCATTCCTTAAAATTTATTTCCCTGCTTCCATTTCAGCAAAATCACTGATAGTATTATAATAAACTTACTCACTTAATTTTTGCTTTATTCACAGTAGTAATATAAAATATTTAAAAATTTATAAAGAGAATTTAAAAATATACCTAATTTGAATATATTTCAGCAAAAATGTAAGTTAAAGTAATTGCAAAAATTTGAAAGACTAAATGTTATAAAATATTTTACAAAATGTTGCTTATCTTCTAAAATCTTTAAAATGACGAGTTACCATTATAATTAATACCAAACTTTAATAAAACTATGGCTGATTCAAGTTGATGTATGGCAGAAACCGATACAATATTGTAAAGTAGTTATCCTCCAATGGATGCTTGAGGCTGGTGCACTGGGACCACCCAGAGGGAGGGTATGGGGAGGGAGGAGGGAGGAGGGTTCAGGATGGGGAACACAGGTATACCTGTGGCGGATTCATTTTGATATTTGGCAAAACTAATACAATATTGTAAAGTTTAAAAATAAAATTAAATTTAAAAAAAATAAAAAATAAAAGAAAATAAAAGAAAAAAAAACAAAAACAAAAAAAATAAAAACAATTTTTGAAAACTACTTAAATTTGAAGATTTAAAATTTAATCCTTTGAAAATTTAATCTTGTATTTGATTTATAATGTTGTGTTTCAGGTGTATAGCACAGAGGTTCAGTTATACATATTCTTTAAACATTTTTTTTCCATTATAGGGTATTACAAGATATTAAGTATAGTTTCCATCTGTACAGTAGGTCCTTGTTGTTCTCTATTTTATATATTGTAGTATGTATCTATTAATCCCAAATTCCTAATTTATCCCTTCCCCTCTTTCCCTTTGGTAACCATAAGTTTGTTTTCAATGAAACTGTTCTTAATTAGGATCAGGGTCTGTCTCCAAGGTCACAGTGGGACAGTATTTTCAAATAACCATTTCTTAAGGACACAGGGCAAGAAATATGGAGAAACATTCCAGGGGCCTAAACAATGTTAGTCATGAGAGCGAATGTTCAACATTACAAGTTGCATCTGCAGTACTAAAGTGCCATATCCTGAGTAGCAGAGGCTACTCTTTCATTCTGCAATAAATCTATTTGTCTTTTTGTATGTGGGGGTGCTATAGGATATGAGCCCAGGGCTGGGGGACTTTTGCTGAGGCCTAAGGGCAGTATTGCCTAGGATGTCCCAGTTATATAACCCAGTAACTTTCTTTCCCGCTTAAGCTAGTTTAAACTGAAAGGAAGGAAGGACACTAAACTAAAACTAAAAAAAGAAATAAGTCTCAAATCATACAATTAGGTACAAAATATAATAGAAAATAAGATCATATTCATGATAGAACCTTAAATAAAATGCTCAAGAATTTAATAGACTTTTGGAATAAATAGATACATGTATAAAATATATGTAAAGAAGCCATTATTTAAATACATGATAGAAAAGCAGAAAACTTGATTAAATAGGGGAGATGCAATGTCTTTGGATTAAAAGATTTAATATTATAAAAATAGCAGTTCATTTTTATTTTATTTTATTTTTAAACTTTACATAATTGTATTAGTTTTGCCAAATATCAAAATGAATCTGCCACAGGTATACATATGTTCCCCATCCTGAACCCTCCTCCCTCCTCCCTCCCCATACCCTCCCTCTGGGTCGCCCCAGTGCACTAGCCCCAAGCATCCAGTATCGTGCATCGAACCTGGACTGGCATCTCGTTTCATACATGATATTTTACATGTTTCAATGCCATTCTCCCAAATCTTCCCACCCTCTCCCTCTCCCACCGAGTCCATAAGACTGTTCTATATATCAGTGTCTCTTTTGCTATCTTGTACACAGGGTTATTGTTACCATCTTTCTAAATTCCATATATATGCGTTAGTATACTGTATTGGTGTTTTTCTTTCTGGCTTACTTCACTCTGTGTAATAGGCTCCAGTTTCATCCACCTCATTAGAACTGATTCAAATGTATTCTTTTTAATGGCTGAGTAATACTCCATTGTGTATATGTATCATAGCTTTCTTATCCATTCATCTGCTGATGGACATCTAGGTTGCTTCCATGTCCTGGCTATTATAAACAGTGCTGCGATGAACATTGGGGTACACGTGTCTCTTTCCCTTCTGGTTTCCTCAGTGTGTATGCCCAGCAGTGGGAAAAGAAATGAGGACAATCTCAGAGACCTCCAGGACAATATTAAACACTACAACATTCGAATCATAGGGGTTCCAGAAGAAGAAGACAAAAAGAAAGACCATGAGAAAATACTTGAGGAGATAATAGTTGAAAACTTCCCTAAAATGGGGAAGGAAATAATCACCCAAGTCCAAGAAATCCAGAGAGTCCCAAACAGGATAAACCCAAGGTGAAACACCCCAAGACACATATTAATCAAATTAACAAAGATCAAACACAAAGAACAAATATTAAAAGCAGCAAGGGAAACACAACAAATAACACACAAGGGAATTCCCATAAGGATAACAGCTGACCTTTCAATAGAAACTCTTCAAGCCAGGAGGGAATGGCAAGACATACTTAAAATGATGAAAGAAAATAATCTACAGTCCAGATTATTGTACCCAGCAAGGATTTCATTCAAGTATGAAGGAGAAATCAAAAGCTTTTCAGACAAGCAAAAGCTAAGAGAATTCTGCACCACCAAACCAGCTCTCCAACAAATACTAAAGGATATTCTCTAGACAGGAAACACAAAAAGGGTGTATAAACTTGAACCCAAAACAATAAAGTAAATGGCAACGGGATCATACTTATCAGTAATTACCTTAAATGTAAATGGGTTGAATGCCCCAACCAAAAGGCAGACTGGCTGAATGGATACAAAAACAAGACCCCTACATATGTTGTCTACAGGAGACCCACCTCAAAACAGGGGACACATACAGACTGAAAGTGAAGGGCTGGAAAAAGATTTTCCATGCAAATAGGGACCAAAAGAAAGCAGGAGTAGCAATACTCATATCATTTAAAATAAACTTTAAAACAAAGGCTGTGAAAAGAGACAAAGAAAGACACTACCTAATGATCAAAGGATCAATCCAAGAAGAAGATATAACAATTATAAATATATATGCACCCAACACGGGAGCACCACAGTATGTAAGACAAATGCTAACAAGTATGAAAGGAGAAATTAACAATAACACAATAATAGTGGGAGACTTTAATACCCCATTCACACCTATGGATAGATCAACTAAACAGAAAAGTAACAAGGAAACACAAACTTTAAATGATACAATAGACCATTTAGACCTAATTGATATCTATAGGACATTTCATCCCAAAACAATGAATTTCACCTTTTTCTCAGGCGCACATGGAACCTTCTCCAGGATAGATCACATCCTGGGCCATAAAGCTAGCCTTGGTAAATTCAAAAAAATAGAAATCATTCCAAGCATCTTTTCTGACCACAATGCAGTAAGATTAGATCTCAATTACAGGAGAAAAACTATTAAAAATTCCAACATATGGAGGCTGAACAACACGCTGCTGAATAACCAACAAATCACAGAAGAAATCAAAAAAGAAATCAAAATTTGCATAGAAATGAATGAAAATGAAAACACAACAACCCAAAACCTGTGGGACACAGTAAAAGCAGTCCTAAGGGGAAAGTTCATAGCAATACAGGCACACCTCAAGAAACAAGAAAAAAGTCAAATAAATAACCTAACTCTACACCTAAAGCAACTAGAAAAGGAAGAAATGAAGAACCCCAGGGTTAGTAGAAGGAAAGAAATCTTAAAAATTAGAGCAGAAATAAATGCAAAAGAAACAAAAGAGACCATAGCAAAAATCAACAAAACCAAAAGCTGGTTCTTTGAAAGGATAAATAAAATGGACAAACCATTAGCCAGACTCATCAAGAAACAAAGGGAGAAAAATCAAATCAATAAAATTAGAAATGAAAATGGAGAGATCACAACAGACAACACAGAAATACAAAGGATCATAAGAGACTACTATCAACAATTATATGCCAATAAAAATACCAGTTCATTTTATAAAGATACCAGTTCATTTCAAATTAATTAATGCATTTAAAGAAATTATAATTTTAATAAAAACTGTTGTCTTTCCAACACCATTCCATGCCAGATCTGTGGTTGCCCCTAATTAATACAAGCAAATAATTTTAATCTTGTCCTTCTTAGTTGCGAATGGTTAAAAAAGAATTGGTGACAGGACACACAAAAAACAGTTTGTTGGTGGCTTCCAGTCTTCTGCTACATGTGAGTGAGGATACAATGCAGCCATCCTACACTATGAGGAGACCTAGCTATGGGGTGAAGTTGAGATAGTGGACAGCAGAGCTGGAAAATGGGAGATGGAAATACGTGGGTTATTAATGACATTGATAAGCCATTGTTTCAAGCAACACTCATATTTGATCTACTTTTGGATTCAGCTGAAAGCCAGTCAATTTCATTTTTGTTTAAGCCTCTTTGAGTTGACTTTTAGTCTTTTTGTGGCTTAGCACTTTTTAGCTAATACACTAATCATCTCCCAGCAATGTTTCTTAGAGAAACAGCAGAGTGTTTTAAAACGTATTTAGAAGAATAGAGAATTTAAAATAGTACAGTAATTTTAGCATTATAGTTCAAATACAGGCCAAGTAGGTCAATGAAATAGAACAGAAAGTTCAGATTTATGTAATTTATGATTTATGTAATTACTGTTATGATCAAGATGGATTGTTTAGTAAACAAGGTTGAGACCATTTAGAAACATAAGTTTTCCTCCCTCCTACCAAATAAACCCTGTCCAGATTAAGAGTTCAGTGTCAAAGTGAAACCGTTAAAGAACAGGAAGAAAATATAGATATCAAATCTTGGAGTTAGTGAGGGCTTTATAGATAAAGTTGAATAAAATGTGAAGGAAATGCAGAATGATTTTGAAGTATTTAAAAGTTTATATGCTAAGGGACAGCATAAACAAAATTTATGGTCAAAAGGTAAATTGTCAATATAGTTGCATTATATAGGTTGTAAGTATATATAATAAATATTTGCATAAAACACAGCACCCCCAAATACAAACAGAAAAAAATAGCCAGGTAGTTCACAAAAAAGAAAAGGCATTGATTAGCAAATAAATGCAAAATGTTTCCTATCCCTAGTAAACAAATTTAAAGTTTTTTCAACCATCAAATTGGCAAAGATTAAATAGAATACCAGCACAATGTTGTGAATATTCTAAGTGCCACTGAATTGTTCACTTTAAAATTATTGCTGCTGCTAAGTCACTTCAGTCGTGTTTGACTCTGTGCAACCCCATAGACAGCAGCCCACCAGGCTCCCCAATCCCTGGGATTCTCCAGGCAAGAACACTGGAGTTGGGTTGCCATTTCCTTCTCCAGTGCATGAAAGTGAAAAGTGAAAGTGAAGTCGCTCAGTCGTGTCCGACTCTTAGCGACCCCATGGACTGCAGCCTTCCAGGCTCCTCCATCCATGGGATTTTCCAGGCAAGAGTAAAATGATTGACTTTTTGTGAAATTCAACACAATTTTGAAAGAGGGGAGAAAAAAAGAATGATAATATCTAGTATGGGAAGTATGTGGAGATATAGCCTTTCTCGGCCACTACAGTTTGCTTTGGTATAAATATTTCTGGAAGATAAATTAGAAGTATGTACCAAAAAAGACCTTGAAAGTGATCATACCTTTTCCTTTCAGTCTGTAATTCCACTTATAGGAATATACACCTAGGAAATAATTACATGTGCTTGGATTTATGTATAAGCAAGTTATTTTTAATGGGGAAAATTCCAATTGTAGTGTTCAATCATAGAGGATTACATTATAGTATCTGTATAATGAAATATTGTTCACTCACTAAAAGTCATATAACCAAATAATATTTTTGAGATACTACACCATGGGAAAAGGAAGACGAAGGGGCTATTTAAATTTCAAAGTATTGCTCTTTAATCCATAGGGAACCATCTTAAAGTCAGCCTTTGTTTCTAATTTCCAAAAGCGCCTCTTTGTCTTAGGAGAAAAACGCAGCAGTCTGAGTGAATAGTTTTACTCTAAGCCAGAAAGTAGGCGAGCACTTGATCTAATGTAGGTGCTCTTCCCATCTGAAGGAAGGAGGAAGGAAGGAAGCCTTTCAGGTCGCGCTGGGTACAGAGAGGAGCAGGGGTTCAGATGGGAGAGTCTATTGCCTTCTTGTTAAAAACCTGGAAGCAGGACGTTGAGTATCAGGAGCAAGGAATGGTACTGGACTTCCCTGATGCAGCCCAAATCCTGGGAATGCAGGGCTGGAGGGAGATGTTTGGGTGGCAGGCTTGAGACGTGCCTTGGGGGGCCCACAACCTGAGCACACGAGGCTGGGCGGGGCTGCCTACAGAAAAGCTGAGGGAATAAGTAACTTGCTAGAGAACCGAGGAAGGATGAGAAAGCCAAAGACCAGAAACAGCAGGCAGGGTCCAAGGCCTACATGTGCCCGCCTAGTCCTGCAACCAGCTGCTTCCCAGCAAGCAGTACTGCCTGGTGAGCCAGAGGGTCAAGGGGCATCTCAGTGGAGGCTGGTGAGGGCCCACAGGGCTGCCCTTGGACCAGAGGCTCTCCACCTCGGTCACCAGCACAGGACACACTCTGCCTTGCCGTCAGGTGCCATCTTGGGGGGAAAAGGAATGGGAAGGGAGCTTTTTGGAAGAGAGAAACACAGTCCCAGTAGAGTTTGAGCCTTAAAATGATAGCATGTTTACCCAAAACACAGTCTTTAAAATATTTTGAAAATATTTAAATGCCTCTTTTTAAAATGCCACTTACTTTAAAAAGTAACATTTTCCATTCACCATTACTAGAGATGGGAGCTATAGAGCAAGAAACAGTCTGGCACAGAAACTCAATAAAGTTAAATATTTTTAGTTTGTATGTTTTCATCTGATTGAAATAATAGTTTAAAATGTTTAAGGAAACTGGAAGGTGTTCATTATATTTAAAAAACAAGTGGTAGGGTACAATGGGATTTTAATTTTCTTAAATTGTATTTCCTATTATGTACATAAACATGTAAACATCAAAAAACCTGGAAAGATGTACCTCAAAATATTAACAGTATTTCTGTGTATAGAATTATTTTATGGTAATTTTCATATTTTTAAGATGAACTTCTTTCTCTTAAAATCAGGAAGAAATTGTTTAACAAAACAAAGTGTAGAGCCTTGTTGTTCACAAGTGTGCTCCATGGACAGCAGCGTCCGCATCTCCTGGGAACATGTTAGAAGTACAGATTCTCAGGCTCCACTCTGACTTCCTGAATCAGCATCTTCACTTTAACCTGTTCCTTAGCCAGTATTTCCTTACAAGCAATGCCAGCCCCTTTCTTAACAGTTACTTGCTCAGGTCACAACCTTGGTCATCCATGACTCCTCTGTTTCTTTCTCTTCCCATCTCCTATCCATCACTAAATTCTCTTCTTCTTTCAAAATAGATCCATAATCTTCCCCCCACTTCAGTGATCACATAAGTCCAAACCACCACTTATCTTTTGGGATTATTGCAGAGCTGTTAGACTTGGCTCCTGCTTTTATCTATGTCCCCAGTATAGTCGGGGTCCCCTGGTGGCTCAGACAGTAGAGAATCCACCTGCAATGCAGGAGACCTGGGCTCCATCTCTGGGTTGGGAAGATCCCCTGGAGGAGGGCATGGCAACGCACTCCAGTATTCTTTCCTGGAGAATCCCCATGGACAGAGAAGCCTGCGGGCGACAGTCCATGAGGTCACAAAACAGTCGGACACAACTGAGCAACTAAGCACAGCACAGCACAGTCAATATAGTCTCCTCTCTGCATAGCAGCCAAAGTGATCCTTACAAGACACAAGGTGGGTCTTGATTCTCCTCTGCTCAAAATGGTTCAATGACTGGTCATCTCACTCAGAATAAGACCCAAAGTCCTTATGGTGTACTTCAAGGTCCCACATAAACTGGTCCCCTCCTCCACTGTACCAACCATCTCTCTGATCTGATGTGTTTCAGTCTCTCTTGTTACCCCCAACTCCAGCCACTCTGGGTTCTCCTTGCTGTTTCTGGGGCATGCCAGACACATGCATTATCACCTTGGGGTCTTTGCCCCTCGTGTTCCTGAGAGGCAGAGTATAGTGATGATGGTTAAGAGAAAGATTTTGGAGTCAGACTCTCTGGGTTCCCAATTCAACCCTTCTATTTACTAGCTGTGTGACTTACACAAGTTACCTTAATTCTCTGAGCCTCAGTTTCCTTCTCTGTAAAATAGGGATCATAATAGTACCTGTATGCAATTGTTAAGAGGATTAAATGAGTTTACCTGTGTAAAGCAGTTAGGATACTGACTGGCACAGGAGAAAATGCTTTATGACTATTAACCATCACTATTCCCACAGGTTTCCAAATGACTCACTCCCTCATTTTATTAGAATCTCTACTTGGATGTGCCCTAGTCGAAGATTTCTCTGAATACATTTCCTTCCGCTCTGTCTCTGTGTCTTAACCGGCTTCATTTTTCTTCTTAAAACCAATCAATATCTGAACATGTTTGTTAATTTGTTTGATATTGATCTCTACCCACTAGAATGTAGGTTCCAAGGAGAGCTGGGAATCATTCTGGCTAATAGTATCTGGCATGTGCAGTTAAAGACACAAGATCTTAAATCTGTCAAATCTTGTTAGTACTTGAAGATTCTCAAATTTAAATCCAAGAACTAATCTTTGGAGAAATAAGGCAAATTAGCATAAACACACAGAGCATATATAAATCAGTATAGGGAGGCCAGCTATTCTTGTTTGGGAAAGAACATTTTTTCTTAACCCAAAAGTATGTTTTTCCTCTTAGAGTGTCCAACTATTCTTTTTTTAATTAAATGCTTTAGATAGGAGATTATAGTTTACAATTTCCCCTAGTATTCCTTTTTTTATTGCTCTAATTTAAAATATCCTTTCTATCTCTATTTAATTAAAATATTTCTGAAATATAAAATGTTGTCAACTTATGGTGCTTCTCAAAATTTTAAAAATATTACTCCTCTGGTGAAATCCAAAAATCTGAGCATGGCTCCAAATAAAAATGTAGATAACATATCCAATTTTATTGATATCAGGTTTTAACTCCAGCAAAAACCTGGGAAGTTGTGTTGTTAATAAAAAACCCTTGCTGGCACTGTATTCATTATATTTGCCTGTTATTTAAAAAAATAGAGATTTAGAATATTTTTTTTAAGTGGAAGAAGAAATCTAGGTTTCAATTACTAGGTCATATTATGAATAAAAGTATCAGAGATATGACTTAGGCATGAAAACAAAAAGCCTTTCCCATAACCTACACTTGGTTTCAGGTTGAAGGACTTGGTTTAAGTTTTAATCTATTGAGGTCTTTGCTGTCCTTTAAAGAAAATAAGGTCCACATTCTCCATTTATCAAATAATGCGCATTTAAGCTTTATTATAACATAATTTTTGTTGTTGTTCAGTCACAAAGTCATATCTAGCTCTTTGCAACGCCGTGGACTGCAACATGCCAGGCTCCTCTGCCCTCCCCTGTCTCCTGGAGTTTGCGCAAACTCATGTCCATTGAGTCCGTGATGCTATCTAACTGTCTCATTCTCTGCCGCCCCCTCTCCTTTTGCCTTCAGTCTTTCCCAGCATCAGGGTCTTTTCCAATGAGTGGGCTCTTTGATTCAGGTGGCCAAAGTATTGGAGCTGTAGAAATAATAGGTATTTGCTGAATGCTTATGTATTTGTTAAAACATTAATACAGTTATTATCTCATTTAATTCCAAGTCTAACTCTCTAAAATGGTGGTTATTAAAGTTTAACTGTTGAGGAAACTGAAGAGTAGGGAGGGTGAAGAAACTTTTGAGACAGGCATCACTTGTAGATTGTAGAACTGAAATGCACTCCCAGGGCTGACTCCACCATGAGTCTGAATCATGTACATAATTCCTGAACCTGGCACACAGTCACAATTAGTGCTCAAGGTAAAACAAAACTTTTCTTTCTGTTTGCTTTCTTTCAAGTGTGTTCTTGTTTTGCTTAAAAGGTCAAATTTTCATTTAATAATTATGTGGATTTATACTAATGATAAAAATCAACCTTATATTTTTTAACCTACATTATTGTCTGGAAGGTAGTCTGTAATGATTGACAACTATTATCTCACAGAAAGTCCATTCTAGTGGAGTAATGGCAGCAATTTATGTGTTTTGTAATTAGGGTATTTTCTTTGTATTTGCAAATACAAAAATAATAATACAAAATACAATACAATAAAAATACAGAAGTAATATGTTAGAAAGTAGTTGACATTATGAATTGGGAGAAAATAGAAATATTGTGATTTATGGTTGACTTAATTTGTTTTAAATTATAGAGTAAAATAATTCATTCATTTGATTTTATTTGTACTTTGTTCAAAAATATTTGAAAATCAGAGTTTTAAATAGGCATGATAGGAGGAAGAGCCAAGATGGCAGAGGAGTAGGATGGGGAGAACACTTTCTCCCCCACAAATTCATCAAAAGAGCATTTAAAAGCCGAGTAAATTCCACAAAACAACTTCTGAAGGCCAGCAGAGGACATCAGGCACCCAGAAAAGCAACCCAAGTCTTCGAAAGGAGGTAGGAAAAAATATAAAAGACAAAAAAAGAGACAAAAGAGGGAGGGACAGAGTTCCGTCTCGGGAGGGAGTCTTAAAAAGAGAGAAGTTTCCAAACATCAGGAAACCTTCTCACTGCCAAATCTGTGCTGAGCTTTGGAAGCACAGAGGAAACATAACAGGGAGACAAAATAAATAAACAATTAAAACTCGCAGATTGCGAGCCCTACGGTAACTCCCCCAGCGGAGAAGCAGTGCAGACGCCTGCACACACCATTAGCAAGCCAGGGCTGGGCAGGGAGGCGCGGCGCGGGCTGCATCGCTTAGAGTAAGGACCTGGCCTGAATACCCTGAGCACTATCTGAGTGAAATAATCTGGGCTAGCAAACCAGACTGTGGGATATCTATCAGGCGAAAAGCCAGCACTAACCTAAGACACCGCCAGGCCCACGCACGGAACAAAGGACTGAACAGAGATAGCCGGCTGCAGACCTTCCCCCTCCAGTGACACGCAGCCAGAGCCGGAAGGGGGCAATCGCAGCTCCAGAGAGACATTATCTATAAAAGTGTAAGCAGGCTTCTTTGCTAACTAAAACTTCTTGGGGGTCTGGACGGTCAACATCTCCCTGAGAAGGTGCGCAGGTTGTACGCGGATAACCGAGCGGCGGGGAGGCGATAAGTCGCAGCAATCGCGCTTGCTAAACACCTCATCACCTGAGCTGCTAGGAACTGGGA